>NC_066585.1:168313818-168638818 GCF_024323335.1 Lathyrus oleraceus | reverse complement strand
GTTAGTGCTCCAAAGTGTCAGTCTGGTGAATCCAGCAGTTTGAAGCCTAATGATGATGATGAGGTGCTTCGTTTGATTAAGAAAAGTGAATTTGATGTGGTGGAGCAGTTGCTCCAAACTCCTTCCAAGATTTCAGTGATGTCTCTGCTTATGAATTCTGAAGCACACAGAGAAGCATTGCAAAATGTATTGGAGCAAGCTTATGTAGAGCATGATGTAATAGTGGATCAATTTGATCACATTGTGGCTAACATTACTTCCTGCAATAATCTGAGCTTCTGTGATGAAGAACTCCCCGAGGAGGGTAGGAATCACAATCTGGCACTGCATATATCGATAAATTCTAAGAAGGATGCGTTGTCCAATGTGTTGGTTGATACCGGCTCTTCTTTGAATGTACTCCCCAAGTCAACTCTGTCAAGATTATTCTACCAAGGAGCTCCAATGAGGTACAGTGGCGTGATCGTCAAAGCTTTTTATGGTTCTCGCAAGACGGTTATTGGTGAAGTGGAACTTCCAGTGAAGATAGGTCTGAGTGATTTCCAAATTACTTTCCAGGTAATGGATATCCATCCGGCCTATAGTTGCTTATTAGGAAGGCCATGGATACATGAGGCAGGAGCTGTGACGTCCACTATGCATCAGAAATTGAAATTTGTGAAGAATGGTAAGCTCGTCATTGTGGGCGGGGATAAAGCTTTGTTAGTGAGTCATCTGTCGTCTTTCTCATATGTTGAAGTTGAGGAAGAGATTGGAACTTCGTTCCAAGCTCTATTTATTGCTAAGGAAAAGAGAGCTGGGGCACCTATGTCCTCTTTTAAAGATGCTCAAAAGATTGTCGAAGATGGTAGTTCTGATCAGTGGGGCCAGATGGTAGAGGTCGCCGAGAACAAGAATCATGATGGTTTGGGATTTCAGCAAGGGTCGTCTATAGTGAAAGTTGAAGATATGCAACCGAGTTTCTGTAGCAGAGGGTTCATCCATGGTAATGAACAACACTCAACTGCAGTGATTGAGGATGATGAATATGAAGACTGCACCAATTTTATGATGCATGGAAAAGCTTTCAACAATTGGATCACTGTCGATATTCCTGTTATTGTTCATCGCTCTAAGTAATTGTTTTATTATTTTTGAAAATCCTTCTCGTATGCCTAAGGGAGAAGTGAACATTGTTAGGCATCTTTCAATTTAATCATTAATAAAATGCAATTCTATTCATCCACATCTATGGTGTTTCATTTTTACTTTTTGCATTTCTGAAAATGGTGATCACAAAAAACATAAATAAATAAATAATAATAATCCATCTACATAATACTTGATCATAATTCACTTCTCTAAAATCAAAATATCAAATCATTATGCATGTTGGTTTCTAAACCCATTGAATACAACAATCCTACTCCTTATCCAAACTTTGAATTCCCTGTGTTTGAGGCTGAAGAAGAAAGTCATGAAGAAGTGTCTGATGAATTATCTCGTTTACTTGAGCATGAGGAAAAAGCCATTCAGTCGTTCGAAGAGCAGATTGAGTTAGTCAACTTGGGCTTCGAAGATGATGTGAAGGAAGTCAAGATTGGGTCTCAACTGTGTCCAGAGGTTAAGAAGGGGTTGATTGATCTTCTTCGATAGTATTCAGATATGTTTGCTTGGTCCTATCAAGACATGCCTGGTTTGGATTATGAGATTGTGGAGCATAGATTTCCGTTGAAGCCAGAACACCCGCCAGTCAAGAAGAAGTTGAGGAGAAATCATCCTGATATGGCAGTGAAGATCAAAGAAGAAGTGCAGAAGCAGATCGATGTCGGTTTCCTTGTTACCTCCGAGTATCCGTAATGGGTGGCCAATGTTGTGCCCGTTCCGAAGAAAGATGGAAAAGTCCGCATGTGCGTTGATTATAAAGATTTGAACAAAGCTAGTCCGAAAGATGATTTTCCTCTGCCACAGATTGATATGTTGGTAGACAATACATCTAAATTCAAAGTCTTTTCATTTATGGACGGATTTTCCGGTTCTAATCAGATTAAGATGGCACCCGAGGATATGGAGAAGACCATATTCATTCCACCCTGGGGAACATTCTGTTATAGAGTGATGCCTTTCGGTTTAAAGAATGCTGGTGCAACGTACCAGAGAGCAATGACTACTCTTTTTCATGATATTGTGTATAAGGAGATTGAAGTCTATGTTGATGATATGATTTCTAATTAAGTGTTGAAAAAGAGCATGATGAGCATTTGTTGAAGCTATTCCAGCGTTTGAGGAAGTATAAACTCCGCTTGAATCCCAATAAGTGTACATTTGGTGTTTGTTCTGGTAAGTTGTTAGGCTTTATTATCAGCGAGAAGGGTATTGAAGTTGATCCTGCCTAGGTCAAAGCAATACAAGAAATGCCTGCACCCAGAATTGAGAAGCAAGTCAGAGGTTTTCTCGGCCGCTTGAATTATATGTCAAGATTCATTTCGCATATGACTGCCACATGTGCGCCTATATTCAAGCTTCTTTGGAAAGATCAGTCTTGTGATTGGATCGAAGACTGCCAGAAAGCTTTTGACAATATCAAAGAGTATCTGCTTACGCCTCTGATTCTGTCTTCGCCTGTTGAAGGAAGACCTTTGATCATGTATTTGACTGTGCTCGATGGAAGTATGGGTTGTGTTCTAGGTCAGCAAGACAAAATTGGAAAGAAAGAATATGCTATTTACTACCTCAGTAAGAAGTTCACCGGCTGTGAGACTCGGTATTCTATGCTTGAAAAGACTTGTTGTGCATTGGCTTGGGCCGCTAAGTGTTTGCGTCAGTATATGTTGAATTATACCACTTGGTTGATATCCAAAAGGAATCCAATCAAGTATATTTTTGAGAAGTCTGCTTTAACTGGGAGGATTTCCCATTGGCAGATGTTGTTATCAGAGTATGATATTGAATACCGATCTCAGAAAGCGATTAAAGGTAGTGTCTTGGTTGACCATTTGGCTCACTAACCAATTGAAGATTACTAGTCAGTGCAGTATGATTTTCCTGATGAAGAGATCTTATACTTGAAAATGAAAGATTGTGATGAACCATTGCTTGAAGAAGGGCCAGAACCTGGTTCTCGTTGGGGCATGGTATTTGATGGAGCTGTTAATCAGTATGGTAATGGCATTGGGGTAGTGATTATCACTCCTTAAGGCACTCATTTTCCGTTTACAGCTAGATTGACTTTCAAGTGTACAAATAATATGGCTGAGTATGACGCTTGCATTATGGGCCTTGAAGAAGCCATTAATCTTAGAATCAAATATTTAGACGTCTATGGAGATTCAGCTTTGGTTGTGAATCAGTTCAAAGGTGAATGGGATACGAATCAACACGATTTGATACCATATAGAGACTATGCGAGAAGGATTTCAACTTTCTTTACAAAGGTTGAATTTTATCATATCCCTCGAGATGAAAACCGGATGCCAGATGCTCTTACAACGTTGGCTTCAATGGTTGTGGTTAAGTATTGGAATGAAGTTTCCAATTTGACTATGATGCATCTTGATATGCCAACTCATGTGTTTGCTGTTGAAGAGATCAAGGATGAGAAGCCGTGGTATTTTGATATCAAGTGTTTTCTCCAAAGTCAGATCTACCCGCATGGGGAATCTTTGAAAGATAAGAAGAATTTGAGAAGATTAGATGGCAACTTCTACCTAAATGGTGATGTGCTTTATAAGAGAAACTTCGATATGGTTCTGCTCAGATGTGTGGATAGACACGAAGCAGACTTATTGATGACTGAAGTCCATGAAGGTTTCTTTGGTACTCATTCCAACGGGCATGCTATGGAAAAGAAGATATTGAGAGCAGGTTACTATTGGCTGACAATGGAATCTGACTGTTGCAAGTTTGTGAAGAAATGCCACAAGTGTCAAATCTATGCAGATAAGATTCACGTTCCTCCGACACTGTTGAACGTAATTTCCTCCCCATGGTTATTCTCCATGTGGGGAATTGATATGATTGGCATGATTGAGCCCAAATATTTGAACGAACATTGTTTCATTTTGGTGGTTATTGATTACTTCACAAAGTGGGTTGAAGCGACATCGTATGCAAATGTAACCAAGCAAGTTGTTGTGAGGTTTATCAAGAATCAAATTATATGTCGTTATGGTGTACCAAGTAAGATCATTACTGATAATGGACCTAACTTGAACAATAATATGGTGAAAGCTCTTTGCAAAGACTTCAAGATTGCACATCATAATCCTTCTCCCTACATACCTAAGATGAATATGATTGTTGAAGCTGCAAACAAGAACATCAAGAAGATCATTCAGAAGATGGTTGTAACATACAAGAATTGGCATGAGATGCTCCCATTTGCTTTGCATGGGTATCGTACATCTATCCGCAGTTTAACAGGGGCAACCCTTTTCTCACTTTTTTATGGCATGGAGGTTGTGCTCCCAGTAGAGGTTGAGATCCCATCATTGTGTGTGTTGATTGAGCCAAGTTGACTGAAGCTGAATGGTGTCAGAACAGGTATGACCAGTTAAACTTAATCGAAGAAAAGAGGTTAACTGCCATGTGTCATGGTCAATTATATCAGTAGAGAATGAAGAAAGCTTTTGATAAGAAGGTCAGACCTCGTGTATTCAGAGAAGGTGACCTTGTGCTCAAGAAGATTCTATCTTTCAAACCAGATTCTAGGGGCAAATGGACTCCTAATTATGAAGGCCTATATGTGGTGAAGAGAGCCTTTTCAGGCGGTGCTTTGATTCTTACAACTATGGATGGTGAAGAGTTCACGCATCCTGTGAACACCGATGCAGTCAAGACATACTTCTCCTAAAAAGAAAAGAACAGCTCGCTAAGTTGAAAACCCGAAAGGGCGGCTTAGGCAAAAATGAGTGCCTTGGTGGATTGAAAACCCGAAAGGGCAATCCAGGCAAAAGTTAGAGACATAAAACAGAAAAAATTGTCCCAATAAATTTAGTACCCCACCTTAGGGAAATTTATGCACAAATTAGGGATTATGGCAAGTAACTGCAAGTTGTTGATCTTCAGCTTTGAAGACTTTCTTGAGCACAATGTTTGGTTCTAACTCATCTTCAACCAAATCCAAGAGCACAGTGGATATTGAAGGTGGTAGAAGGATTAGTGATCAGTGTATTCAATGTAGCCTCTTCGATGTAAATTACCAATTTTTAACTTTTGTACAAATCTATGGAGTCTTGTCATTTATAGACTACCATTCTATTAAATAAAGTTGAGCTTTTTATCCATTTGTTTCTACTCTTATCTATTCAGCTAGATAGAATTAAACTTTATTCTGTTCATTTTGAAATTAAATTTTTTAAAATAAAAATCATGTTTTCTTAAATAATAAAAGCAATTACTTTTTAAAGAGCAATCAATTTCATTTAAGGAATATCCACAGCGGTCCAGAAACGGAAAGCCCTAAAAATGCGAAGCATTGTTGGTTTTATCCCGAGGCAGTTGGTATGATTTATGTTTCTTCCCCAGGGGTATTTCAGCATCTCTAGTCGAGTTTTGTTGGTTTCCCTAGTTGAGTTCGTATTTGCCTCCCTCGAGTTGTAGGCGCATTATCGCAGCAGGTTGCATAGATTCAGCAAATTTTGTTTCCCCTCAAGTCGCCAGCAGAGTTGTCCCTGACCCCTGCTAGCCATGACTCTAGAGCAGTATTTTTCGATCCTCTACAAGGTTGTCTCCCATTTGATATGGTGTTGACCTAAAATTCCTCGCAAAGTTAATAGTGCAGTTTTTCGGCAAATGTTTTCATTTTCCCCAGCCAGGGTTGAGCCTTTGAGGTAGATGATTCCCATTCATCCTTTGCAACTCTTTCTCTCCAGCAGATGCTTCCTTCCTTTGAGGATTGGATGAGTATTGTATTGGTGGTGCAAACTAATGACATTTGTATCCTTTGTGATCGTTTTATCAGCATAATCATCATATATACATATACATATACATATACATTCATGGATTTCATTATTACATCGTTAATGCACTGTGTGATTCACTATTTCTCTTATCCTCTGCTACGGTGGTATCCTTTTCCCCCCGCGCAGATTTGGCATGTCTGTCCTCTTTCAACTGTAGAGTGTCAGCCCCCTAAGCAGAAAGAATTTAACCTTTCTCATTCGCCACTGAGTTACTTCCTCGTGGATGGTCATGATTTCAATTTCCTCCCCAGTTGATCGTCTGGATGGAATCACTCCCCCTGAGTTATATCCTCATTGGGTTGAGTCTTTGGTTGACCATTTATTTCTAGATCTTACCTAGATAGATGCTTTTGGTCCCCTGAGAGTCTATTACCCAGTAACTGGTAATATTCTTCTCAATTTGCAAGTATTTCACTTTTGCCCCAATACCCGACAAAAGTAACCTTTTTCTCCCCAGCGAATTTGTTTTCACGTTTCCCAAGAAGTTTATCCTTGATATGTTCATGTTAACCCATGACAGATACTCTTTCCCTTTTGAGTCTATCCTTGATATGTTCATCTTGATCGATGACATATATTCTCGTTTTGGTATTCTACCCAGTAAAAAGGTAGTTGTAATCCCTATTTTGTGCCCCAGAAGGTTAATCCTTGATATGTTCATCCTAACCGGTGACAGATTTCCCCTTCTTTGCGGTCTTCTGCACAGTACCCGATAGTTTTAAATCCTGCTTCCCATTTTGCGGAGTCTATCCTTGATATGTTCATCTTAATCGATGAAGGATATTCTCTTTCCGATATTCTATTTGTAAGATCCCAATTTTGATCCTAAGATCCCTCATGATATCTCATCATATGCATTAGCATTGGGATCATACCTTGGCATTCTCCTTACCCCTCATTCATTAGGTTTGTATTAGGAGAGATCACCAAGCACCATTTGATTGTATCATACTTTGTATTTTATCATTTACTAACCAAAATACCAAAAATATGTCTTTGCATTTGTCTAACTATTTTGTAGGTAAGGCACATGATCACCTTTCATCTATCAAGCTCACATCTAGGGTTTAAGACCCTCTTTGCCAAGAGCACAATCAAGGAATGGTCCACAATGTCTTTAGACATCATATATGAGTCCCCATGAGCTTCACATGTTATTTTGATCATCAAATCATCAAGAGTTTGGAATTGGTTTGTAGTGGAAACCCTAGTTCATCTGGGTGTCTTGTGTAACTTCTTCACCAATCTTCTTCAACAAATGGTCATATATTTCAAGGGACATCTCAAATTTCATCATATTATGCATATATGATCTCCCATGAGTCCCAAAATTCAAGAGAATTGCAAGCTAGCAAGTTGGTTGATGGTGGTTGACTAGAGGAATTCATCTGATCAAAACTGGGGTCCCCTAGACCATATCTCCTACAATGTTTATCATATGAAAATGATTCCAAGAGAAATAATACTCTAAATGACATTCCAAACAATTTTCATGTTTAGGTCTAGAGCTAGTTTTTCTTGAAAATTCATTTTTTATGGTGAAAGATTATAGGTCATTTTGTCTAAACCCTAATTTGGAGGTCAACTTCCCAAGGCCATAACTTTCTCAATTTTTATGACATGAAATATTTTACAAGTTGCACAATCAAACTAAAGGTGTCTACTTCAAGTTTAATGTTTATAGTAAGAGCTAATTTAACTTTTATGAGCATGTGATATGAGGATACATTATAGGTTATTTTGGACCAATACCATTGAACAAGTGATTTTCCTCAACTTCAAAAATGCATAATTACTTCATATCAAATCCAAATGAGGTTAACTTTGTGACAATTTTGAAGGAATTTGAAAGAGATACAACTTTTATGAAGGAACTTTTCTCATTTGAAGCTCACATGAAAAGTTAGCCAAGGTGGAATAAGTGAACATATGACTTGACACTTAGAAAAGTTTTTGATATGTTAAACTTTCCAAACTTCCACCTCAAACTTCATCATGATACAAGATTCAAATGGAAAAGTGTCCAACATGAAAGTTATTCCTCTTGATCTAGCCTTTCCAAAAAGTCCAATTTCATCCATTTTGGACAAGATTTGAATGGGCTTCATATGGCTTGAACATGGCATCATCATTTGGCAAAATCAAAACTTCAAACAGTTGTGTACTGCCTTGCATTCTAAGTTGATTTCAGACTCATTCACACTTGATTATGGACCTAGAGGAGTGACTTCATGGGCTTGTATACGCCCATGCAAGTATGCATCATCCATTTCCAAATTTCGAAGTTTAATTTGAAGGTGCAAATAACATGTGATTCAACTATAAATAGAAGCCTTTAGGTTCAGAATTGGGGATCCCTTCGCACCAGCTTTGCTCCAATACCCCCAAACCCTTCTATTTGAAAGGAGAAACCTGAGAATTTTCTTTGAAAATTGAGTTTGAATCTCACTGTTTGGAGATTCAAAACTCCAGGGATCCAAAGCCTTTGGTTGATTCTAATCTACTTCTGCAAGCTTCTTGAGTGAGATACAGCAAGAATCAAAGCAAGAGCAATCGAATTCTGCACTGCATTAAAGGTATTTTCTAGATTTTTTCATCTCTTCGATTCTCACTCAATTATCCATAATTATCTTAGTTCCTTGGTTGTCTGAAGTCATACCAATGTAGGAAACAAGATTGAGTTGCTTTGAGTTCAAATCGAAGCAACTCAGATCGTGCACCTCAAATTTCAACTCCTTGTATCTCTCAATATACTTGGAGTTAGGATAAATTGAGATCAGATTCATGCTCAGTTCCATTTTTACTTCAAAATCATGTCCTTCTTTTTTATTTTAGTGATGGTGATGAGTGGACCAGTCCGACGAGGCTCGCCTGAGAAGGTGACCGGAGATTTGCTCCGATGGTGAGTTGGCATGGTCCAGAGCCACATGATCTATTCAAATTGTTTTAATCACGAGTGTTGGTTTTGAATACCTTGTTTGTGGCGCGCTGAGTCTAGTCCATGGTGGAACAAGCGTTTGGATCCACTTGATCTGCCACCTCAATTAATGAGGGAGATCAAGTGGTCCACGTTTTTTCTGATTATTTGATTTTTATTTTAATTGTGTTATTTTCATTAATTCATATTAATTTTAATATTGATCCAAAAAATATGTGAGTTTCACCAAAAAAAATTATATAAAATCCTATTTCATTTTCTGAATTAAAATTATTTTTTGGGTCATTATTAATATTTTTCATGATTTAATTGATTTTGTGAATATTTTTAATTGTTTAAAAATACTTTTAAGTTTCCAAGAATTATGAAGTTTTTTCTCCAAGGTCCTTTGGCCTTGTTTGACCTATGATAAATCTCATGGCCATTTCTTTGGTGTTTTGATGAGGTTTTAGGAAATTGACCAACCATTATTTAATTTAATGCATATTTTGATTATTTTTAATTGTTTAAATGCCAAATAAATTATGTAGAACCATTTTAATTGACTTGTTGAGTTTGACTTGTGTTGTTGGGCCTTGGTCAAGGTTGATTTGACTTTGTTAGGTTAAGATCATTGGATTTAGAGGATTGATGGAATGTACATTCCATCTTCCAAATTGAATGAATGATCTTAATTTGGTAAAAGTCCTCCCTTGACCAATTTGTGTTCGATCCATTCCCCCTCCCTCTTCATCTCATTCCCCTTCTTTATTCATTCATATCATGGACCTATGATATCTCTATATCCTAAGGCTAGTTGATTGCAAAATCAACATGAGTATGGATGAAATTAGGTTCACCATTTTGCATATTCTTTTTGTGTGTGGTATGTTTCATGAGCATAGTCCATTATACTATGTCTCTAACATGCATTAACACCAAAATTCTATTGCCTGGCCTCAAATAGTTGTGACTTCTACATAAGTCCAATTACGATTGCTTAACATAGCGCTAAATTTTTGAATGAAAAGGTATAATATTCTAGTTAGTGAGATTGTAAGTCTCCCCTCTTTCATGGTATTGTGTGGAAACTTGGCCTTTTTTCATTCCTTTGTATAACACCTCAAAATTTGCCCTCCTTTCTTGGGACTAGCTTAGCATATTGCATTTCATATTTAGGGCATTAGTCATTGCATATTGCGTATCATGTGAAAGTAAACAAGTCACCCTCTAAGGTCTTTCTCAGAAGATATAGAGGTTAAGAGATTCAAGCCTGAGGGTCTTACTGGATTGATCACCAACCATCTAAGGGTTTATGTTTCAAGTAGGGTTTTCTTGGTCCTTCAGAGGTTGAGTATTGTCTTGTTGGCAAGGATATATCACCATCATCATGGTTTTATCATCACCAAGGGGTTCATTGTTCATGATCATGTTCCTAAGGATTAGGGTTTTGACCTCTGGTCAACCCTAATCAGTGCCAGTCTGCCAGTCAGGGATTTTCAAGGAGATGAGGTCTTTCTTGAGAAGGAGATCATCATATGATTTTATTGAGCTTGTATAAGCTAGGGTTTCATTTTGGAGCCATTTCATCAAGTGGTTGAGGCTCAAAGTCATCTGAGCATGTTCAAGTCATCTGGGGCCCTAAAAAGTCAACAGAAAGTCAACTGAGGGTTATGAGGTGGAGAAATGAGTTTCAACATCTCATTCATGTCCCAAAGAGGCTTATTCATCATTATAAATGCATATCTTGAAGAATTTGAGGCCATATCAAAACTTTCCAAAAATGGAAAGTGACATGTAATTGAAAGTTTCCAAAAATGGAAAGTTTTTGGTTCAAATTAAAATTGATCTTACATCATCAAAGAAGCTTCAAATGAAATTTTGTCCAACATGAAAGTTGAAGATCTCTCTCTCCCATTTGCAAAAAGTCCAAGATCATGAATTTATGATGAATGGTTGAGGAGATATGATCAAATCATTGCCAAGTGTGTTTGAAACTTCAAAAGGCCATATCTTTTGACTCATAACTCCAAATTGAGTGCTCCTTTTTGCAAAATTCTTCTCATGACATGAACTTTCCAAAGCATTCATCACATTACATGAAAATTCATCTTATGATCATATGCATATTCATGCTTATTTTGGAGGGAAAATGCTAAATTTGAAATTGGTGCATCATGGGAACAAATCACCATTGCCATTGTGTTAATTGGAAGATTTTAAGTGAAATTGATCATTCATTGGTTACTGTTCACGTCCATTTGCTCCATGCACCATGCAAAATGTCATTTTTGGCCAAACACCTTATTTTCACTTAATCTCAACTAAACATGATTAATTTTGATTAAGAATGGATTAACACAGAGTATATATAGGTAATCCTAACAGAATTATGGAGGTTTTTGCTCATTTCTAGATCCAAATTCTCTTTCCCTCCAATTTTTTCTCTCAATCATAGTTCAAATTTTCATCACATAACCTTCCAATTTTCTTGCATATTCTTGTTCCCTGGTGTGGATTTAGTACAGATCAAGCCTTGGATCATCAAGATTGGACCAGAATCGTGCATGTGAAGCTCAAGAGCATAGCCATGGCAGTTGAGATTTAAGCAAGATCTACACAGTTCCAAGCCTCAAATTCTTCATCAATCTTCATAACAAATGATCAGGAGTATATTGGAAGCTTGCCAGGCCTTGATTCGCGTGTTTCCAGAAGTTGATCTTCAAGAGGTCACATTTTCGATCCTCTTAATTCTCTGTTTTATGTGTATGATCTTGTAGTGCTTCTCATGCAGAGCAACCTGATATGAATTTCGTGTGATTTGGTTAAGAAATGGCTGAGATATGTGAATTTAAAGTTTTATGCATCAAACTTATTTTGCTCGATTTGCTTCGTATGTGTCGCATTACGCGAAAAACCGGCGGGAAAACGAAACAACAGAGCCGCCACCGTGCGTTATTTATCCCAAAAGAGGGAAAGGAAACACTCGAAGTAAACCTGGAAAAGACATGGTCTCGCGACCAGAGATGGATGGGATCGGGAGTCGGTTATGCGAAGGGAAGGTATTAGCACCCCTACGCATCCGTCGTACTCGACGGGATCCACGCACAAAAGAATAGGAGGAAGGTTGCTAAAGACTGCTCAAACACTGCACAAGGCTGGAAGGAACACAGAGAGACGGAAGAAACGGAACTCGGCAGGATATCGCATCCTGGGCCTACGTAGTCGGTCAGGCACAGACATCAGAGTCAACGTAGTTCGGGACAGGGGAAACGTGCTCGCTAGGATGTCGCATCCTATGCATACGTATCTTCTCTAACCAGAGGAAGAATCAGAGCACTCGTAGCTCGGCTAACGCACGCCAAACAAAACTCACACAGGAAACCCACTGCCAATCACTGGACTTACGTCAGACTCCACACAAACAGGCAAACATGGAAACCGAATGCCAATCGCTGGACTTACATCAGACTCCGAACCAACAAACACACACACAGGAAACCGACTGCCAATCGCTGGACTTACGTCAGACTCCAAACGCAAACAAAAGGGTTGAAAAAGAAAAAGGGCGCCCGGAGAGATCAGCTCATCTCCTGCCTACGTACCTCATCTGGTATGAGGATCAGGGCGACGTAGTTCCCCTAAACAGGGAAAGAACTTCTAACCTAACCAGAGACAAAGGGAGACACAAACTACTAGGGAGACTACGACTCGAGCCTAGAAGTTGTCATGCATACGATCCCTATGTTAAGGTTTCTATCCTAACTTGCACAGGAAGCAAGCTAGCCTAAACAACACAAGCAATCATAAACACAAAAGCAAGCACACACACTATATGCAAACAGATGGGCTCACACAAGGCTAGGCTTTAGTCAAGGGGTCATGTCAACCTCGACAAACAAGCCACTGGAAAAGGGTGTGGTTAGCTCTTAACCCTAACATTGAGAGTTAGGGTGAAGCAGATGAAATGGGAAGTGAGGGTAAGACCTCACAGCTCTTATCCCTGGCCTGGGAGAGCTTGACTCAAAATAGAAAGTGTGGGAGTTCAGAATGTAGGAACTCTTCTCCACAGATGACTGACTCAACCTGATCTTGGGTTTTTATTCACAATGCATCAACACAATGGTGTGAGCAAGGTGAATGACACACTGAATAGCAGGGGATGGACTGCACATCCCTTGTATCTGCCAATGCCTCTTCACTTAGGAGGTCTTTGAATCTACAAGGCACAAAGATAAACATACACAAACATTGCCTCTTAAGGAGGGCTTCAGACAGGTGCCTGCCCACATAATAGGACAGGTCTTCCAGACTACATGAAGTCAAAGGAATTATACCTTAGTGGTAAGCAAACCACAAGCTAGCAAAGCAAGTTCAAATGAACTTAAAGCAACTTAGGTACCTGTGAAAAAATCTAAACCAATCAGTTAAACTGTACAGACAAACAAACAACAGTTAATCACACAGACAGACAAAGCATCAGGCAACAATGGTGCAAGGCATTAGCATAAGTGAATTTGTTCTCAAAGCCTACAAAACAACACAATGTTAGCCAACATCAACCAATAATCAAGCTTAAATGAATGAGCCACTCCAATCATGGCAATGTGCATCTGAACCTGAAATCACAACTCAAATGGTAAGTTCAAACCACTAGGTCAAAGCCTAGGGTCAAAAGAGGATCAAAAATCCAAAACAGAAGCTCAAACTTGACATGAAGAAACTTCAAACACTCAAGAATAAGTCCTAAAAAGAACCAAATCATAATCATTAAGCAAGTTGATTTACCCAGCATGTGAAGTCAATGACCAATTCAAAGCATCCAAATGATCAACATGAATGAAAAATCTCAATCAAAACAGAAATGATTCCAAAACATCTGGAAAAAATCAAGAGCAATCAAGACATCCATAACATTCATCACACAAAAAATCAGAAGCATTGGACATCATTAGGCATGGCAATCACATTGTACAAAACAGACAACCAAATGTGTGACACAAATTGTCACACCAAGTTAGCACAATCATAAAACAGAGTTGAAGCATGGGAAAAATCTCAAACCAAAGCCAAAATGTTCATCAATATGTCTAGAAACTACACACAAAATTTCAGAGTCATTGGATAATTTTTGAGCATTTCACAAAGGGATAAGCAAGGCAAGGTCAAACAAGCATATGCATTCAATCACCCTAGGACAAATCAAATTTTCAACTAGGCACAACTTTCCAATTTATACTCATAAAAAACTAGACAACATGAGGAGAATATAGCAAAAATTTGGAGTGAAATTGATGCATTTTTCAATTTATAATGATTTTTGGAAGTTAAGGAAAAAATTGAAAATGAAAATGAGCCAAGGCATGAAATAATGTGGAGGGAAAGTGAAAAATAGCAAGCATTTTGAAAAGCTACACTCGCCTGGACTCGAACCTCAACCAATTTTGAATTTGGCGCCCCAACTAAAACGACGTCGTTTTGGTCCTAAACCCTAAGCCCAGAATTTTCGTAGCTAATTCACAAACTCGTAGCAAAACTGTAGCGAAATGGTAGCAAATCTGGAAATTGCATGAGCTTCATCCTCTTCCTCATGAACACGATGAACAAATTTCCAGTTCTCAAAAAATCATTCCAGAAATTAACCAAACTAACATCAAACGATTCATCAGGCCATGCTCATGCAAGATCAACAATTATTTCATGCAAAAACTTCACAACAAGTTCAGATCGAAGGAATTAAAACTTGACATCAAAACTTTAAACATGCATAACTTTGCGTATAGTTCACCAATTCACTCGAATTTTACATCAGCATCATCACCAATGAAGGATCTATACAAATATCACAAAGATTTTGAGAATTAAAGAGGTCGAAACCTGACCTTCTTGATGAGCAGAACTTGGAATCGCGTGCTACAAGCTCAGCCAAGCCTCAAATCTCCTCCACAATGCTTATTGAAGTGATTGATGATGAATTGGATGCTCTAACACAACTGAATCCAGCTCAATTTGCGATGTCCATGGAACCTTCAAGCTTTGCATATGATCCAATCTGGCACGATTGGCTTCGAATTCACGTACAAACCTACTCAAATATGCTTCATGAACATGAATTCATCAATAGAAAAGGTCCATGTGTGAAGAATTTGCAAAAAAAATTGAGAGAAAATTTTGAGTGATTTTGAGATTCAGATCTGAAAAGTGTGCTCATGATGAAAACAGTTATGCTTAACCTTATATATGCCATGCTAATCATGTTTAGAACCTGTTTAAGCCAAAGCCAAATGAGATTAGCAAGTTATGGAGTGTATGTGCAAAATGTGTTTTTCACCCCCATGCATGAAGGGCCACGTGAACAGTACACAAACTTGATCCAAATACACTTAAAACAAGCCCATGCACACATTTGAATTGGAGTTTTATGCCCATGATAAACCAAAATGAGTTTATGAAATTTTCTTCACAAATCTTCATGAATAAGCACATGCCCATGCAAAGGAAATTTAAGCCATGTAATGATATGCTTGGAAAGTACATGTTATGAGGATCAAAATGCAAAAAGAACCACTCATTTTGGAGCTTTGGTTTAAAAGTTATGCTCATTTGAATTTTAAAACACACTTTGCCATGATTGGATCATATCTCCTCAACCACACATGAGAAATTCATGATCTTGGACTTTTTGGAAATGGGAGAGAAAGATCTTCAACTTTCATGTTGGAGAAAATTTCATTTGAAGCTTTATTGATGATGTAATCTTGAGTTGAAGTTGGTCTAAAACCTTTCCATTTTTGGAAACTTTCAAATTATAGGTCACTTGCTATTTTGGGAAAGTCTTGATTTGACTTCAAATTCTTCAATGTTGATACTTGAAATGTCAAATGAGACTTGTTTGAACATGAATGAAGCATCTCTAACCACTTCCCACCTCCAAATCCACAGGTAACTTTGCAGTTGACTTCTGTTGACTTCTATGGGTCTCAGATGAATTGCACATGCACTGATGAGTTCTGAGCCTTCAACACTTGGCCAAATTGCTTCCAAATGATCCTTGGGTCATGTAAGCTCAATGGAACCACCCTAGGGCTTTGATCTCTTGGAGGATGCTCTTGTTGCCTTGCACAGTTGAATCTCCTGACCAGTCTTGTTTGATGACATGCAATGGACTATGCAATGTGAATGCAATGCTAATGACCTAAAAATGAAATGGATATACAAATGGGAGGTGCAAATTTGAGGTGCTACAGTATGTTATGAATTGTTGTGAATTATTAGTGGATTCGTGTTCCTCATTGTGTAACGGTTCGAATGATATAAATTCTGGCTGTTTCTGGAAAAAAAAATCGTGAATGTCACTGTTCCTTCACCGTCTCCATGAAGGAGACGGTTGTTTCCGCCGCCTGCTACAGTATACGCCGCCGCCTGTAAACCCCAGGCGAAACGACGTCGTTTCTCTAGCGTGCGTTCTTCATTCAAATTCCTAGCCTGAAACGACGTCGTTTCATCAGCGAGCTTCCCCTCCCTTCGATCCTGGCTGAAGGCATTCCACATTTTATTAATTCATTTTCATTATTTCCTTGTTATTTCAATTTTTATTTCATTTTTATACATGATCTTTGAAAAATCATAAGTAATTGAATAATAATCCAAATAATTCCAGGTTTTTTGCTACATGATCCTTGAAATGTCGAGAATTTTATGGTGTGGATTGTATGATTTTATCATTGCTGGAAATTAAATTGTGTTGCATTCTTTGAACATGTGTACATTTGGACCTTGCTTCATTGTTTCTATCATAAAATGCTTGATATTGATCCAATTGCCATGAAATTTTGCATGATTGTTCTTAACATGTTGATGGATGTTTGAGGCTTGATTGTGCATTTTTCTCATTTGCCATTTCTGTTTTATACACATGATTGCATGGTGTGACAATGTGTGTCACACAATTTGATGTCCAACTTGTGCATTTTCATATCCATATCAAATGAGCTTCTCTGTTTATGATTTTTGGTATGGTGATTGTATTAGACATGTTGTATGCTCATGCAAATTTCCAGAATTGTTTGAGCCATTTCTGATTTAATGTGCATTTTCTCATCTTGTATGTCCAATTGATGATCATGTTGTGTACATTGCCTTCTCTTGCTTGATACATGACTTTGCTTAATGATTTTGATTTGGTCCTTTTTAGGACATGTTCTTGATTGGATAAATGTGATTCATGTTGAGTTATAGTTTCTATTTTGACTTTTTGCCCCACCTTTGACCCTAGCCTTTGAGCTAGTGGTTTGTTCTCATCCTTTGGACTTTGTGTTTCAGGTTTCAAGCAATTAGCCACATTGGCTGATATGATCTCATCACTTGAGATACAAGTTATTTTGGTTGACTAACCTTTCTATTTTGTAGGTCTTTTGGATGGTGAATCAATTTAGTTTGCTTGCATCTTAGGCCTTGCACCATTGTTGTCTGATGATTGGTTGTTTGACTGTTGTTGATTGTTTGATTTGTCTGAATGTAAATATTGACTGGTTTAGCTTTTCTTACAGGTACTTTAGCCGCTTTAACTCATTATTTGAGTTGCTTGCTTTGCTTGTGGTTGGCATACCACTTAGGTAATTTCCTACTCTCCATGTAGTCTGGAAGACCTGTCATGTTATGTTGGCAGGCACCTGTCTGAAGCCCTCCTTAAGAGGCAATGTTTTTGTTTGTTTATATTTGTGCCTTGTACATATAAAGACCTCCTAAGAGAAGAGGCATTGGCAGATAAAAGGGATGTGCAATCCATCCCCTGATATTCAGTTGTGTCTTTCATCTTGCTCACACCATGTGTTGATGCACTTTGAATAAAAACCCAAAATCTTGTTGTGTCAGTCATTGTGGAATAGAGTCCCACATTCTGGACTCCCACACTTTCATTGATTCAAGCTCACCCAGGCCCGGGTTAAGAGCTATGAGGCATAACCCTCATCTCCATTTCATCTGCTCACCCTAACTCTCAATGTTAGAGGTTAAGAGCCTGACCACCCATTCCAGTATTTGGCTTGTTTGTCAAGGTCGATATGACCCCTTGACTAAAGCCCAACCTTGCTTGAGCCCCCTTGGTTGTATATAGTGTATGCTAATTGCTTTTGATGATTATCTATTTTGCTTCTCATCTCCTTTATGTAGGAGTCATATGATCAACTTTCAAGGAGGTTGAATGTACGTAGAGATAGACTTGAGTTGACTCACTGCCTGTGTGAGTCAAACTCTTGTTAGAAACCTTAACCTAGGACTATTGTGGATTACATGACAACTATTAGGCTCGAGTCAGTCTCCCTTTTAGTTTGTTATTTCCCAGTCTCTGGGTAGGATAGAAGTTTCTCCCCTGTTTAGGGGAACTACGTTGCCCTGATCCTCATACCAGATGAGGTATGTAGGCAGGAGATCGTGCGAGATCTCTCCGGGCACCCTTTTCCTTTTTTTTGTGTTTGCTTGATAGTTATTAGGCTCGAGTTCCAGACTCCCTATTAGCTTGTCTGTTTGATAACCTCTTGTGTGTGCCTGGAGTCTGATGTAAGTCCAACGATTGGAATTCGGTTTCCCGTTTGTTTGTTGTGTGCTTGGAGTCTGATGTAAGTCCAGCAATTGGCCTTCGGTTTCCTCGTTTGTGTTTGTTGTTTGGAGTCGGACGTAAGACCAGCCATTGGTTCCATTTGCGTGTTTGCTTTGACGTCTCAGCGTCTGTGCGTGTGTTTTGTTTCGGCGTGCGTTAGCCGAACTACGGTAGCTCTGATTCTCATTCCAGATGAGATACGTAGGCCTAGGATGCAATATCCTAGCGAGTCCGTTCCCATATCCCCGAACTACGTCGACTCTAATGTTTGTTTCTGACAAACTACGTAGGCCCAGGATGTGACATCCTGCCGAGTCACCTTCCTCCGTCTTCCTTCATCTGTGTTTTATTCCAGTGTGTGTACATTCTTTTTCGAGCAGTTATCCAGCAACCTTATTCTATTCTTCTGAGCGTGGATCCCGTCGAGTACGACGGACGTGAGGGGTGCTAATACCTTCCCCTTGCGTAACCGACTCCCGATCCTTGCAATCTCCGGTCGTAAGACCATTTCCTTTCCAGGTTTACTTCGAGCATTTCCTTTCCCTCTTTTGGGATAAATAACACACGGTGGCGGCTCTGTTTGTTTGCTTTTTCCTGCCGGTTGTTTTTCGCGTTGCGACAGCTGGCGACTCTGCTGGGGACAGAAGTTGATCTCTTGCTGGTCCATCTTCCCTAAACGAGTCATCCGTAGCGCTCTCTAGGATAGTTTTGGTTGCTTTTATTGCTCTATTTATTGCATTTATGATTATTATACTGCTGACTGTATATATTTGCACATGTGTCTGCATGCATCATATTATCATTGTGCTGTTCTGTACAGGTTTGGTTCCTCTGATTTGGGGTGGGTGTTCTGAGTGGAGCTAAAACCCAGGCCCGAGTATACACCTAGGATTAGTGTGGTCTCACGTTTCCTCACATGTTGGATCAGCATGTTGTTGCGACGTGACATACCACAAGCCGGATGAGGTTCTTTTGAGAGAGTCCTTCCGGGTGGAGTATTCCACTTTGGTTGGGTTATCTCTTTAGAGTTGTTGACTTCGGTGGCCGTTCTTTCCCGGATCTTTGGTTTAGATGATCTTATGAGAGCTACAACGGCACACCCGAAAGGGAAAACCCGTTGAGTATCTTGTCTGATTGTCGAGATCATTATCCGCCTTAGGATGACCTTGTTAGAATTCACCTATGAGGGGAGGGTTTGATTCCTACAGATGCATGTTCTGATGGTGACTTGGATGGTGACTAATGGTTCAGTTCTTGATTGGAGTCTTATTTATAAGTTGGATTTATAGATTTATTTCTGAGACGCCGGAGTTCTGTCCGTGGTATTTATCAGTGGGGATCCGTTTATTTCAGGATTCCCTGGGTTGGTACAGATGATTGTGTTGCTATCAGACCAGTGGTTCTCCAGTGGTGATGGTGATGTATGTATCCAGTTCCGTTTATTTCGGAACTCCCGAGTCGGATTTATGGTTATTCATTCCCTCAGATGGTTGTGATCGGTTCAGGGACCAGGGCTTCAGTACAGATGTTCAGATGACTCGGAGGATGGCACAGTGTATTGCATTCATACATCAACATCATTCACATTTTGCATTTATCTGCATCTAACTCATGTTTATCCATATGCAGGGGACATTCTTGATTGAGATCCTGGTTGAGAGATTTCTTTGCTCCAGACATGAGGCCCGACTTGAAAGATGACGTTGTCTACAGTTTCTTCAATCCAGAGATTGATGTGTTGAAGGATATGATAGCATTGATTACACCTGACCATGTGGGGATGTTCCGTGAGGATTATGGTGGTATTCTTAAGGTGGTTTTCAGGCTTACTGATACAGATAAGAGTGTCATCCACACTTTTCTCCAATTTTATGACCCGGGCTTGAGGTGATTTGTGTTCCCGGATTACTTGTTGGGACCTTTGATGGAGGACTATGCCAGCATCCTGGGTCTTCCGATCAGGGACCAGATTCCGTTCTACGTCACTAAGGATGAACTTGATGTTGCTGAGATTTCTCGTGCTCTTTATTTGAGCCCAGAGGTGGCTAAGGGGGGTTTGAAGGAGAATGGAAAGTTGCCCGGTTTCCATCTGAGTTTCTTGGAGGCTAAAGCCAAGGAGCATGCTGTTGTGGGTAATTGGAGGGCCGCTTGTGCTTTGATTGCTGTGAGCATCTATGGGATCATCCTGTTTCCTAATCAGAAGAACTTTGTGGACATTAATGCCATCCAGGTGTTTATGCAGAGGAATCCTATTCCTACCTTGGTTGGGGATGTGTATTACTCGGTCCATAATCGAAACGAGAAGCGGCGTGGGGGATTGATTAGATATTGTGCTCAACTGTTGCACAAGTGGTTCATGGGATATCTGCCTTCCAGAGGTGCTTTTGTTTCTCTTGATCCTATGGTTAATTGGGCGACCAAGCTGATGGGTTTGCGAGCCAAGGACATAACTTGGACTCATAATGGTGTGGCTGGGCGAAATTTCATTTACAGTTGTGGGAGCTTTCCCAATGTGCCTCTTATAGGAGGTCAAGGTTGCATTAATTACAACCCGACGTTTCTTAGGAGACAAATGGGGTTTGCTATGGAGGTTCCTCCTCTCGAGTGTGAGATTCAGGAGTCTTTCTACTTCCCTGTTGAGGGTAATCCGTCACAGTTGAGGCAGGTGTCCGGGGCATGGCTCAATATTCAGAGGAAGGGCAAGGTTCCTTTTGGTAAGGTTAATAGCAGATCTTTTCCTCTGTTTGATGATTGGCTCAGAAAGAGGATTGAGCTCACGCATTTACCATTTCCTGGAGGTGATCCTTGGTGTCCTTTGATTGAGGGGCCACGTTCTTCTGTCAACATGGAAGAGTTCCTTGAGATGAAGAAAGCCAGAGATCAGTTGTAAGCAGAGAAGACTGAATTGGAGATGAGCGTTGCTAGGATTCAGATGGCTAATCAGGAAATCAAAGGGAGAATAGAAGATCAGGATAAGAGACATGCCATGGAGGTGAAGCGCTTTAAGATAGACACCGCTTATTACCGCAAGATCAACCAAGCTTTGGAGTCATCTACGAAGGAGCACGGCATTACCAAGGAGAAGTTGGCTAGAGCTTTGAGAGTCATTGAAGATGAAAAGAGGAGGCAGATCTTTGTGAAGACTCAGAGGGAAGCTAGAGCCAAAGTCCTTACCACAGAATGGGAAGCTGAGAAAGCGAATATTATTGCTGAGAGGGATCATTATCTTGCTGAGAGAGATTATTATTTCCGACAGATGAAGATTCACCAGAAGGAGGTGGGGAGATTGCAGCAGAAGAACACTGAGCTCAGGTTTGCTGTGAAGTTTACCAAGATGGTTGATGATGCAGAGCCTTCTGTGGGACCTTCTTCAGCGTAGACTTTTGTTGTTATGTGTGGATTATCGTCAGGCCTGTTGACGGAATTCACTTGCTTGTATTTTCTTTCTGATTCTGGAGAATTGTATTGTTGGTTTGTATTAGCCTGATGTATGACTCTTGCACGTATTGTGCACTCTTGATATACAGTGTTTATTTTCATTCAGTGATTGATCTTCAAGCTTTATTTGCTTTCCTGTATGCACTTACATAGCACACACATGGTCGGGTGACATCTTTGCTAAATCATAATTTTCTGCTCTGTATGGTGAAACCAGATGATTGATATCAGAATGTTGTTGGCAAATTATTATCTGTCTCGATGAAACCAAGATCGAAAGACAGAGTGTTCCTCATATGGATAGACATTGCATTCATGCATCAATCATAACAACGTGTCTTCTATTTTGCAGGTGTCGGTTTCTAACGTGCTTGATTGTTTCAGGAATCATTGCTCGCGCACGTAGAATCATTCCCTTGCACGTAGCACGTCCACACAGATGTCCTACCAGGCGCAACAAATCCAAGCTGATGGATCTACCCAACGCAGATATTCTCGAGTTGAAGGAGAAAATGGGTGAGCTGATAAACGTCATGCAAGGGTTGGCCTTGGGACAGAAAGCACTTGCTGATAAGGTGGAAAAGCTCGAGCGGGCTTCAGCTGCCAACAGCGGTAATAATCAGGAGGGTGTTTCCAACAATGGTCTCGGTGGATCAAGAGATGGAGGAGATCTCAGAAAGAAGACTATTGCTGGGGTGGTGATCAATAATGGTGGTGGTTTTGGTGCTGCTACAGGCGGTGGACCGGGTCCGGTGAATAATAATCTGAATGATAGTCTGTTTCCTCCTTTCTTTGGGGCTGAGGAGGATAGAGAGGAAGACAAAGAAGCGGATCAGTTCTCCATGCTGAATGAGCAATTCGGTCAATACGGTGTCCAACCACCAAACAAAGAGATTTAGGTGCTGGCAGAGAAAATCAGGGCTCTGGAAAGCTATGCTACTCCGGGGGTTGTCAACATGTCAAACATGGGGCTAGTTGAGGGGATTGTGATCCCGCAAAAGTTTAAAGCGCCTGCGTTTGACAAATACAATGGGAGTTCTTGCCCGGAAACTCATCTCCAGGCTTTTGTCCGAAAGATTTCTGCTTATACAATGGACCAGAAGCTTTGGATGTACTTCTTCCAAGACAGTCTGTCTGGGGGGTCTTTGGAATGGTACACCAAATTGAGGTCATCTGATGTCAAGAGCTGGTAGGATCTTGGTGATGCGTTCTTTAAACAATACCAATTCAATGCTGATATGGCTCCTAGCCGTACCCAGCTGTAGGGTATGTCTCAGAAGCCTAATGAGGGGTTTAAAGAATATGCACAGAGGTGGAGGGAGTTGGCTGCCCAAGTCCAACCTCCGTTGGTGGATAGAGAAATGTCTGATATGTTCATGGGTACCCTTCAGGGGACGTTTGCAGAGAGGATGGTTGGATGCCCGGTTATCAATTTTGCTGATATTATGGTGGCCGGAGAAAGAATTGAGAGTTGGCTAAAGA
Organism: Lathyrus oleraceus; assembly: GCF_024323335.1. Lineage (NCBI taxonomy): Eukaryota > Viridiplantae > Streptophyta > Magnoliopsida > Fabales > Fabaceae > Lathyrus > Lathyrus oleraceus. The sequence continues at coordinate 168,615,438 of NC_066585.1, read as the reverse complement.
TGGGAAAGATCCAGGGTAACGCTTCGTCATCTGGATCGAAAAAGCCCTTTGGGAATGGTCAGAGAAAGAAGGAGGGTGATACAAGTGTTGTGCATGCCCAGAGGGGACAGAGTAGGGATCGTTACTACCAGCACACTGCTGCGGTAACCATTCCTGCTGATAATTCACCCGCACAACAGCAACAACAACAACAACCACAGCAACGACAACCATTTCAACAGAGACCGCAGAGGGTCGGGTATCAAGTAAGAGGGCGAATGAATGATCGTCAATTTGATAGGCCACCTGTGACGTACTCGTTCTTGTTGAAGAAGTTGAAAGACTTGGGGTTGGTCCAGCTAAGGACGTTGGCTCCGTTGAGACCTGACCAGAGGCCGGCCAATTTTGATGAGAATGCCAAATGTGAATTCCATTCTGGTGCTCCTGGACACAATGTGGAAAATTGTAAAGCTTTTAAGCATGTTGTCCAGGAACTGGTGGATTCTAAGGCTATCAATTTTGCACCATCTCCAAATGTGAATGCTAATCCCATGCTCGCGCATGGTCAAATGGGGGTGAATGCAATCTCTGAGGATAGGAGGATGATTGGGCTGATGAATGTGGGCCAGTTGAGAACTCCTTTGGCTGAGGTCAAGAGACAACTGTTGAAGAATGGGGTTTTTCCGGGCTGTGGTGACTATTGTGTTGCTTGCACCGTTGCTACTAATGGGTGCGTATTATTGAGGGAGGCTGTCTAGAGGATGATGGATGAGGGAAGCCTCAAATTTGAAAAGATTGATTCGGATAAAGAGGATGTCTCCACCATAACCATTTATTTCGATCCGGTCGATTTGTCAACGCTGGCAGATGCGGCTCCAGTTACTATCACGGTACCTGGGCCAATTCCTTATGACAACGATGATGCGGTGTTGTGGCATTATGGTGGAGAGGTATACTGTAATGGGAGAAGCAGGAAGATCAGACTACAGGTGAAACCACCATTTCAAAGGTGGATAATGCCGGACCCAGTGGTTTCACTCGCAGTGGAAGGTTGTTTGCACCTGATGCTTTGAGAAGTGGAGAGAGAGAAAAAGAAAAGAAAGATAAGGCCGAGGCTTTAGCCAGGGCAAGAGGGAAGCAAGTGGTAAATGAGGGTACTCCTGTGGTGACACCGGCGCCTGGTGGGTCAGAAAGAGAACTTGATGATGAAGCTGAAGAATTTTTTAGAATCATCAAGAAGTCAGAATATAAGCTTGTTGACCATCTGCAGTAGACGCCGTCTAAGATCTCAATCTTGTCCTTATTGTTGAGCTCCGAGGGGCATAGGGAGGCTTTGTTGAAAATACTGAAGAGAGCCTATGTTCCCCAGGAGATAACGATTAATCAGCTAGAGACGGTGGTGTCCAACGTTAATGCCATGGGCTGGGTTTTACTGATCTTGATTTGACGGTGGATGGGCGTAATCATAATAGGGTATTACACATTGCAATGGAGTGTAAAGGAGCAGTGCTTTCGCACGTATTGGTGGATACCGGCTCATCACTCAATGTGTTGCCTAAGAAGGCCCTGGCAAAGCTGGACTGTGAAGGGTTGCTCTTCACGCCCACAGACCTGATAGTTAGAGCTTTTGATGGCTCAAAGCGGGCTGTGTTTGGAGAAGTGGAGCTCCCGGTGAAGATTGGGCCCGAGGTGTTTAAGTCTGTATTCTATGTCATGGATATTCAGCCGGCATACAGTTGCCTGTTGGGTCGCCCATGGATACATGCTGCTGGGGCAGTGACTTTGACTTTGCACCAGAAGCTGAAGTATATCTGGGACGAGCAGGTCGTCACAGTTTGTGGGGAGGAAGACATCTTTGTCAGCCACCTATCATCGTTCAAATATGTTGAAATGGACGGTGAAATATGGGAAACGCCAAGTCAAGCATTCAAAACCGTCAAGGTGGAGAATGCTATTTTTGCTAAAGAGGAGAAGTCGTCCATTTCTTCGTACAAACAGGCTGCTGAGGTGGTGAAGAATGGAGAAGCTCCTGGTTGGGGAAAGATGATGGATATCGCTGCCAAGAAAGACAGATTTGGGGTTGGTTATCAGCCAGGCCGAGGCTCGTCTGGACAGGGCAGAGGACGTCGTCAGCCATTCATGTTCACCAGTGCTGGAATGCTGGATCCAGATCACATCTGTATGGTGGGTGAAGAGATCGACAGTGACTGTGAGCTAGATCAATGGATAAAACCGTGCGTACCAGGGATGGAGATCTAGAACTGGAAGGCCGAAAAGATCATCACTGTCACTCTACGTGAAGAGTAATATTTCCTGTTTTTCAATTTTGTCTGCATGAAAGCCATACGTTTTGCCCGAAACGTAATGGTTCATTGTAAGGGCCACCTCATGTGTTTCATTTTGCAAAATTTGCATCATAAATAAAAGGATGTTTTTCATTAAAAGCGGCGCTCCCTGTTTTTCATTTATTTTTGCAGTTTTTAAAAAAATAAAAATAAAAATGGCAATGTTTTCTTTTCATTTTAATTTGCTTTGGTCCGGTTCTAAAGTAATGCATGAATCAACATTCATGCAGATGCGATCATTCGCCGGATCCCATTGATAACAATCCTGTTACACCCTCATATGACTTTGACAATCCGATCTATCATGCCGAAGATGATTGTGAACTGCCGGAGGAATTAGCCAGGTTGTTGAAACAAGAGGAGAAGGTGATTCAGCCGCACGAGGAGCAAGTTGAGATTGTGAATCTGGGTACCGACAAGGTCAGGAAAGAAGTAAAAGTTGGGGCTGCTTTGGAGGCAAATGTTAAGAGCAGAATGGTAGCCTTATTGAAAGAGTATGTCAATATCTTCGCCTGGTCTTATCAGGATATGCCAGGGTTGGATACCGATATCGTGGTGCACAAGTTACCATTGAGAGCAGATTGTCCTCCAGTGAAGCAGAAGTTGCGCAGAACTCGACCTGAGATGGCCATGAAAATTAAAGAAGAGGTTCAGAAGCAGTTGGATGCTGGTTTCCTCGCTGTTACTAATTATCCGCCTTGGGTCGCGAACATTGTGCCGGTGTCGAAGAAAGATGGAAAGGTGAGAATGTGTGTGGACTACCGGGATTTGAACAGAGCTAGCCCGAAGGATGATTTCCCATTACCTCACATTGATGTGTTGGTAGACAATACAACTCAATTCTCGGTGTTTTCCTTCATGGATGGCTTCTCTGGCTATAATCAAATCAAAATGTCGCCAGATGATATGGAGAAAACAACGTTCATCACACCATGGGGCACTTTTTGCTATAAGGTGATACCATTCGGTCTCAAGAATGCCGGTGCTACCTATCAGAGGGCCATGGTGACTTTGTTTCATGATATGATTCATCATGAATCGAATGCTATGTTGATGACATGATAGCAAAGTCCCAAACAGAAGAGGGGCATCTGGTAGATCTAGCCAAGCTGTTTGACCGGTTGAGACAGTTCAGATTGAGGTTGAATCCGAATAAGTGCACTTTCGGAGTGCGGTCCGGTAAGTTGCTGGAGTTTATTGTGAGCGAAAGATGAATCGAGGTTAATCCTGCTAAAGTAAAAGCAATAAGAGAAATGCCTGAACCGAGGATAGAAAAGGAGGTTCGTGGTTTCTTAGGTAGATTGAACTACATTTCACGGTTCATATCTCACCTAACAGCCACATGTGAACCTATATTCAAGTTATTGAGAAAAGATCAAACGGTCAGGTGGAATAATGATTGCCAAGCGGCATTTGAAAAGATAAAAGAGTATTTGCAGGAGCCTCCGATTCTGATGCCTCCTGTGGAGGGACGACCGTTAATTCTGTACTTGACGGTCCTCGAGGGGTCTATGGGGTGTGTACTGGGGCAGCATGACGAGTCTGGTCGAAAAGAGCATGCAATTTACTACCTTAGCAAAAAGTTTACCAACTGTGAAACAAGATATTCACTGCTCAAGAAAACTTGTTGTGCTTTGGTATGGGCTGCTCGCCGACTGAGACAGTATATGCTGGTTCATACCACTTTATTGATTTCCAAGATGGATCCGATCAAGTATATCTTTGAGAAGCCAGCATTAACCGGATGGGTTGCGAGATGGCAAATGATTTTGACCAAATATGATATCCAGTATACTTCTCAGAAAGCAATCAAGGGGAATGTATTGTCTAATTACCTCGCCCAACAACCCGTTGAGGATTATCAACCGATGAAGTTTGAGTTCCCTGATGAGGACATCATGTTTCTCAAATCGAAGGATTGTGAGGAACCAATCCCGGAGGAGGGGCCTAACCCTGAATCCGAATGGATTCTGATGTTTGATGGGGCCGTTAACGTGAATGGTAGCGGTGTTGGTGCTGTTTTGGTTACGCCAAAAGGATCCCACATTCCTTTTGCTGCCCGGCTAACATTTGAGTACACCAACAACGTGGCTGAATACGAAGCTTGTATCTTGGGGATTGAAGAGGCAATTGATTTGAGGATTAAGAACCTTGTTATATATGGAGATTCAGCTTTGGTTGTGAACCAGGTTAACGGAAAATGGTATACGCATCAGTCTCATTTAATTCCATACCGGGATTATACGAGGAGATTGTTGATGTTTTTCACCAAGGTGGTGTTGCATCATGTGCCGAGAGAAGAGAATCCTTTGGCAGATGCTTTGGCTACTCTGGCCGCCTTGATTAAGGTGCAGTGGTGGAATCAGTTCCCCAGTGTTAAGGTGGGACGTCTGGATAGATCGGCTTATGTGTTTGCTGTTGAGACAGTGCCTGATGATGAGAAGCCGTGGTATTACGATATCAAGCGCTATCTGGAGACCCAAGAATATCCTAAGGGAGCATCCAAGAAGGACCGAAAGACTCTGAGGAGGTTGGCCATGGTGTTCTATCTGAACAAGGATGGGGTTTTGTATAAGCGGAATTTTGATTGGGTCTTGCTTAGATGTGTTGATGACAGAGAAGCAAGCCAGTTGATGAAAGAGGTTCATGAGGGGTCATTCGGTACCCATGCCAGTGGGAATGCAATGGTGAAGAAGCTGCTGAGGGCAGGTTATTACTGGATGACAATGGAGGCCCAGTGTTTCAATTTCGTGCGGAAGTGTCATAAATGCCAGATTTATGCTGACAAGGTGCACGTGCCTCCAAATCCGTTGAGTTTGATGTCGTCTCCGTGGCCGTTTGCTATGTGGGGAATTGATATGATTGGAAAGATCGAGCCTACGGCTTCGAATGGGCACCGATTCATATTAGTGGCTATTGATTACTTCACCAAGTGGGTGGAAGCAGCCTCTTATGCAAATGTGACAAAGCAGGTCGTTGCCAGATTCCTGAAAAGAGACATCATTTGCAGATATGGGGTTCCCGAGAGAATCATTACTGATAATGGTTCTAATCTCAACAACAAGATGATGGCAGAACTGTGTCGGGAATTCAAGATTGAGCATCACAATTCTTCTCCTTATCGTCCGAAGATGAATGGGGCGGTTGAGGCAGCCAATAAGAATATTAAGAAGATTGTGCAGAAGATGGTTGTGACCTATAAGGATTGGCACGAGATGTTGCCGTTTGCATTACATGGGTATCGAACCTCGGTGCGTACATCTACTGGGGCAACGCATTTCTCTCTTGTGTATGGAATGGAAGCCGTGCTACCAGTTGAGGTTCAGATTCCGTCGTTGAGAGTCCTGATGGACGTGAAATTGAAAGAGGTTGAATGGGTAAGGACTCGGTACGAAGAGTTGAGCCTGATTGAGGAAAAAAGGCTAGCAGCCATATGTCATGGGCAGTTGTACCAGCAGCGGATGAAGCGTGCTTTTGACCGAAAGGTACGACCTCGTGTGTATCATGTGGGAGATCTGGTGTTGAAAAGGATCCTTCCTCCTCAAAACGATCATAGGGGCAAGTGGACACCCAATTATGAAGGTTCATTCGTGGTCAAGAAGGTTTTCTCTGGCGAAGCCTTGTTGTTGACGACCATGGATGGCGAGGATTTTCCATCCCCTGTGAATGCGAACGCAGTTAAAAAATACTTCATATAAGAGACCCGCTGGACGAAAAGAATAAAATAGTCCAGGAAAAAAAGGGCATCCCGGCGAACCGAAGAAAAAGAAATAAAAAGGTTCGGGCAAAAATTAGGGATAAAAGAGAAAATACTGTACACCCGGCAAGTCGAAACCCCACAAGGGCGTCTTGGGCAAAAAAGGGTATCCCGGTGGACTGAAAACCCGAAAGGGCGGTCCAGGCAAAAGAGGGATTGAAACGAACAACTGCGTCTAGCATGGTCGTTTGTGTTTTGGATAAGACACATGGATAATCCCCAGCAGGGATCAGTCGGAATCGTCTTGTTCAGAAGGCAGAAAGCACGGAGAGTCTTGAGGACATATGGGGTGTAACCGAGTTGGAACTCGATGAGATTGCGGTTCCACATTGACATTAGGATAGATTTTTCCTTTTTTGTGCAATCACCTTTTTTCAGGGATTGCTTCCTGTGTATTGCTCAGTTATTAGCCACACGCTTTTTCAATCAATAAAATGCATATTCAGTCAAATAATTGTGTTTTTGTTTTCATTACCGCTTTGATTGCAAAAACATCAGTTTATTTTGATAAAGAATCTTTGCATTTTGAGACATGGAGATCCCTTCCATTGCATGTTTATAAGATTGAAAACCTGAAATCTTATTCGGAAGGTGGAGTGACCTAGGTGTTGAAATCTTGGCACGCCTGGGGCACGTTTTTATCTAACGATCTCTTTTGCAGGTGTTGTTAGCTATTTTCACTCACTTGCAGGTTGTGATGTGAAGCTTTTGAAAAAAGATCCCCGTGGAGTCCAATCAGGGACAAGAGGAATAGTAGAATGGTGAGAAGACGGCGAAAAACGTGCGACGATCCTGGAGGGTTAATCAAGAAGACTCTTCAAAGTCTGAGGACTGGAAAGTTTGTATGAATCCAAGGAGTTCGATCTCCGTAGAGTACGGAGAAGTCGGGAATACAAGGTGATGAATCAGAAAAGTCCAGACGAGCCTGGGAGCTCTCAAAAGTGGAAAGTTGACACTGGAGTTAGATGGTGAATACCAGGGTTCGACAAGTCGGCGGGTGTTCTGTGCCAGACTTTCCTTGTTTCCCCAAGCAGAGTTGGGATTGTTACCTTCCTAGCAGATTCAAGGTCTGTGTCTTCCCTAGCAGGGTCGGGATGGTTATCTCCCCAGCAGGTTTGAGATCGGTGTTCCTCAGCAGCCAGACCTGAAGGTTGCTATTTCCCCGACGGAGGGGTCTGTTGGTAGTTGTTTCCCCTAGCACGGTGGAGCTTGTTAGTCCCCCAACAAGTCGAAGATTGTTGTTTTCCCCTCAAAGTGCGTTGGTGGCTTCTTCCCCAGCAAAGTCCCCAAGCGGATCGAGTTCAGGGGAGTTCATCCCTGTTGAGAGTTGTCTTTTCCTCCAGCAGCAGTGTTATTCCCCAGCAGGGTGGAGATTGGAGTGTTGTCGAGTTCCTCAGCAGAGTGCCTCGAGCTCCCCAGAAGAGTCCCTTGAGGGGGATACTTTTTATGCATTCATCATTTAGATAAGCATAGCATATTGCATACCTAATGGCGTAGCATTTCCATGATTATGGAGCATTACGCTAAAAAATCATCATGCATCGGCATTGCAAGCATAAGCTAGTCTCAAGTCGTGGTTACCGTTTGAGAGGTGGTTAGCCGGTTGACGAAGATGTTACTCTGAGGAGTTTGGCGTCGTGATTTTGAATCAACAGTATTCCCCAGTAGTGCGATATTGGAGGAAGGATTTCTGTCGGGCGGAGATGGAAATGATAATCAAAGAAGTTTCGGGGTCCAAAAAGAAAAGTAAAGAGAATAATCCCCAGCTGAGCGCTTATTGTTCGTTTGCTAGGGTTGAATAGAGGATAGCATGCTCATGGCTTGTTATCCCCAGCGTGGGTCGTTGGCACGCGTGCCACCTCATTTATCACTGTCCCTTAGTTCTGCCGATGCTGACAAGCATGACAAGTTTTCGGGTATTCAGACCGATGTGGCGTTCAGGCCAGTTTTTGGGTATCCAGACCGTTGTGGCACTCAGGCCAATTTCCAATGTTCAGATCGAAGAAGCTTCCGAAGTTCAGATCGATGTAGCTTGCGGCATTCAGGCCAGATTTCCGGTGTTCAGGCCGAGGTGGGTGTTCAGACCAGATTTCCGATGTTCAGATTGAAGCAGTTTCCGATTTTCAGATCGAAGAAGTTTCCGACGAGCAGGTCGAAGTACTTGTGGCACTCAGGCCAATTTCCGATGTTCAGATCGAAGAAGCTTCCGAAGTTCAGATCGATGCAGCTTGCGGCATTCAGGCCAGGTTTCCGGTATTCAGACCAAAGTGGTATTCAGATCGAAATGGCATTCAGGCTAGTTTTTCGGGCATTCAGGTCAATCTCTCGGTGTTCAGACCGGCAATAATACTCCCATATTCTTATGCTCAGTATTCAGACTGATGAGCGGCATTCAGGCCCTGGTGGTTCCTGTGTTACTATTTATTTTGATATCCAGGTCAATATTTCTTTTCGGTACTCAGGCCGACTTTCACCATACCAGACGGATTCTTCTTTTGAGATTGCATCTTTGCCAATTCTGACAGGCATTGTTAATTATTTCCCCAACGGAGTGCAAATTGTTCGTCTGTTCTTGGTATTCAATCACTCTTCACCCTGATCATCTGAAAGTCGAGGCTGTTCATATCGACAGGTTCACAGTGGATTGAATAGGGGCAGCTGTAACACCTCAAAATTTGCCCTCCTTTCTTGGGACTAGCTTAGCATATTGCATTTCATATTTAGGGCATTAGTCATTTCATATTGCGTATCATGTGAAAGTAAACAAGTCACCCTCTAAGGTCTTTCTCAGAAGATAGAGAGGTTAAGAGATTCAAGCCTGAGGGTCTTACTGGATTGATCACCAACCATCTGAGGATTTGTGTTTCAAGTAGGGTTTTCTTGGTCCTTCAGAGGTTGAGTATTATCTTGTTGGCAAGGATATATCACCATCATCATGGTTTTATCATCACCAAGGGGTTCATTATTCATGATCATGTTCCTAAGGATTAGGGTTTTGACCTCTGGTCAACCCTAATCAGTGCCAGTGTGCCAGTCAGGGATTTTCAAAGAGATGAGGTCTTTCTTAAGAAGGAGATCATCATATGATTTTATTGAGCTTGTATAAGCTAGGGTTTCATTTTGGAGCCATTTCATCAAGTGGTTGAGGCTCAAAGTCATCTGAGCATGTTCAAGTCATCTAGGGCTCTAGAAAGTCAACAGAAAGTCAACTGAGGGTTATGAGGTGGAGAAATGAGTTTCAACATCTCATTCATGTCCCAAAGAGGCTTATTCACCATTACAAATGCATATCTTGAAGAATTTGAGGCCAGATCAAAACTTTCCAAAAATGGAAAGTGACCTGTAATTGAAAGTTTTCAAAAATGGAAAGTTTTTGGTTCAAATTCTAATTGATCTTACATCATCAAAGAAGCTTCAAATGAAATTTTGTCCAACATGAAAGTTGAAGATCTCTCTCTCCCATTTCCAAAAAGTCCAAGATCATGAATTTATGATGAATGGTTGAGGAGATATGATCAAATCATTGCCAAGTGTGTTTGAAACTTCAAAAGGCCATATCTTTTGACTCATAACTCCAAATTGAGTGCTCCTTTTTGCAAAATTCTTCTCATGACGTGAACTTTCCAAAGCATTCATCACATTACATGAAAATTCATCTTATGATCATATGCATATTCATGCTTATTTTGGAGGGAAAATGCTAAATTTGAAATTGGTGCATCATGGGAACAAATCACCATTGCCATTGTGTTAATTGGAAGATTTTAAGTGAAATTGATCATTCATTGGTTACTGTTCACGTCCATTTGCTCCATGCACCATGCAAAATGTCATTTTTGGCCAAACACCTTATTTTCACTTAATCTCAACTAAACATGATTAATTTTGATTAAGAATGGATTAACACAGAGTATATATAGGTAATCCTAACAGAATTATGGAGGTTTTTGCTCATTTCTAGATCCAAATTCTCTTTCCCTCCAATTTTTTCTCTCAATCATAGTTCAAATTTTCATCACATAACCTTCCAATTTTCTTGCATATTCTTGTTCCCTGGTGTGGATTTAGTACAGATCAAGCCTTGGATCATCAAGATTGGACCAGAATCGTGCATGTGAAGCTCAAGAACATAGCCATGGCAGTTGAGATTTAAGCAAGATCTACACAGTTCCAAGCCTCAAATTCTTCATCAATCTTCATAACAAGTGATCAGGAGTATATTGGAAGCTTGTCAGGCCTTGATTCGCGCGTTTCCAGAAGTTGATCTTCAAGAGGTCACATTTTCGATCCTCTTAATTCTCTGTTTTATGTGTATGATCTTGTAGTGCTTCTCATGCTGAGCAATATGATATGAATTTCGTGTGATTTGGTTAAGAAATGGCTGAGATATGTGAATTTAAAGTTTTGTGCATCAAACTTATTTTGCTCGATTTGCTTCGTATGTGATGAATTGCTGTGAATTATTAGTGGATTCGTGTTCCTCATTGTGTAACGGTTCGAATGATATAAATTTTGGCTGTTTCTGGAAAAAAAATCGTGAATGTCACTGTTCCTTCACTGTCTCCACGAAGGAGACGGTTGTTTCCGCCGCCTGCTACAGTATACGCCGCCGCCTGTAAACCCTAGGCGAAACGACGTCGTTTCGCTAGCGCGCGTTCTTCATTCAAATTCCTAGCCTTAAACAACGTCGTTTCATCAACGAGCTTCCCCTCCCTTCGATCCTGGCTGAAGGCATTCCACATTTTATTAATTCATTTTCATTATTTCCTTGTTATTTCAATTTTTATTTCATTTTTATACATGATCTTTGAAAAATCATAAGTAATTGAATAATAATCCAAATAATTCCAGGTTTTTTGCTACATGATCCTTGAAATGTCTAGAATTTTATGGTGTGGGTTGTATGATTTTATCATTGCTGGAAATTAAATTGTGTTGCATTCTTTGAACATGTGTACATTTGGACCTTGCTTCATTCTTTCTATCATAAAATGCTTGATATTGATCCAATTGCCATGAAATTTTGCATGATTGTTCTTAACATGTTGATGGATGTTTGAGGCTTGATTGTGCATTTTTCTCATTTGCCATTTCTGTTTTGTACACATGATTGCATGGTGTGACAATGTGTGTCACACAATTTGATGTCCAACTTGTGCATTTTCATATCCATATCAAATGAGCTTCTCTATTTATGATTTTTGTTATGGTGATTGTATTTGACATGTTGTATGCTCATGAAAATTTCCAGAATTGTTTGTGCTATTTCTGATTTAATGTGCATTTTCTCATCTTGTATGTCCAATTGATGATCATGTTGTGTACATTGCCTTCTCTTGCTTGATACATGACTTTGCTTAATGATTTTGATTTGGTCCTTTTTAGGACATGTTCTTGATTGGATAAATGTGATTCATGTTGAGTTATAGTTTCTGTTTTGACTTTTTGCCCCACCTTTGACCCTAGCCTTTGAGCTAGTGGTTTGTTCTCATCCTTTGGACTTTGTGTTTCAGGTTTCAAGCAATTAGCCACATTGGCTGATATGATCTCATCACTTGAGATACAAGTTATTTTGGTTGACTAACCTTGCTGTTTTGTAGGTCTTTTGGATGGTGAATCAATTTAGTTTGCTTGCATCTTAGGCCTTGCACCATTGTTGTCTGATGATTGGTTGTTTGACTGTTGTTGATTGTTTGATTTGTCTGAATGTAAATATTGACTGGTTTAGCTTTTCTTACAGGTACTTTAGCCGCTTTAACTCATTATTTGAGTTTCTTGGTGTGCTTGTGGTTGGCATACCACTTAGGTAATTTCCTACTCTCCATGTAGTCTGGAAGACCTGTCATGTTATGTTGGTAGGCACCTGTCTGAAGCCCTCCTTAAGAGGCAATGTTTTTGTTTGTTTATATTTGTGCCTTATACATATAAAGACCTCCTAAGAGAAGAGGAATTGGCAGATAAAAGGGATGTGCAATCCATCCCCTGCTATTCAGTTGTGTCTTTCATCTTGCTCACACCATGTGTTGATGCACTTTGAATAAAAACCCAAAATCTTATTGTGTCAGTCATTGTGGAATAGAGTCCCACATCCTGGACTCCCACACTTTCATTGATTCAAGCTCACCCAGGCCCGGGTTAAGAGCTATGAGGCATAACTCTCATCTCCATTTCATCTGCTCACCCTAACTCTCAATGTTAGAGGTTAAGAGCCTGACCATCCATTCTAGTATTTGGCTTGTTTGTCAAGGTCGATATGACCCCTCGACTAAAGCCCAACCTTGCTTGAGCCCCCTTGGTTGTATATAGTGTGTGCTAATTGCTTTTGATGATTATCTATTTTTCTTCTCATCTCCTTTCTGTAGGAGTCGTATGATCAATTTTCAAGGAAGTTGAATGTACGTAGAGATAGACTTGAGTTGACTCACTGCCTGTGTGAGTCAAACTCTTGTTAGAAACCTTAACCTAGGACTATTGTGGATTACATGACAACTATTAGGCTCGAATCAGTCTTCCTTTTAGTTTGTTATTTCCCAGTCTCTGGGTAGGATAGAAGTTCCTCCCCTGTTTAGGGGAACTATGTTGCCCTGATCCTCATACCAGATGAGGTACGTAGGCAGGAGATCGTGCGAGATCTCTCCGGGCACCCTTTTCCTTTTTTGTGTGTGTTTGCTTGACAGTTATTAGGCTCGAGTTCCAGACTCCTTATTAGCTTGTCTGTTTGATAACCTCTTGTGTGTGCTTGGAGTCTTATGTAAGTCCAGCGATTGGCATTCAGTTTCCCGTTTGCTTGTTATATGCTTGGAGTCTGATGTAAGTCCAGCAATTGGCCTTCGGTTTCCTCGTTTGTGTTTGTTGTTTGGAGTCGGACGTAAGACCAGCCATTGGCAGTCTGTTTCCATTTGCGTGTTTGCTTTGATGTCTCAGCGTCTGTGCGTGTGTTTTGTTTCGGCGTGCGTTAGCCGAACTACGGTAGCTCTGATTCTCATTCCAGATGAGATACGTAGGCATAGAATGCGATATCCTAGCGAGCCCGTTCCCATATCCCCGAACTATGTCGACTCTGATGTTTGTTTCTGACAAACTACGTAGGCCCAGGATGTGACATCCTGCCGAGTCACCTTCCTCCGTCTTCCTTCATCTGTGCTTAATTCCAGTGTGTGTATATTCTTTTTCGAGCAGTTGTCCAGCAACCTTATTCTATTCTTCTGAGCATGGATCCCGTCGAGTACGACGGACGTGAGGGGTGCTAATACCTTCCCCTTGCGTAACCGACTCCCGATCCTTGCAATCTCCGGTCGTAAGACCATTTCCTTTCCAGGTTTACTTCGAGCGTTTCCTTTCCCTCTTTTGGGATAAATAACGCACGGTGGCGGCTCTGTTTGTTTGCTTTTTCCCGCCGGTTGTTTTTCGCGTTGCGACACTTTGGAAGATGTCTTAGTTCAAGGATCCATGCTTGTGATAAGTGGGTTGAGCGTTCTCCAAAGAATTACTTAAACAAAACAAAGTAAAAGCAATACTAAATCCTAATCAACTGACAACTAACCTTTAATTTCAAGCCATTTACTTTTATGCACTTTAATTTTGAGCTTTTAATTCATTTTCCATTATTCATACCATTCAATTTGTTTATTAATGTCATTTTCACTTTGCCCACTTGAGCCATAATTTGTGATATATTGTGTTTGTATATACTTGTTTACTTGTATGGTCTTTTGACCTTAAAGTACATAATAAGAACAAAAACCCTAAAAAACATCTTGTGTGGACTGTTGGTTTGATTTGAGACTATTGGACTTAGAATTTAGGAAACACTCCCTATGCAAAGGACTTGGCCAATGACAACTTTCATGAAACCAAGTGCTTGTGAAGTGAACATTCATCTGATACAATATTGAATATCCATTTGAGTTCATCTACTACATGATCATAGTGAAGCTGTTATTTTGAACCTGTGCCTAATGCCATCTTTGAAGTCATCTGATGCATGGGAAATTTTGAAGAAGATCATGGAGTTTCTAAGCTTGGACGTGGCTATCTTTATTTTATGCCTTGCTTTTCACCTTTCTATTTGTGTATTGATGTTTCTTGATTCTAAATTCCAAGGGAAATCTGGGTTTCTATATGACATTCTTGTCTATTGGATTGCAGCCCATTAGTCAGATCTTTTCAACTCTTAACTTTTAAATTTATGATCAGGATTAGTCTCTTCATCTCCCCTCCACTTCTTTAGTTTCAAAATCTCTCCCTCCTTTCAAAATCTTCTTTGCTTGTGTTTATTTTCTGAACTTAGAACATATTGCAAATTAGAAACTTTGGCTTTATGTCATTGCATTTTCAAACTCCTTTTCTTAATCAAACTTGTAAATAAGCTTAACTATACTTGACTTAAAATTTCAAAAGTCAAAAAGAACTAACACTCATTCAAATCATTTTAGGCCTTTTGTGCCTTTGTTAAACTTAAATCTTTGTTAAAATTAATACACTCATTTTGAAATTGATACCACGAACTACGAGGTTTTGATCCCTCATTTTATGTTGGTACGTAAGCACAAGTATGAAGGTCTTGTCAAACACAAAAATATAATTAATGGATTCTTTTCTCATCCCTCCACTCTATTTTATTGCAAACATCATTTTTTACAAAAACACATATGCACACAAAAAAGGGCTCCCTAGGAGTACCTAGGACACTTTGGGTGCTAACATCTTCCCTCTGTGTAACCAACCCCCTTACCTGTAATCTCTGGCATTTTATAAGTTTTGAATTGAAAACTTCTTATCTTTTTGGGTTTTGTTTGTACTTTTCCCTTTTCCCATGGAAACAATAAAAGCACGGTGGAAACTCTGGTTTTATTGATGTCTAGGTTATCCAAAGCTTGACGATAATGAATTTACCGCTACAGAAATTAAGTGGCGACTCTGCTAGGGAGTAGTCTCTAGTGGGTTTAGCCTACTTTTGTATGTGTATATAATTGTATATTTGATGTATGTATATTTATATGTATGATATAATCTGCTTGTTGTGCTTGGTGATCTCTGAGTGGTGAGATAAGTTCTAACCCGAACTTGAGTAGACTTGACTTGTGCGGAGTAGTCCTTAACAAGTTGGCTTGAGACCCATCTACTCAGTGGAGACCCTTTTTGAGTTATGAATGTCACACAAGTTATTTATGGTTAGGCATTACTATCTCTGATTTGGGGTCCGAGAAACTGAGGACCATAGAACATTTAACCCCTCTTGGCCTATTTAGGACGTAGTGCAAAGACTATTTAGGTGTAGACTTGATAACAGTTATTACGCGATATTACACTCAGACGAGTTTCTCTTGAGAATATTATGGGTTGATGAGTCAGTCATCCTAACCTGTAATATCCGATAGATGGAATTAAGACTCTGGGAACTTTTTAGAACATGATCTACAGGTTTTATCCTTAGTTCACTCCTTTGGGATGGTTCTTACCCAGACTCCATGCTCGTGACTCACAACGAACCCTTGATTCTTGGTTGATCCAATCAAGTCTTATCAATATCAATGGAACTTGGGTGTTGATAAGGTTTAAACCATAATCCACCAAAATGGATGATTGATCTTGACAATGACTTAATTCATCCCTTGACCTTTGTTTGTTTGCCTTGTGTGTGATCCCTTATTTGTGATTGTTGCATTCATGCATTCATGCGCATCATGACATTCATCACACCAAAAGTTTCAAGGAACTGAGGTCTTATTTGCAAATATTTTCAGACCATGGATTATGGACGAAGGAAAACTAAGAAGTACAGTTTCAGATGTCTCGATTTGAAAGAGTTAAGGAAGCTATCATCTTTTGTATTAGATCCCTTGGATTTCAAACAACATCATGGGAAGCTTCTATTTATCTTATATACTGATATGGTTGAAGGACTTTTGAGTGTGTTGGTTCAATTCTATGATCCTCTCAACTGTGGCTTCACTTTTCCTGATTATCAGCTTGTGCCTATGTTGGAGGAGTATTCCCATCTCTTGGGAATACCCGTTTCTGACAAAGTTCCTTTTAGTGGATTGGAAGAGATTCTCAGATCTCATCTTATTGTTGAAGTTCTTCACTTGAAGAAATCTGAGATAGAGGCTCATTGGATGAATAAATGAGGGTTGTTTGGATTGACTTCTGAGTTCCTCATCAAAGAAGCTATTGCCTTTGCTCAAGCCGGTAGTGTGGATACGTTTGAAGCTATTTTTTTTGTGGCTCATCTATGGTTTGGCTTTGTTCCCTAACATTGGTGGTTTTGTTGATATTAACGCCATTAGAATTTTCTTGATTGGGAATCTTGTGCCTACTTTGTTAGGTGATATGTACTTTTCTTTGCATTTGAGAAATTCTAAGGGTGGTGGAACGATCGTCTGTTGTGTTCCTCTTTTGTACAAGTGGTTTATTTTGCACTTGCCTCAGACGCCTGCTTTTATGGAGAACAAACAATGTCTAAGGTGGTCTCAGAGACTTATGTCTCTCACTAATGATGATATAGTTTGGTATGATTCTTCATTGAGTAGCGTGGAGATTATTGATTGTTGTGGTGAATTCTCTAATCTATCTCTCATTGGTACACAAGGAGGAATTAACTATAACTCTACTTTGGCTCATCGTCAACTTGGGTTCCCCTTGAGAGACAAACCTAATAACACTTTGTTAGAAGGTCTTTTCTATCAAGAGGGTAAAGATCCCCAACATTTGAAGCAGAAGATTGTGCATGTTTGGCATGATGTGCATAGGAAAGGAAGATCCGAGCTTGGACCATGCAATTGTGTAGCTTTGGAAGCTTACACTCTTTGGTTGAAGAAGAGGGCTTTGGAGTTGAAGATACCTTATGCTTCTGAAAGACTTATGTATTTGGTTGTGGTTGAGCCATTAACTCTCCCTAACCAAGATGTAGAGGAGTTGGAAGACGTGCTCGCCAAGATGAAGCAAGAGAAGGATATGTGGGAAGAGCCTTTCCATGTTTTGAGCAGAAAGCATGAGGAGTTGTAGCTTGAGTCTAAGACAAAGATGCACTTATTGAGCTTCTTGAAGACCGAGTAACGAAGAGACAGAGAGAACCGAAGATTTCATCTTCCTCTAGTATGCCTCAGCCTTCATTTGCTTGGAAGAAGATTGTTGATCAGCTTGTCCTCGACAAGACTCAGATGAAGGCTTCTTTTGAGACCGAGATCCGACGCATTCGAAGAAAGTACGCGCCTGCAGCCAAATCTTCTGACATTATTATTAGAGATCCTTAGGATGACTAGTCTCCTTTTCTCTTGTATTTTGTATTTTGGTTTCTGAAATTGTACTCAGTGTAATCCTTCCAATTATATAAATAAAAGAGATTTTTATGGTCATATCAAATTGTTGCAATTGTTGTTATATATATATATATATATATATATATATATATATATATATATATATATATATATATATATATATATATATATATATATATATATATATATATATATATTTGCAAATAATATAGTAAGTTCCTGGAAAAGAAAAACAATCAAGCATTGCGTTTCATGCATCATTTGCATAGCAGGTTTCTCTTTCGTCAGATGTCTTATTGGTATTTCTTTTGTGCTTCAGCCAAGCTGACTCATCGATACAATACCCGCGCCAACCACTCAAAGATTATGGAGCATCTAGAGCAATAGAACAGAGATTTGAAGGACGGGATCGTCTGCCTGACTGCCATGATGGAGTCTGTGTTAGCTGCTCAAAGCCAATCTTCTCCAACGCCTGCAACTCATCATCCACGGAGGATTGTTATTTCAGAGGTGACTACCTCCACCATTCCTGCAACTGCTGCTCATTTTATGCCTAACATGCTTGCCGGATTCCCGTGGGGAATGCCTCCCAATTTTGTGCTTGAAGGTTTCGCGCCCACTTTTGCTTCCATTCCGGCATCTAGCCCCATCATGTTTGTGCCACCATCGGTTGTTCACACTCTACCCCGTGTTGAAGACACCATCTATCATTCTGAGCCGTCCGAGGGCCCTGATGTGTATGAGAAGATGGATGAAATGAAAGATCAATTCCTTGAGGTGCGAAAGGAGTTGAAAACATTGAGGGGTAAGGATTTGTTTGGTAAGAGTGCTGCGGAACTTTGTTTGGTTCCGAATGTCAAAATCCCGGTGAAGTTCAAAGTGCCTGACTTTGAAAAGTACAAGGGGAATACCTGCCCACCCAGTCATCTTGTGATGTACGCCAGGAAGATGTCTACGCAAATTGATAATGATCAGTTATTAATCCATTATTTTCAAGACAGTCTGACCGGTGTCGTGTTGAGATGGTACATGGGCTTGGATAGTGCGAGCATCCGCATATTGAATGATTTGGGTGAAGCATTTGTGAAATGGTACAAGTATAATGTGGACATGGCGCCAGATAGGGACCAATTGAGGTCGTTGTCTCAGAAGGATAAGGAGACGTTCAAGGAGTATGCTCAAAGATGGAGAGAGCTTGCCGCTCAGATTACCCCTCCTTTGGAAGTAAAGGAGATGACCAAGATCTTCCTCAAGACCCTGAGCTCATTTTACTATGAGCGGATGATTTCTAGTGCCCCCGATGATTTTACCGAGATGGTAAACATGGGGATGAGGCTAGAAGAAGGTGTCCGAGAGGGACGGTTAGCTAAGAAGGAAGTGTTGTCCAACAAGAGGTATGGTAATAGTTTTTGTAAGAAGAAGGAGAACGAAGCTAATGTAGTGTCTGTTGGGAGGTAGAGGAGGCCTCATGTCAGAAGACGTCAACCACCCCGTCAACACCATCATCAAGTATCATCTGCAATCCCAGTATTTTCTAACAACTAATCAACACCAATTCAACAACAACAACGTCAACAACCACCACCGCAACGAACAAACACCTACAACAACAACAAAACCAACAATCATCAACAACAAAATTTTGAGAGGAAGAAGGTCTATTTTTCGACCCAATTCCTATGACATACGCATAATTGTACCCATCATTGGTTCTCAAGAACCTTTTGCAACCGAGAAACCCACCTCAAATCCCTGAACCACTTCCATGGTGGTACAAACCGGAACTCCGTTGTGCCTTTCACCAAGGAGCTCCGGGTCATGATATCGAGAACTACTACCCCCTGAAGTATGAAGTCCAAAAGTTGGTTAAAAGTGGAATGATGTCCTTTGAGGACTGTACGCCAAACGTCAAAGCTAACCCATTACCTGCCCATGGGAATTCATCTGTTAATATGGTGGACGACTGTCCTGGGGAGTCCAAGGTATTTAATGTACGCTTTATTAGAAGGTCCTTGGTGACGATGCACAAGGATATTTACTTGGTTAGTGATTGTGAGCATGACCATGATGGTTATGCAATCTGCAGTGTCAATCCTAGAGGTTGTGTGGTTGTGAAGAGAGATATCCAGAGGTTGATGGATGAAGGTATGATTCATATTATCTAGTCCCATCATATAGATGACGATGTGAATGTTATTATTTTTGTTTTCAAGACTCCTGAGAGAGTAGTGATCCAGTACGACAGTAGCAACAGTAATAACATCAGCAACAAATCGGTATCGTTGTTGGTTATATGGTTAACGGGGCCCGTCCTGTATGCATCCGATAAGGTTGTCCCCTATCAGTACAATGCTACCATGCTAGAAAATGGTCAAGAGGTTCCTTTACCTACGACTAGTTCTGTTGTGAGCATAGTTGATGTTACGAATATGACCCGTAGTGGTCGTGTCTTTGGGCTTGTGTTCCCTAAGAATGTGGAGGATATATCTGTTAGTAAGAAGGTTGATGTGCCTGTGGTAGACTCCGTTAATGCTCCAAGGTGTCAGTCTGGTGAATCTAGCGGTTTGAAGCCTAACGATGATGATGAGGTGCTCAAATTGATTAAGAAGAGAAAGTTCAATGTGGTGGAGCAGCTGCTCCAAACTCCCTCCAAGATTTCAGTGTTGTCTCTGCTTATGAACTCAGAACCGCATAGAGAAGCACTGCAGAAAGTTCTAGAGCAAGCATATATGGAACATGATGTTACGGTGGATCAGTTTGATCATATTGTAGCTAGCATCGCTTCCTGCAACAATCTCAGTTTCTGTGATGAAGAACTCCCCGAGGAGGGAAGAAATCATAACCCGACTTTGCATATCTCGATGAATTGTAAATAGGACGCTCTGTCAAATGTTTTGGTTGACACCGGTTCTTCATTGAACGTACTTCCGAAGTCAACTCTTTCCAGGTTGTCATACCAAGGAGCTCCGATGAGATATAGTGGTGTGATCGTCAAGGCTTTTAACGGTTCTCGCAAAACGGTGATCAGTGAAGTGGACCTTCCAGTGAAGATAGGTCCAAGTGATTTCTAGATTACTTTCCAAATAATGGATATCCACCCAGCCTATAGCTGCTTGTTGGGGAGGCCATGGATTCATGAGGCAGGAGCCGTTACTTCAATGTTGCATCAAAAGCTGAAATTTGTCAAGAGTGGTAAACTTGTTATTGTTGGTGAGGAGAAGGCTTTGTTGGTAAGTCACCTGTCATCTTTCTCTTATGTAGAAACTGAGGTTAAGATTGGAAATCTGTTCCAAGCCTTGTCTGTTGCTGAGGAAAAGAGAGTTGGGGAATCCATGTCCTCATTTAAAGATGCGCAGAAGATTGTTGAAGATGGTAAGTCTGGTCAGTGGGGACGAATGGTAGAAGTCTCCCACAACAAGAGCAGAGCCAGTTTGGGTTTTCAACAAGGTTCATCAGTGGTTATAGTTGAAGATGTGCGGCCTAGTTTCTGTAGCGGAGGGTTCATTCATGATAATGAACAACACTTAGCTGCTGTGGTCGAGGGTGATGAAGATGAAGACTGCACCAATTTTGTGACGCATGGAAAAGCTTGCAACAATTGGACTGCTGTTGATATTCCTGTTATTGTGCATCGATCTAAGTAATTGCTTTTATTTGTTTTTAAAAATTCATCTCATATGCCTAAGGGAGAAGTGAACATTGTTTAGGCATTCCAAATTTGATCATTAACAAAATATGATTCTATTCATCCACATCTATGATGTTTTATTTTTGCTCTTTTGCTTTATTCTAAAAATGGTAATCACAAAAAACATAAATAAATGAATATGATTGTCCATCTGCATAATATTTGGTCACAATTCACTTCTCTAAAATCAAAATATCAAATCATTATGCAGGTTGATCTCTAAACCCATTGAATAAAGAAGAAAAATTCAATTCTTGTTGCATGGAACCTATAAGTTATTTTAATATACATGATCGGTCATATACCTATGGTTATATTTTTGTAGGTATGTATCGCCTATACCTACAGTTTTATCAGCCATCAGTAACAATGTCCGTTGGTATATGGTAAAAAATTTATAGTGGTATATTGATGTTTGGTTGTACATATAAGGATTACTCCAATCTCCGTTATTAACAGCAAATGAAGATTCTGAAACTAAAAAGAGGTGAGTTAGTTTGATCTCAGTTACTTTGATCTCAATTCAAATATGCATTAATCGTCTTTATTTTGTTCGTCGTTTGTTTGTTCATTTTCAATATGTGTTTTTTATTTTTTTTCTCGTTTGATGGTTGATACAGTTGAATAGATTTTGTGAACTGATGTTAAAGTATGCCTAGATTGCATTTTAATTTATTTTTTGTATTCCTTCTAGTTTTTTTTTATCCTTTCTTCTTTTCTAATCTCATTTTAATATCTTTAACATATTATAGAGTTTACCATGATGTATTTTATATGATTGTAACTTTCATTAGTCTCTTCAATTTGAAGTAACCATTAAAATGTGAGTTTATCTAAACTCAAATAACAATCCTAACACTATTACTGTACATATGCCACTTCCTATATTTATAGCTTCGTATTTAAATTTTCATTCTGATTATTATATAAATTATTTTAGTCATAGTTGATAATAGAAACAATTAATGTTTGTTGTCATTGTCAATAGCGAGCTTGCTTACATAATGGTTTATCTATTTATTAAATGGTTAGATTTAGATTTATAGAGCCCAAATATATGGAGGGTTGTCAAGTAATATGACCTTTATCCCACCTGCAATCTTATATAAAATTGATAATAGGAAATAGAAAAAGAAAAATCATGGTATTCTGGCCTTCTAAAATTAGCCAACAAATCTAACCACAAAATACTTTTAGCGAAGTAAAATATAGAAAGATATACTAATCTCTCTTACCCTATATAAGACCATAAATCCTCCCTTTCCTTCTCATCAAATCCCAAACCATCTTCTCTCAATACAATCCTTCAAGTTATCATCAATGGCTTTCTCCCAATCCTTCATCCTAGCTTTACTCGTTGTTGCAACAATGTCAAGTATCAACGTCGAAGCACGTAGTCTTCTTCAAGCAACCACCCTAATACACCCTACCATTCCATCTTTACCAAATCCATCTTTGTCAGATTCATCAGATTTATCTGTAATTCCATCATTGCCTAAAGGAAGTCTTCCACCATTGTATACTTCCATTCCATCTCTTCCTAAGCACACCATGCCGCCATTTTCTAGCTTTCCTTCCACTGAGCCATCTTTCAACGTTCCACCAGTATCATCACCAGCTCCCACTTCAGTTCCCAGCACTCCCGAATCAACCCAATCCTTTTTGTCCTTCTTTCCGTTTTTCTCCCAAACACTTTCAGTCCCTAAACCCTAAACAATGGTTTACAAGTTGCACTGTGTAATCAAATAAATATATGCAGAGTACATGCATTGCCTCATTTGTGTGATGAAACTGTATGAGGTTATAATGATATTAGTATTTTGGTTATATCAATTGTATGATTAAGAAATATAGTATGAATTACACCAAAATGGAAGTAAAGCGGATAATTACCTCTACTCCTTTTTGGATGATAAATTTTATGTATTTTTAGTTTTTTTTCAAGTTACTTGACTCTATTGTTTTGTAATTTTATATATATTATATTAATAATGAATTACACATTTAGATATTGCTTTGATGACTCCTTTCTTCTTTTGGTTTAATTATTAATATTCTATTTTTTTCTTAACTTTATTGTGTTTCCTATGATGTATTTTTACTTTAGAAGTTATTTTCGATTTTGTTTTCAACAATGAATTTCGTAAAGGATCAAATATTCATCCGTTTAAAAAACAAATTGTTGAATATTTTAATCAAATACATAGATCTTTGTAGAAGTACTTAAAGTAATTTAAACATAAGAGCAATTTTAAAATATGAAAACATCTCAGAGCAATTATAATTTATAGACGTCATTTAAAAAAACATTTTTTAGGCAAATAGTAGTATATTTATTTTGAGTTTGGTTTTGTTGAGAACCACAGTTGTTATTTTTTCTCTTTTCACCAAGGTTTATTTCTTTGATTATTATGATAAGTTTTTTGTGAGTTAGTTGTCAAAATTGTTGTTTTCTTGAGTCTCCAATTTTTTTTCTAGTATGTGATTTTATTAATCAATAAACTTACTAGAGCATTACAAATTAAAATATGTAAATTTTAGGTGCATATTACTAATTTCTCTATCCTTCTTTTTAGTTTAATGGCTGAAATTTCAATCTTGCGCCCCTGCAATGTGATATCCATGCTATTAATTGAGTTAATTTAATGAGACTCCCTCCATTCCTTTTTATTAAGTGTCACATTTTTTTATAATTTTTTTGTTTTTTTAAATAACTTTTTAAATTTTAAAGTAGTATTAGTTACCCTCTTCTCAAAATTATCTCTAACTATTTATTGCAAAGAGAACAAAAGTCAAATAAATTATTAAATAATTAAGGGTATTATAAGTGAAAGGATAATTATTGTTTGAAAAGTGACAAATTTATTAGTTTTCTTTATAAAAAAAAACACTAAAAAAGAATAGACTAAATACATATAATCTTTAAGAATTAGCTTGTTGATGAAGACATAAGATAAACAAAAGTGTGAGTCTCTCAAAGTTTTCAGGAATTAATTACTTATTGTAAACCACCAATCTAACCACATAAAATGCTTTTGTCAAAATCCAACATGAGAAGTTGAACGAACTAACTTAAATTTCCAAAATCTCTTAATGGTTCACCAAACTACCATCCTTCAAATCTCCCACATAATATAAAACCATATAGCATCTTTTTGCTTCTCATATATATTCAAAGCAAACTCTTTCAATACTAATAATATACTCTTATAGTTTACCAAGTTATCAACGGCCTCAACAAAATCCCGCATCATTGCTTTACTAACTTAAATTTCCAAAATCTCTTAATGGTTCACCAAACTACCATCCTTCAAATCTCCCACACAATATAAAACCATATAGCATCTTTTTGCTTCTCATATATATTCAAAGCAAATTCTTTCAATACTAATAATATACTCTTATAGTTTACCAAGTTATCAACGGTCTCAATAAAATCTTGCATCATTCCTTTACTTTTTGTTGTGATAATGTCAAGCACAAGTTTAGAAGCTCACAATCTTTTACAAACAACCACATAGCCAAATTTACCTAAAATTCTAACTTTGTCAAACCCAACAACATTGCCACATTTACCTTAAATTCCAACATTACAACCTTTACCTTGAAATCTTCCAATATTGTCATTTCCAACTAACTTTTCATCTCTTCCTAAACCCATTATGCCACCACTTCCTAGTTTTCCTACCAATATTCCATCGATGCCAACAGTCACTTCACTTCCCAACGTTCCCACCGTAATCCCAATTATGTTTACCTTCATTCCATTTCTTTCCCCGCCATATTCAACTTCTAGCCTTTAAACACTTATTTACAAGGTGCATTATGTGCTCAACTAAATGTATGCAATAGACATTTCACTATTTCTTTAGTATGAGTGTGATTAGATTATATGAGGTTATGATGATAGTAGTATCCACTATTAGAAAATTGAATTTTAGCTGCCTAGATTTAGCGTCAATCACCAACGCTGATGCTACGTAACTCAAACAATGTCGACCTAAACCATGTTATTGCCACGCAACGAGTTTTTTTCTTTCATTTTTCTACTAATTTTATTGATTAATTAGACCTGGTTGGACAGAGGTTAATTATTTTCACTTTCATTTTTATTTTTATTTGACTATGTAGCCACGATCAAACCGACACTACATATTTATTGATTTATTTATTAATTTAGTTATTCATTTATCAACATGTAAGCAACAACTATGGGTCAATGCTACGTTATTCATCCCAAAATCTGATTGGTGCAAAAAATATTTCATTTCTCTGTTTGTCGCTATGTATTTTTCAAATGATTTTATTTTTCATTTAATTATTTATTTTAATGTTTGTGGCGGTCTGGACCGACACTACGTATTTATTAATTGTTTTAATTTTTTATTTATTTTAATGTTAACGCTATATATGTATTAATTTATTTACTTGTGCCGGTCTAGACCAAGTCTACTAACTTGCCATTGTCTTGTAAAAAGTAGAAAAACATGTTGGTTTGAGAAAGAATCAATCTAATGAACTTTACTTAAACTAATCATTTGGGTAATCTCGTCAACCACTACACCACAACAATTTCATTGAAATTTATTTGTTTACAAGTTAATATATTCAAATTAAAACAGTTTATTTAATTTTCATTTCCTTTCTTTTCATTTTTTCGTTTTGCCTTGTGTTTTTTTTCTTTCAGTTCCCTCTTCATTTTCATTTTCAGTTTATTTTACTATGCACAAACCCTAACCGAACACACACGCTAACCATAAATCATTTCCATGAATCCCTAAACTGTCTCTTTCAATTGCAACACAAACCTCGATCGAACGTTATTTCTCCATCATTGCCTTCATCTTCTTTAATCTTAGGTACCACTTGAATGTCTTCATTCACTCGATTCTTCACTTTTCTATCAAGCAATTCTCATTTTTCAGTTTCATTTCAAGCCTTTGATTCCTTTTAATTTCCCTGCATTTGTTTATTAATTAATGTTTTAATGTTGAATTTATAAGCATTATGTAAATAATATGTTTCCATTCATTCGATTCTTCCATGTCCACGTTCACGTTCACGTTCACGTTCTACTGTCAACTTGCTTGTATGCTTGAGCATGAGAGCATTAAGTAGTTCTTTGTTTGCGATATAATAGATGCGCTTGGATTACATCGTATTAGTTAAACATTACTTGCTCACGCATGAAGACTTAAGCATCGTTCACGGTAGAACAGAAGTAACACGCTCTTTCTGAAAAGGTTTGAAAGATGCCCTAAGACAGAAAATTGATTTGATTGGTTGGGGTTGATTTTAGTATGGAGACAAGTATCAAACCATTAGAGAGGTACGGTCAACAATCCGAATATATGGGAGTTGAGAGGACAGTGGCATCCTAACCACTCTTTTTCATCCAAAAGAGACTAGAATTGTGAAATGATTTGGCAAGTTTAATTGTTGGTACTTAGAGGGAGACAAGTATCTTGGCTAAGTACAACCAAAAATCAAAACACTAGGGAGTTAAGAGGACAGTGGCGTCCTAACCACCTTTTTTCTCCCTTAAGAGCAACTTGATTGAACTTGTTTTATTGTTAGATGTTTTGAAGAGAAAGTTAAGCATTGGGTCCCCAAGCTAGGTACGACCGACAATCCAAGTACTTGAATATTGTGTACAAGCATGTACACCCCATTTTTACATTCCAGTTTGTTGAGAAATTGTTTTGAAAAAGAAATTTGACATTGGATCAATTGTTTGACATTTATTATGAAAAAAGTGTGTGTGGAGAATGGAGGTAGAGATAAAATGAGATAGATTAAGAAGAGAAGAGATTGAGATTGATAAGAGTTGAAATGTGTAGTGGTAAATTCATGACCATCGAGCTATTGATTAACTCAACGTAAATAAAACAAAAGTCGCCACCACGCTTTTATTCTTTCCAAAGGAAAAGGAAAAAAGTATGAACAAAACCCAAAGATAAGAAGTTTTCAAACCAAAACTAATAAAATGTCAGAGATTACAGGTAAGGAGGTTGGTTACACAGAGGGAAGGTATTAGCATCCAAAGTGTCCTAGGTACTCCTAGAGAGCCCTTTTTTGTGTGCAAGTGTTTTAGTTGAAAAAGATGTTTGCTAAAAAATAGAATGAGAGGATGAGAAAAGAATTCATTATTTACAATTTTGTGTTTTACAAGACCTTTGGTCTTATTCCTACGTACCAACATAAAAATGAGGGATCAAAACCATGTAGTTCGTGGTAAAAATTTCAAAGATGGGTGGATTGATTTTAACAAAAGCTTAAAGATCTTTTGTTATCAATGGGAGAATACTCAACCAAACATCCACCGATAATGAAGGCTTTATAACATTTAAGAGGGAGGGCTCCAACTTGGATTCGATCAACAAGTATGCCACTAACCCCTAATAAATGGAAAGTCTTACAATCAATATATCATGTAATGGGAGAATTATATCTTAACCAAAGATAACTCAAATATAAATGCTCTCTTTTGAAAAGTTTGAAAGGATATATATATATATATATATATATATATATATATATATATATATATATATATATATATATAGAGAGAGAGAGAGAGAGAGAGAGAGAGAGAGAGAGAGAGAGAGAGAGAGAGAGAGAGAGAGAGAGAGAGAGAGAGAGAGAGAGAGACATAGATAGATAGAGAGAGAGAGAGAGAGAGAGAGAGAGATTTTGAAATTTAAGAAGGAGGAGGAGATGAAGGTACTATCCTAGACAAGATTTAAAAGTTTAGAGTTGAAAAGATATAACCAATGGGAAACATCCAGAAGACAAGAGTGTCAGATAGAAACCCATTTCCTTTGGATCGCTAAGCAAGAAACAAAGCCATGATCATCAAAGAAATTAATAAGAAGACCAAATGGTATCAAATAAAGATAACCAAACAACCAAGCAAGCACTCCAAAGCAAGCAGTCTTCAATGTGCTTTAGATGTATCAGATGAAAAGTCCCTTGAAACATACTCAAAGAGAAAACATCAGATGATATCAATAAGATCAAAATAACAATTCAGACAAGAGAGAATGAGTATAATAGATAAATCAAAGGAGTCTCTCAAGGCTTGTATCCGATGAATGGCATTAGACAAGAAATGGTCTCAAATTAATGGCATTGGCCAAGTTCTTCCATGGCTCAGGGATGTTGCCTACTCTAAGTCCAAGGATCAAAATCAAGTCACAGATAGAGGTCCAACAGTCCACCAATGTATTTTTTAGGGTTTTTGTTTCTATTAAGTGTTTTAAGGTCCTAAGACCATAAACAAAACAATATCACAAGCACAAAATCATATCACAAGCACAAATATAATGGCTCAAGTGAGCAAAGTGAAAATGACTAGAACATAATCAATTTGCATGAAATGTAAATGAAAAAGAATGATAAAGTGAAAGAATTTAAATTGCATTAAAATAAATGACATTAAAAATAAAGTCAAAATAGAAATATGTTAGTGAATGTTAGTGGAAGAAGAAATGAACCTAGACATCATTCATGAGAAGGGCTCCAACTTGGATAAGATCAATAAGTATGTCACTAGCTCTCACAAATGGAAAAG
Organism: Lathyrus oleraceus; assembly: GCF_024323335.1. Lineage (NCBI taxonomy): Eukaryota > Viridiplantae > Streptophyta > Magnoliopsida > Fabales > Fabaceae > Lathyrus > Lathyrus oleraceus. Next base: position 168,586,814 of record NC_066585.1, on the reverse strand, counting down.
AGGCAAAATATTCACACAATACCATTAGGAATGGGAGACTTACAATCTCACTTACAAAAATGCTATTGCTTTCGGGACAAATTTAGCGCTATGTTAAGCAATCTTAATTGGACTTATGTAGAAGTCACAACTATCTAAGGTCGGGAAATAATGATATTGGTGTTAATGCATGCTAGAAACAAGGTATAGAGACCAAGCTTCTAGAGCATACCACACACAAAAAGTAAGAGGGGATGGGCCTATCTATATCAAGCTCATGTTGATTCATCTGACACAAGGTCATTGATGAATCAACTTGCATTTGATCCATGAGAAATCATTGGCCATGAATGGATTGGGTAATAAGTGAGATGAAGATGAAGAGATGAAATGAAAGAGAATCCCAAATTGATCAAGGGATGAACCTTACTTGATCAATACCATTCATTCATCTTTAGGGATGACATTCAAATTTCATCAACCCCCTAAATCCAATTATATTGACCAAGTCAAGATCCAATTCAACCAAGACCTAGGCCAAACAGAAGTTGAGTCAACACAAAGTCAATAAAATGGCTCAACGAAATATTAAAGCAATTAAAACAAATTTTAAATGAAGAAAAATACATTTTAAAAGGTCAAAAACCTAAAATCCCTTCAAATCACCAAATAAATGGCCAAGGGATTTATCATAGGTCAAACAAGGTCAAAGGACCATTGTCTAAATTTTTTGGTATTTTTTGAAATTCAAAAGTATTTAAAATAAGTAAAAAAATCACAAAAATCACTAAAAATATCAAACTAAATCCAAAAATTTAATTTAATTCAGAAATGAGAAGAGGAAATTATTTGTTAAATTTTGGTGGTAGTCCCATATTTTTTGGATTAAAATTGAAATAATAGTGAGTTTAGTAAGAAAATGGTATTTTAAAAATTAATTTGGAAAATAAAAGAAATTAGAAAAAAACAGGGCCCATCAGATCTCCCTCATTAATTGAGGTGGTAGATCTGATGGCCAAGCGCATCACATCCCCCATGCATTGCATTCAACGCGCGTGTACAAGTGGTAATCACAATCAAGGGACGAGATTAGAACGTGGCCATGGGATCATATGGTCTGGACAGTGGCAGCACACCACCGGAGCCCTAGCTCCAGTCATCTTCTCTGGCCACATCATCGGACTGGTCCAGATCAAAAGCTCACCAAAATTTATGGGTCATACATCAATTTGAAGAGAAAATCACTAGGACTCCAAATATGACCTCCAAATTTTCCAACTCTCGCTCTATAATGAGAAACGTGGAGTTGAAAATTGAGGTATGTAAACTGAATTGCTTCGATTCAACCTCAAAGCAACTCAATATTGATGCCTACATTGGTAAAACTTCAGTCAACAAAAAATCAAGCCAAAATGTCAAGGAATGAGTGAGAATCGAAGATTTAAAGTTTGTGAAAATTCACCTTTGTGTAGCAGCTTTGAGGCTTGATCTTGATGCAATTCCACTTGGATTTGCTTTGTCTTGCTTGCAGGAGATGATTGGAATGAAAATGGATGTGAATCCTTGGAGTTCTAGTTCAGAAACAAAAGTTGAACTAGAAGCTCGGTTTTAATGAAATCTTCAAGGTATTCTTTCAAATGTGGCTATGGGGTTGCTTGGCAGAGGTTGGGCAAAGGTTCTCTCCAATTCTGAGGCAATGCATATCATTATATAGGCCACAGAAAATGATTTCTACACCTTTCAAATTTTAGCCAAAAATAGTAATTCAATGTGCATGCATGGGCATGTGATTAGGCCTAAATGATCATTGCAAACTCTAATGATAATGGCATGTACTTAGGCCCAAATGGATTGTTTGGTAATGGTAATGGTTATGTTAGGGTAATTATATGTCATGGTTTTGTGGGCTTGGTTTTGCATAATGGTCATGTTTGGATGCATGGTTTGTTTTTGTAGGACACGCATATGGTGATGGTAGGATGTGGCATGAAAAAAATGACTCACGCTTGAAGAAAGCAAGTGAAGGTTACAAACCAAATCACATGGAATATTGTTGGGTTATGAAAGAGTGGACCAAAATATTAGGGTTTGGGATGTAAAATGGGGTTAGTTGACTTTGGTCAATTGGTTGACCAAAAAGTCAACAGTTGACCAAAAGTCAACTTAGATAGAAAAATGTTTTTTCATAATCCCCTTCTATGTATGGACACTTTGATGTAAATTGTATGAACGAAATAAACATTTGGTTTATGAATGAATGGAAAGAATTGCATTGGATGAAATTGAATTGTATAAAAAATGGAATTGTATAAGACTAATCCACTATAACACATGTAATCAAACCCAAATCTCTTAAAACTAACACACTTGAATGGATGACGAAGTGAATGATGAATGACAAGGCTTAGATTGATCACCTTAGGCCTTAGCATGGACCAATGGGCAATGAGACTTGTATGAACCCATGAACACACCATGAACAAACCATGAACAAACCATGCATTGGGAATTACCAGATGAAATGAACATAAACAAACCATGAATAAGTTATGGGCTAGGAATGAGGAAATGACCAGATGAAATGAACATGAATAGACCAAACGGAAGTTGTGATGCCATGAGAATGGGCTTGAACCAATGGATACAAATAATCATAAAATGAACATGTAAGGCTTTATAATGCATCTAATCAAACCAAAGAAACCTTCATAATGGACCATGAAAAGTTGTCCTTGAATGGATCTTGACCAAGCAAGTGAAGCATACACAATGGATGATAATGAATCAGAAGAAATTAGGGTTAGGTGCACCCACAATAAATGATAGCCATAATTAGGGTTTGGCTTGGCCATCAACAAATGGAAACCCCAAACTAGGGTTTTGCTTCACCAAGAAGCCATATTTGAATCTTGAATGCCAAACACACACACAAGAATAAAGAGATACCACCAATTAGGGCTTTGGTTGACTAAGCAACCTCAAGCTACTAGGAAACCCTAGTTTCCACTAGGTATAGGCACAATGCTTTGAATCCAAGATACTTGTCCTCTTGTATTGAACCAATGCTTATGCAAGTGATATGACTGACCATGAAGATATGCACATGATTAGGATTAATGACCTAGGTAAACATTATGAAGGGTATAATAAATTTTGGGGTATGACATCAACCACTACGGTGTTGGCGTTCTTTGTAAGCCTTGCATTTCCATTTCCATTTTTCTTAGCATGTTTTTTATGCACGGAAGGTTCGACAACTTCCATCACCACGCGCTTAATCACTTCCATAGTTGTTTCCCCACTGAAAAATCGGGATAAGTATTATGAAGTATCAATATACCAGATCTACATATATATACATAATATTTTACAAAATACTTAAACAAAAACAAACTTCCAAATTGTGAAATCCTTGCAAGCAGCTATCTTTTATGAGTATAATTCATTTTTTCAAATATATTGCACTCAATCTATCGATGTTTAATTGCAACAAGGCGAGGAAATCAAAATACAGTCTCAAACAATTTACCCATTAACACATTTCAAGCAAGAAAAGTTAGCAATTTGTACCTCATATATGACAAACAATCATCTGATATGTGTAACACCTCAAAATTTGCCCTCCTCTCTTGGGACTAGCTTAACATATTGCATAACATTTTTAGGTCATTAGGCATTGCATATTGCATATCATGTGGTTACATTGTGCAAGTCATTCTCTCAAGTCTTGGTCAGAAGATGAGGAAGTCAAAGTGCAAGCCAGGGTTTCATTGGACTGGTCATCAATCATCTGAGGATGTGGAGGTCCAAATTAGGGTTTTATAATTCTCAAAGGATATTGGTCTTCATCTTGTTTGAAGTGATACATCATCATCATCATGGTTTGTCATCATCAAGTGTTGAAGCATATTCCTTGAGATTAGGGTTTTGACCACTGGTCAACCCTAATCAGGTGCATTGGGCCAATCAGGGCATAGCAAGGAGATGGGGTCTATAATGGATAGGGGGAACATTTTATGATTATATGGAGCTAATTGAGGCTAGGGTTTCATCCTTGGGCCATTTCATCAGAAAATTGGGGCTCAGATTGATCAATGCATTGCCAAATTCATCTATCAGTTGAAAAAGTCAACTGTGGTCAACTGTGCTTGATTTTATGGATTTGGAGAAGGAAATGAGTTGGATACACTTCGTTCATGTTGGAACAAGTGTTATTTGACATTTCAAAGCTCAAGAATGGAGAAAATCAAGTCAGAACAAAAACTGCCAAAAATAGAAAGTGACTTGTAATGGAAGTTTCCAAAAATGGGAAGTTTTTGACCTCAAAGTTACATGTCCAAGGAAGCTTCAAATGAAAAATTGTTCAACATGAAAGTTGTAGATCTTGTTCTCACCTTTCCAAAAAATCCAAGAACTTGAAAATCCCATGTATGGTTGGCAAGTTATGGTCCATTCAATTTCAAAAATGACCCATAATCAGAGGAGCATAACTTCCACATGGAGTATCCAAATTGAGTGATCTTTTTATGCACAAACTCCATTTTACATGTACTTTCATGGTGAATAATTGGAATTCCTCAAAAATGGTCAATGCAAAAAGTCAAATTTCAAGTGTACAGTTAAAAATCCAGGGGCAAAATGGTCCAACTTGAGAAATAATGGGAATTTTTGAATGGGGATTTTTGTAACACCTCACAAATGCTATTTGGAAATGGTTTGAATCATCATAACAGGTCAAGGTGCAATGGTTGAAGAATTCGCTTTTGAAATGAACTTGAAAAATGAACAAAGTGCCATGGCATGGTGAAAATCAAAATTACATGGCCAATGAAGATGGGACAAGTTGCAACAGCTCATGACAGACATTTAGAGCATGTGTGAGCTGGCAATGAGTTGTCACAGAGCCCATATGAAAATACCATTTTGCCCTTGCCTTTGAAAGTGGCATTTTGCTAATCTCATTTCATTTGGTTAATTAAGTGATTAAGGCTTGATTAATGTGAAGTATATATTCCTAATCCTAACAAACTCCTAACAGAATTCACAATTCCCAAAATCACAATCTCTTTTCCCTCCAAATTCATCAAATTCTCTCAAGAACACAAAAGCAAAAACTCCATCAATCTCTTCCAATTCTTGATCATTTGGCAAAATTCTTTTTGGTTTGATCCTCATTCATCACATCCTTGAACTGTTTCGGTAATTCAACATCTAACAAGCTCCAAATCGCGACTGTCCAAGTGTGATGCATCAATGGTGAATTGGACTTTTGCGCATTAGAAGCAATTTCAATTGATCCTGAGCACCGCATTCAACTTCCACAAGCTTAAACTTCATCTGTTTTGGAACTAGAAGCGCAAACACTACACGATCCATCACTGCCATCTCCAGGTACTTGAATTTCGAATGTCACGAATTGATGAATGCTTATAGGTGTTTTGTAGTATGTTTCATGTAGAATTCAATGCTACCTTTGGTTTTAGGAATGGTGAAACATAGAGGAAGTTATCTTGATTAGAAGTTAGGATGCCAAACCCTAAGTTGTTCGATTCGTGAAATATAGGAAGAGTTAGCTAAAATCATGTGTATATTCGTGTTCCTGACATTGAGACCTTTCCAACGGTTATATGCATGTTGATTTTCATTGACATTTGTTCTTCGCGTGTTCATGTGAGTTCTGGGAATTTCTGGGAAAGTGATGAAGATTTTCTGGAAATTATGAGTGTTTGATTCGTGTAGTTGCCTTGCCAATTTTAAAAACGTGTTTACCGCGCCTGGGAAGAGAGAATTACAAGTCTGCCACTGAACATTTTAATTAATAATAACAATTACATAATTATTACATAATTCACTTAAATATTAGAAAAATCATAAAAAATAATGGTTAATCAGAAAATTATGAGAGTTTTTGTGTTGGATCCCATTTTTCCTCTAGTTTTTTATGGACATGATTTCAAAAGTTGTGCATGGTGAATTGTTGACTTGGTCTATGGATGTTTGACTTGTAGGCATTTTTGACATGTTCTACCATTTTCAATGTGAAATACTCATACATTTAAAGAAATTCCTGAAATTTTTTGTGGTGATTCTAGACATGTTTCTGGTGATTTACATATAAAGTTTGTGGTTTTTGGATACCTGTAGAGTGAGATATGATTTTTTGAACTTAGGTGTGACAATTTGTGTCACACCTAGCTAGGTCAACTTTCTGAATTCTTTTGCCTGGCCTATGATTGATGAAATGGATTGAAATTTTACATGGATGATTATTGACATGTTGAGATGTCTTGTGAATTCTTTCTGGATTTTTCCATGGCATTTTCAATTTGATTGATATTTTTCACCTCTGTTGGTTAATTGTGCAAGCTTATAGGACACATGTTGGTATATCTTGTGTGAAATCCTCATATGGTTTTAGATGAATGTGAAATTTGGTATGCTGATTGTAGACACATTGTAGGACATCACTGTTTTGGTCCCATTCATTTCTTAATTGATTTCACTGATTTATGAATTTTTGAAGTGAATGCATGTGTTTATGCTATGAATTGGCTTGAATAATTGTGTCTGGATTTCTTGATTTTTATTGACCTAGTTCCTTTTGTCCAATTGAGCTGAAAATTGACATGCTATACCTTGAATATGTCCTGTTTAGGTGTGAATTATTTGAGGATTTTTGGAATTGTTTTGATATGCTTTTGATTGAAGTTATTCTGTTTGGACATTTGATGTTGTGTTTGACCTAGTTTGACTTATTTTGGTCATGAAATGAATATGATGAATGATATAAGCATGGGACCAATTGCTCTTGTTTTTGAATTGCATTAACTTGATTTTGGTTGAAGATTGCTTGCTGTTTAAATTTTTTTCTCACTTTTGGACCCTAGGCTTGGCCTAGTGGTCTTGTTTCTCACATTTGCTTGATTTTTCAGGATGAAATGCATAATGCTTAAGGAGATTGAACCAAGTCAATTAAATTGAGATTGTTGGATGTTTTGAATTAACATGAATTTGTTTTGTAGGTTGTGAAGCTTGAGCTTGGGCTTATAGCTTGCCTTTGTGTGCATTAATCTGTATAGTCTGACTGATTAACATTTGCTGTTTATTGTTGTCTGTTTGAGTACTGATGATACTTGATTGTTTTCAGGTACATTTAGTTGCTTACAGTTCTTTAAGAACTTGCTTGCTGCTGCTTGGTTTTTAAACCACTTGAGGTAGGACTTCTATTCTTCATGTAGTCTGGAGACCCGGCCTGTTATTTGGCCGGGCAAACTGTCTGAAGTCCTCCTTAAGAGGCGATGTTTGTGATTGTTTAATACTGTGCCTAAGCAGGTGAAGTCCTTGATTAAGGCAATTGGTGGAAGCCAAGGGATATGCAATCTATCCCCCACTACTCTGTGAGTCGTCCCTCTGCTCACACGGCTGTGTGTTGATGCATTGGGACACAAACCCAAGATCTCGTGCTGTTGCACAATCGAGTCAGAGTCTTTGAGCGTAGAAGGGTCCCTCCATTCTGGACCCACGCTCCTTTGTCTAAAAGCTCTCCCTGGTCAGGGATAAGAGCTGTGAGGTCTCATCCTCACTTCACCTTTTCATCTGCTTCACCTTAGCCTCGTAATGGCAAGGTTAAGAGCGAATACTACCCATGTACAGATGACTTGCTTCGGCAGTCAAACCCATTGTTTGAGCCTCACTTGATTGGTTATAGTGTGTGCTATGTGAATATTTGTTTGAAATGCTTGTTTTATTTTGATTGATGCCTGTATGCTTGTATGCTTGCTTTCTTCCTGGATAGGATTAGCTTGTAGTTGTGCAAGTAGGTAGAAACCTGAACGTAGGGTAATGATGCATGACAACACTAGGCTCGAGTCCAGCTCCCTGGTAGTGTGTCTTCCCTCGGTTTCTGGCTAGATTTTCTTTCCCTTGAGGGGGAACTACATCGCCCTGATCCTTGTTCCAGACGAGGTATGTAGGCAGGTGGTCGTGCGAGACCACTCCGGGCAACCTTTTTCTTTTTTGTGTGTGTTTACCTGTTATCTGTTGTGTGTTTGGTTCGGATGCCGACGTAAGCCCAGTGATTGGCTGTCGGGCTCCACGTTTGCCCTTTTGAGTGTGTTTTGGTTCGGATGCTGACGTAATTCCATCGAGTGGTTGTCGGGCTCCATGTTTGCCATCTGTTTGTGCGTTTTGTGTTGTTTGGCGTGCGTAAGCCGAACTACAGTGGCTCTGATTCTCGTTCCAGACGAGATATGTAGGCATAGGATGCGATGTCCTATCGAGCTCCCTTCTCTTAACCCCACTTGCGTTCCCCTGTGTGTGTGTGTGATGTTTAGCAACCTTTTCTTTTCTTAGAACGTGGATCCCGTCGAGTACGACGGACGTGAGGGGTGCTAATACCTTCCCCTTGCGTAACCGACTCCCTTACCCTTTCTCTTTGGTCGCAAGACCAGTTCCTTTCCAGGTTTCTCTGAGCGTTTCCTTTCCCTATTTTGGGATAAATAACGCACAGTGGCGGCTCTGTGTTGTGTTTTTATTTGAGTCCCGCCGGTTGTTTTTTCGCGGATGCGACAGCTGGCGACTCTGCTGGGGATAGCATCGGATGTAGACCTGTGCTGGTCCATCTTCCCCAAGCGAGTCCTTCCTAGCGTTCTAGGATAGTTTAGGTTGCTTGTTTTGCTTTATTTATTGCATTTATTATTCTAACCAGTGTATATATTTGCATAAATATTTGCATGCATCATACTATCATGTTGCCGTCCTCTGTGCAGGTGGTTCCTCTGTTTTGGGGTGGGTGTTCTGAGTGGGGCTAAAACCCAGGCCCGAGTATACACCTAGGACTAGTGTGGTCTCATGTTGCCTCCTTCATGTTAGGTCAATATGTGCCTGGCAGCATGATGTACCACAAGCCGGACGAGGTTCATTTGATAGTGCTTGCCTCTGTGGGTATTCCACTTTGGTTGAGTTACTTCATATGAACTGTTGACTCTGGTGACCGATCATTTCCCGGATCTTTGGTTTAGACGGTCTTAAGAGAGCTACAATGGCACACCCGAAAGGGCAAACCCATTGAGTATCTCTGCCCGATTGTCGAGACTATTATCCGCCTTAGGATGACCTGATTAGAATTTACCTGTGAGGGGAGGGTGATTCTTTCAGATGCATGTTCAGATGGTGACTCAGATGGTGACTTTTGGTTCCGTGGATTGGAGTCCTATTTATCAGTCAGATTCATGGTCATTTATTGCTGAGACGCCGGAGTGCTGTCCGTGATTTATCAGTGAGGATCCGTTTATTTCAGGATTCCCCGAGCCGAGTTATTTATCAGTGGGGATCCGTTTATTTCAGGATTCCCCGGGCCGATTCAGTGGTTATGGTATCTGATCAGAGTTTGGTGATGATGATGGTGATGATGTATCTTTCTTCCGTTTATTTCGGAACCTGTGGGTCAGATTTGTGGTTACATTTTCGCCTTCAGATGGTTGTGATCAGTTCAGAGATCCGGGCTGTGATTCAGAGCAACAAATGATCAGATGACTTGGAGGATGGCCCATTGCATTCATTCATCTGCATCATTCTCATTTTGCATTCATCTGCATCGAGCCTATGTCTAGCCATATGAGGAGTATTATTGATTGAGAATCTGGTTGAGAGACATCTTGAATTTCAGAATATGGATGTCAAAATATTATCTGTCTCGATGAAGCCAGAATCAAAGGAGAGAATCTTCCTCATATGGGTAGATGTTGCATTCATGCATATTAACCTATTTGCTGTTTTGTAGGTGTCAACCGGTGCGCATAGCTCGTTTGCTCAGATATCCTGCTGGGGGCAACAAATCCAAACTGATGGATTCTCCCAACGCCGACATCCTCGAACTGAAAGAGATGGTGAGGGATTTGTTCAGTGTTGTACAAGGGCTTGCCTTGGGGCAGAAAGCCATGGCCGAGAGATTGGAAAGGATTGAGGGTTGGATGATCAAGGAGAAAGTTCAGGAAAAGGCTCCGTCATCCGAAGTAACAAATCCCTCTGGCTCTGTAGCAAAGAAGCCCTCTGGCAATGGTCATCTTGAGAAGGAAGTTGAATCAGGTGGTGTGCAGGCCAAAAGAGAACGCGGTAAGGATCGTTATCACCCATATGCTGATGCGGTAATAATCCCTACTAGTAATCAATCTGCACAGCAGCAACCACCACCTCAACAGAGGACACAAAGAGCAGTGGGCCAAGTGAGAAGGAGGATGACAGATCGTCATTTCGATAAGCCGCCTGTGACTTACGCCTCTCTGTTTAAGAGGTTGAAGGATCTTGGGTTGGTGCAGCCGAGGATGTTGACTCTGTTGAAACCTGATCAGAGGCCTGCCAGTTACGATGAGAATGTCAGGTGCGAGTTCCATGCTGGGGCACCCGGACATCATGTTGAGGATTGCAAAGCTTTTAAGTATGTGGTCCAGGACTTGGTGGACTCTAAGGCAATCAACTTTGCACCGACGACAGATGGTAGTGCTAACCCCGTGACAAGGCATGGTCCTGTAAAAGTGGAGATGATGTCGAAGGACAAGAAAGGGATAGAGGTGACTGAGAAGGATCAGTTAGGAATGCCTATGTCTGTGGTCCCAAAACAATCGACGAAAAATGGAGCTTTCCCTCGTGTTGGTAATTATTGTGCGGCCATCGCTACAAAGGGGTGTGTAGTAATTGGGGAATCGGCCCAGAGAAAGATGAAAGTAGAAATGGACGATGTAAGGTGTAAAGCACCCAGTCTGGCAGTTGAAACCATCAAGGTGAAAAATGCCGTTGGTGTTGAGAAAGAGAAAAAGCCGTCCATTTCTTCTTACAAACAGGCAGTGGAAGTGGTGAGAAATGGAGGGATCCCAGGCTGGGGACAGATCATAGGCATTGTGGTAAAGGCGGATATGTTTGGGATTGGTTATCATCCAGGTCAAGACTCGTCTGAGCAGAATAGAGGACGTCGTCCGTCGTTCACCTTTGTCAGTGCTGGAATGCTAGATTCAGATCACGCCTATACAGTGGGTGAAGAGATTGACAGCGACCGCGAGCTGGAGTCGTGGATAAAATCGTGCGTACCAGGAAGCTGGAAGGCCTAAAAAGATCAGCACTGTCACTCATCTGGAAGGGTAATATTTCTGTTTTCAGTTTTATATGCATGAAAGCCATACGTGTTGCCCGACACGTAATGGTCCATTGTAAGGGCCACCTCATGTTTCATTTTGCAACATTTCGCATCATTAATAAATGGATGTTTTTCAGTCAAAAAAGCGGTGTTCCCTGTTTTTCATTTATTTTTGCAGTTTAAAAACAAATAAAAATGGCAATGTTTATTTTCATTTTTCCTTTTTGATTTGTCTTGTTCCGAATTCAAAGATAATTCTCCGGATCTCATTGATGACAATCTTGTTACACCTCATATGACTTCGACAAACCGATCTATCATGCTAAAGAAGAAGGCGAAGAAGATTGTGATCTGCTGGAATTAGCCAGGTTGTCAAAACAAGAGGAGAAGGTGATTCAGCCGCACGAGGAGCGGGTTGAGGTTGTTATTCCAGGCACCGCCGAGGTCAGGAAGGAAAATAGGAAAATGAGGTCGCTTCAGAGGCGAATCGAAAGCAGAATGGTAGCCCTGTTGAAAGAGCATATGGATACCGTCACCTGGTCGTGTCAGGATATGCCAGGTCGGATACCGGTGTCGTTGTGCACAGGCTACCATGGAGAGAAGACTGTCCTCTAGAGAGGCAGAATGCCAGTGCCGCGTATCAGAGTGGCTTTGTTTCATGATATGATTCATCGTGGAATCAAATGTTATGTTGATGACATGATAGCAAAGTCCCAAATAGAAGAAGGGCATCTGGCAGATCTGGCCAAGTCGTTTGACCAGTGGAGATAATTCAAACTGAGGTTGAATTCAGATAAGTGCACTGTCAGAGTGCGGTCCGGTAAAATGCTGGGGGTTCATTACAAGAGAGGAATCGAGGTTGATCCTGCTTTAAAAAAATAAAATAAAAAAAAATAAAATAAAAAAAATGCCTGAACCGAGAATGGAAAAATAGGTTCGTGGTCTCCTGGGTAGATTGAACTACATGTCATGGTTCACATCTCATCTAACAGCCACGTGGGAACCCATTCAAGAAAAAAACAGATCAAACGGTCAGGTGAAATAATGATTGCCAATGGGCATTGAAGAATAAAAGAATAAGTTGCAGGAACCTCTGATTCTGTTGCCTCCCTATGGAAAGAGACTGTTAATCTGTACTTGACGGCCTTCGAGGGGTCTATGAGGTGTATTGGGTCAGCATGACGAGTCTTGTCGAAAAGAGCATGCAATTTACCTAAGCAAAAAGTTTACCGACTGTGAAACAATACATTCACTGTTCGAGAAAACTTGATGTACTTTGGCATAGGCTGCTCGCCGACTGAGACAGTATATGCTGGTTCATACCACTTTATGGATTTCCAAGATGGATCCGATCAAGTATGGGTTTGAGAAGCCAACATTGACTGGACGGGTTGCGAGAGGAGCAAAATAATGTTTACTGATTTGTGATGCTCTCAGAAAGCAATCAAGGGGTATTGTCTGATTACGTCGCTCCGCAACCCATTGAGGATTATCAACTGATGAGGTTTGAATTCCCTGATGAGGACATCTCGAGGTGCTCCGATCGAAAGATTGAGAGTAACCGATCCCGGAGGAGGGGCCTGACCCTGAATCCGAACGGGTTCTGATGTCTGATGGGGAGGTTAAGGTGAATGAGCTTTTGTTGCCAGGATAACGTTTGAATGCACCGACGGTGTGATTGTGCAGAAAATGGTGGTAACCTATAAAGACTGGCATGAGATGTTGCCGTTTGCATTGCATGGGTATCGAACGTCGGTACGTACATCTACTGGGGCAACGCCTTTCTCATTGGTATATGGAATGGAGGCGGCGTTACCGGTTGAGGTTCAGATTCCCTCTTTGAGAGTCCTGATGTACGTAAAGTTGCAAGAGGCTGAATGGGTAAGGACCCGGTATGAAGAGTTGAGCCTGATTGAGGAAAAGAGGCTAGCAGCTATCTGTCATGGGCAGTTGTACCAGCAAAGGATGAAGCGTGCTTTTGACAAGAAGGTGCGACCTCGGGTATATCACGTGGGTGATATGGTGCTGAAAAGGATCCTTCCTCCTCAAAACGATCGAAGGGGCAAATGGACACCCAATTATGAAGGTCCATTCGTGGTCAAGAAGGTCTTCTCTGGTGGAGCCTTGTTGCTAATGACCATGGATGGCGAAGATTTTCCATCCCCTGTGAATGCGGACGCAGTTAAAAAATACTTCGTATAAGAGACCCGCTGGACAAAAAGAATAAAATAGTCCAGGCAAAAAAGGGCATCCCGGCGAACCAAAAACAGAAAGAAAGGTTCGGGCAAAAATTAGGGATAAAAGGAAAAATGTACACCCGGCAAGTCGAAAACCTGAAAAGGCGACTTGGGCAAAAAAGGGTATCCCGGTGGACTGAAAACCCGAAAGGGCGGTCCAGGCAAAAGAGGGATTGAAACGAATGACTGCGTCTAGCATGATCGTTTGCGCTTTGGTTAAAACATCATGGATAATACCCGACAGGGATCAATCGGAATCGTCTTGTTCAGAAGGCAAAAAGCACGGAAAGTCTGAGGACATATGGGGTGTAACCGAGTTGGAACTCGATGAGATTGCGGGTTTCACATTGCCATTAGGATAGATTTTTCCTTTTGTGCAATTACCTCTTTTCAGGAATTGCTTCCTTTTGTATTGCTCATTTGAGCCACACATTTCCAATCAATAAAATGCACATTCAGTCAAATAATTTTTTGTTTTTGTTTTTCATTACCGCTTTGATTGCAAAAACATCTGATTATTTTTGATAAAGAATCTTGCATTTTAAGACATACAGGTTCCTTCCAATGCATGTTTATAAGATTGAAAGCTTGAAATCTTATTTGGAAGGTTGAGTGACCCAAGTGTTGAAATCTTGACACGCCTGGGGCACGGTTTTATCTGACGGTCTGTTTTGCAGGAAATGTTAGATATTTTCACTCACTTGCAGGTTGTGATGTGGAAGCTTTGTAACAGATCCCCAGAGAGTTCGCTCAGGGACGGATATATGAAGAATGACGAAGACGTTGAGACGTACGACGATCCTTGATGATAATCAAGAAGACTCTTCAAAATCAGAAGATTTGAAAGTTTGTAGCATATCCCCGCAGAGTCCGACCAGGGACGAGTGCATGAAGAAAGAACGGTAGGGAGAGACGACGAGGGACGTCCGACGACCTTTGGAATAATCAAGAAGACTCTTCAAAGTCGGAAGATTGAAATTTCTGTATAAATCCCAGGAGTACGCTTTCCGTCGAGCGCGGAGCGATTGGGAATACAAGATGATGGAGCAGAAAAGGTCCAGACGAGTCTGGGAGTTCTCAAAAGTGGAAAGCTGATACAAGATTGGGAGGCGGATACCGTGGTTCGACAAGTCGACGGGTGTTCTGTACCAACTTTTCTCATTTCCCCAGCTAGGTCCCCAAGCAGAAGTAGAGGACCAACTCCCTAGCAGATCCAAGGTCTATGGATCCCCCAGCCGAGTCAAGATGGTTATCCCCGGCAGGTAAACGATGTTTCCTCAGCAGCCAGGTCGGAAGGTTGCTATTCCCCGAGTGGAGCGGGTTTCAATGAAATATATCTCCAGCAGTGTTCATCCTACCAGTGGATTGGACGAGTTTCTGTAGCAGACGGATATTTGCATCCCCAGCTGAGTGTATCCTACGTGTGGATTGCATGGGTTGTCCCCAGCGGAGTAGCATTCGTTTTCCCTAGCAGGGTTTGGATGGTTATCCCCAGCAGGTGTCAGATCGATGTTTCCCCAGTTGCCAGGCCTGGAGGTGGCTGTTTCCCAGCAGAGTATCTGTGAGCATTTCCCCAGTGAAGTCGTCAGGTATCTGTGAGGGTTTCCCAAAGCAGAGTCGGGATTGGTATCCCCAGCAAGTCAAAGACTGTTGTATCCCCACAGAGTGTTGGTGGTTCTTATCCCCAGCAGTTTCCCGAGCGGATTGGGTGCAAAGGAGGTTCTTCCCCAGCAAGGGCTACCTTTTCCCAGCAGCAACGCTATTCACCAGCAGGGTGGAGATTGGTGTATTGACGAGTTCCTCAGCAGAGTGTCTCGTACTCCCCAGCAGAATCCCTTGAGGGGGATACTTTTTATACATTCATCATGAAAAAAATAGCATAGCATGTTGCATAGAAAAAATAAATAATCGCGTAGCATTTCCATAATTATGGAGCATTACGCAGAAAAATCAATCATGCATCATATTGCAAGCACAAGCTAGTCTCAAGCCGTGGTTACCGTTTGAAAGATGGTTTTACCAGAAGTAGAGGTGTTACTCCGAGGAGTTTGGCCTCATGATTTGATCAAAGGTATTTCCCCAGTAGTGCGATACTGGAGGAGTTTTTCCGTCGGGCAGAGATGGAAAGGTTACGCGATCAGCGTGATTCAAGCCGTGGTTACCGCTTGAGGATTGGTTTTGCCGGACAGTGAAGACGATACTCCGAGGAGTTCAGCAGCGGGATTTTGGAGCAGCAGTATTTCCCAGTCATCGTTTAGTGTCTGGTCGAGCTTTCTTTGGTGTCAGTAAACATCATCGTTCGATGTCCAGTAAACGTCGAGTTATTTCCCAGTCATTGTTTAATGTCTGGTCGATCCTTGTTTGATGTCCTGTCAACATCCTTGTTTGATGTCCTGTCAACATCATTGTTTGATGCCTGTAAACATCATTGTTTGATGTCCAGTAAGCGTCGAGTTTTCTCCCAGTCATCAGTCAGTGTCCGGTTGAAAGTGTTACTCCGAGGAGTTCAGTATCATGACGTCAGATCAGCAGTGTTCCCCAGTAGTGCGATACTGGAGGAAATTTTTCCGTCGGACAGAGATGGAAATAATATCAAAAGACGTTACGCGATCAGCGCGATTCCGGGGTTCAAATGGAGAAAAGGAGATGTTGAGGCATTTTTTGGAGATGGGGTTCAAATGAAGAAAGGGAAGTGTTGCGACATTTTCTGGAGATCGGGGTTCAATCAGAGAAGAGTATATGCTGAGGCATTTTCTGGGGTTCAAGTGAAGATTGGAGTTGAAGAATATATCCAGGATGAGGTCCTTAGGATTTTCTTCTGTTCATGTGTCACCTTAGACTCTGGCTGAGGCCAATGGAGGTCATTATAGGTGTCTTCTGAGGAAGAGATACACATGCTACCTTCCTTTTGTGAAGGTATACCCTCTGACATGTCGCCCTCAGAGTGGTGTTTGGTGTTATTTCCGACGTTGCCAGCGGAATTATCACGAGAGATTGGAGAACGGGGTTCAATCGGAGAAAGGGAAATGTTGAGGCATTTTCTGGAGATGGGGTTCAAATGGAGAAAGGGAAATGTTGAGGCATTTTCTGGAGAACGGGGTTCACATTGGCGATCGCGAGTTATCGTCAGGCGACTGGGGTTCAAATTGGAGAATGGGGTTCATTATTTGGCAAATGGGAGAGCGGGGTTCAAATGCAGTGATTTGAGGATCATTTGCGCAGAAGAAAATTTCGGGGTTCAAGAAAAGCATAAAAAGAAAAAGAATAGTAATCCCGAGCGGATGTGGTGTTCAGGCCATAGTTATCCCTGCGTTACCATTTATTTTGGTATCCAGGTCGACGTTGCTGTTTCGGTGGTCAGGCCGACTTTCTCCGTACCAGACGGATTTTCTTCAAGACTGTGTTCTTCGCCGATTCTGACAGGCGTTATTAATTATTATCCCATCAGAGTGCAAATTGTTCGTCTGTTCTTGGTATTCAATCACTCTTCATCCTGATCATCTGAAATCCGAGGCTATTCATATCGACAGGTTCACAGTGGATTGAATAGGGGCAGCTGTAACACCTCAAAATTTGCCCTCCTCTCTTGGGACTAGCTTAACATATTGCATAACATTTTTAGGTCATTAGGCATTGCATATTGCATATCATGTGGTTACATTGTGCAAGTCATTCTCTCAAGTCTTGGTCAGAAGATGAGGAAGTCAAAGTGCAAGCCAGGGTTTCATTGGACTGGTCATCAATCATCTGAGGATGTGGAGGTCCAAATTAGGGTTTTATAATTCTCAAAGGATATTGGTCTTCATCTTGTTTGAAGTGATACATCATCATCATCATGGTTTGTCATCATCAAGTGTTGAAGCATATTCCTTGAGATTAGGGTTTTGACCACTGGTCAACCCTAATCAGGTGCATTGGGCCAATCAGGGCATAGCAAGGAGATGGGGTCTATAATGGATAGGGGGATCATTTTATGATTATATGGAGCTAATTGAGGCTAGGGTTTCATCCTTGGGCCATTTCATCAGAAAATTGGGGCTCAGATTGATCAATGCATTGCCAAATTCATCTATCAGTTGAAAAAGTCAACTGTGGTCAACTGTGCTTGATTTTATGGATTTGGAGAAGGAAATGAGTTGGATACACTTCGTTCATGTTGGAACAAGTGTTATTTGACATTTCAAAGCTCAAGAATGGAGAAAATCAAGTCAGAACAAAAACTGCCAAAAATAGAAAGTGACTTGTAATGGAAGTTTCCAAAAATGGAAAGTTTTTGACCTCAAAGTTACATGTCCAAGGAAGCTTCAAATGAAAAATTGTTCAACATGAAAGTTGTAGATCTTGTTCTCACCTTTCCAAAAAGTCCAAGAACTTGAAAATCCCATGTATGGTTGGCAAGTTATGGTCCATTCAATTTCAAAAATAACCCATAATCAGAGGAGCATAACTTCCACATGGAGTATCCAAATTGAGTGATCTTTTTATGCACAAACTCCATTTTGCATGTACTTTCATGGTGCATAATTGGAATTCCTCAAAAATGGTCAATGCAAAAAGTCAAATTTCAAGTGTACAATTAAAAATCCAGGGGCAAAATGGTCCAACTTGAGAAATAATGGGAATTTTTGAATGGGGATTTTTGTAACACCTCACAAATGCTATTTGGAAATGGTTTGAATCATCATAACAGGTCAAGGTGCAATGGTTGAAGAATTCGCTTTTGAAATGAACTTGAAAAATGAACAAAGTGCCATGGCATGGTGAAAATCAAAATTACATGGCCAATGAAGATGGGACAAGTTGCAACAGCTCATGACAGATATTTAGAGCATGTGTGAGCTGGCAATGAGCTGTCACAGAGCCCATATGAAAATACCATTTTGCCCTTGCCTTTGAAAGTGGCATTTTGCTAATCTCATTTCATTTGGTTAATTAAGTGATTAAGGCTTGATTAATGTGAAGTATATATTCCTAATCCTAACAAACTCCTAACAGAATTCACAATTCCCAAAATCACAATCTCTTTTCCCTCCAAATTCATCAAATTCTCTCAAGAACACAAAAGCAAAAACTCCATCAATCTCTTCCAATTCTTGATCATTTGGCAAAATTCTTTTTGGTTTGATCCTCATTCATCACATCCTTGAACTGTTTCGGTAATTCAACATCTAACAAGCTCCAAATCGCGACTGTCCAAGTGTGATGCATCAATGGTGAATTGGACTTTTGCGCATTAGAAGCAATTTCAATTGATCCTGAGCACCGCATTCAACTTCCACAAGCTTAAACTTCATCTGTTTTGGAACTAGAAGCGCAAACACTACACGATCCATCACTGCCATCTCCAGGTACTTGAATTTCGAATGTCACGAATTGATGAATGCTTATAGGTGTTTTGTAGTATGTTTCATGTAGAATTCAATGCTACCTTTGGTTTTAGGAATGGTGAAACATAGAGGAAGTTATCTTGATTAGAAGTTAGGATGCCAAACCCTAAGTTGTTCGATTCGTGAAATATAGGAAGAGTTAGCTAAAATCATGTGTATATTCGTGTTCCTGACATTGAGACCTTTCCAACGGTTATATGCATGTTGATTTTCATTGACATTTGTTCTTCGCGTGTTCATGTGAGTTCTGGGAATTTCTGGGAAAGTGATGAAGATTTTCTGGAAATTATGAGTGTTTGATTCGTGTAGTTGCCTTGCCAATTTTAAAAACGTGTTTACCGCGCCTGGGAAGAGAGAATTACAAGTCTGCCACTGAACATTTTAATTAATAATAACAATTACATAATTATTACATAATTCACTTAAATATTAGAAAAATCATAAAAAAATAATGGTTAATCAGAAAATTATGAGAGTTTTTGTGTTGGATCCCATTTTTCCTCTAGTTTTTTATGGACATGATTTCAAAAGTTGTGCATGGTGAATTGTTGACTTGGTCTATGGATGTTTGACTTGTAGGCATTTTTGACATGTTCTACCATTTTCAATGTGAAATACTCATACATTTAAAGAAATTCCTGAAATTTTTTGTGGTGATTCTAGACATGTTTCTGGTGATTTACATATAAAGTTTGTGGTTTTTGGATACCTGTAGAGTGAGATATGATTTTTTGAACTTAGGTGTGACAATTTGTGTCACACCTAGCTAGGTCAACTTTCTGAATTCTTTTGCCTGGCCTATGATTGATGAAATGGATTGAAATTTTACATGGATGATTATTGACATGTTGAGATGTCTTGTGAATTCTTTCTGGATTTTTCCATGGCATTTTCAATTTGATTGATATTTTTCATCTCTGTTGGTTAATTGTGCAAGCTTATAGGACACATGTTGGTATATCTTGTGTGAAATCCTCATATGGTTTTAGATGAATGTGAAATTTGGTATGTTGATTGTAGACACATTGTAGGACATCACTGTTTTGGTCCCATTCATTTCTTAATTGATTTCACTGATTTATGAATTTTTGAAGTGAATGCATGTGTTTATGCTATGAATTGGCTTGAATAATTGTGTCTGGATTTCTTGATTTTTATTGACCTAGTTCCTTTTGTCCAATTGAGCTGAAAATTGACATGCTATACCTTGAATATGTCCTGTTTAGGTGTGAATTATTTGAGGATTTTTGGAATTGTTTTGATATGCTTTTGATTAAAGTTATTCTGTTTGGACATTTGATGTTGTGTTTGACCTAGTTTGACTTATTTTGGTCATGAAATGAATATGATGAATGATATAAGCATGGGACCAATTGCTCTTGTTTTTGAATTGCATTAACTTGATTTTGGTTGAAGATTGCTTGCTGTTTAAATTTTTTTTCTCACTTTTGGACCCTAGGCTTGGCCTAGTGGTCTTGTTTCTCACATTTGCTTGATTTTTCAGGATGAAATGCATAATGCTTAAGGAGATTGAACCAAGTCAATTAAATTGAGATTGTTGGATGTTTTGAATTAACATGAATTTGTTTTGTAGGTTGTGAAGCTTGAGCTTGGGCTTATAGCTTGCCTTTGTGTGCATTAATCTGTATAGTCTGACTGATTAACATTTGCTGTTTATTGTTGTCTGTCTGAGTACTGATGATACTTGATTGTTTTCAGGTACATTTAGTTGCTTACAGTTCTTTAAGAACTTGCTTGCTGCTGCTTGGTTTTTAAACCACTTGAGGTAGGACTTCTATTCTTCATGTAGTCTGGAGACCCGGCCTGTTATTTGGCCGGGCAAACTGTCTGAAGTCCTCCTTAAGAGGCGATGTTTGTGATTGTTTAATATTGTGCCTAAGCAGGTGAAGTCCTTGATTAAGGCAATTGGTGGAAGCCAAGGGATATGCAATCTATCCCCCACTACTCTGTGAGTCGTCCCTCTGCTCACACGGCTGTGTGTTGATGCATTGGGACACAAACCCAAGATCTCGTGCTTTTGCACAATCGAGTCAGAGTCTTTGAGCGTAGAAGGGTCCCTCCATTCTGGACCCACGCTCCTTTGTCTAAAAGCTCTCCCTGGTCAGGGATAAGAGCTGTGAGGTCTCATCCTCACTTCACCTTTTCATCTGCTTCACCTTAGCCTCGTAATGGCAAGGTTAAGAGCGAATACTACCCATGTACAGATGACTTGCTTCGGCAGTCAAACCCATTGTTTGAGCCTCACTTGATTGGTTATAGTGTGTGCTATGTGAATATTTGTTTGAAATGCTTGTTTTATTTTGATTGATGCCTGTATGCTTGTATGCTTGCTTTCTTCCTGGATAGGATTAGCTTGTAGTTGTGCAAGTAGGTAGAAACCTGAACGTAGGGTAATGATGCATGACAACACTAGGCTCGAGTCCAGCTCCCTGGTAGTGTGTCTTCCCTCGGTTTCTGGCTAGATTTTCTTTCCCTTGAGGGGGAACTACGTCGCCCTGATCCTTGTTCCAGACGAGGTATGTAGGCAGGTGGTCGTGCGAGACCACTCCGGGCAACCTTTTTCTTTTTTGTGTGTGTTTACTTGTTATCTGTTGTGTGTTTGGTTCGGATGCCGACGTAAGCCCAGTGATTGGCTGTCGGGCTCCACGTTTGCCCTTTTGAGTGTGTTTTGGTTCGGATGCTGACGTAATTCCATCGAGTGGTTGTCGGGCTCCATGTTTGCCATCTGTTTGTGCGTTTTGTGTTGTTTGGCGTGCGTAAGCCGAACTACAGTGGCTCTGATTCTCGTTCCAGACGAGATATGTAGGCATAGGATGCGATGTCCTATCGAGCTCCCTTCTCTTAACCCCACCTGCGTTCCCCTGTGTGTGTGTGTGATGTTTAGCAACCTTTTCTTTTCTTAGAACGTGGATCCCGTCGAGTACGACGGACGTGAGGGGTGCTAATACCTTCCCCTTGCGTAACCGACTCCCTTACCCTTTCTCTTTGGTCGCAAGACCAGTTCCTTTCCAGGTTTCTCTGAGCGTTTCCTTTCCCTATTTTGGGATAAATAACGCACAGTGGCGGCTCTGTGTTGTGTTTTTATTTGAGTCCCGCCGGTTGTTTTTTCGCGGATGCGACAATATGTACCCATGAATTGGGTTTAACGGGCCATACATGATTTTACTCCCCTGTGAATGATTTCTACGACTAGTATGTTGTGAATCAACATGGTGTTTGCAAGATTTCAGAAAATGCATTAATCCTTGGAGTAGAAAACCCTAATTTCATGAACTACACGTTGATTGTTACCATTCTGAACATTTCGGCGATGTATACATATCAAGTGGGTCATTCTATATTGGAAAATAATTTTATACCATCAATTTCAATTTAATCATTTTTTAGTAGATGATTTGCATTAATTTTAAAAATATGATGCATTTGGTTTTATATTATTTTAATCAATATATTTTTTGTTTATTACCATTTCAAAATATTTAATCAAATATTACCAAATATTTATTTTATTTACATAACAATCATCATTTTAAACCTTTTTTTAAAATTTAGATTTCTTAAACACAATTATATAAATTTTAATTTATATGTATTTAATATTTTGTTGATTTTACTAGACTCGTACGTACGCACGAGTCTCTTACTAGTTCATTATCAAAATATAAAAGCATTCTAAAACAGTACCTATTAAATTAAACATAAAGATTATTAGTTCATTATCACACTACGCCAAATAAGGGAAAAGAGGGCGCTTTTTTTGGCCTATAACAGCGCTTTAAAGCGCCCTCTAATCTGGCGCTGGCATAGGTAAAGACAACGCTTTTTTTCCTGGTGAAAGCGCTGTCTAAAGTGGCTCTTTAAGCCCTTTAAGGGCCACTTTAGAGGGCGCTTTTTAAAGAAAGCGCCCTCTAAAGTGGAAACATTTAAGGGTTTAGAGGGCGCTTTTACTGGAAAGCGCCCTCTAAAGTGGAAACTTTTAAGGGTTTAGAGGGCGCTTTTACTGGAAAGCGCCCTCTAAAGTGAAAATTTAAAGGGTTTAGAGGGCGCTTATTTTGGAAAGCGCCCTCTAAAGTGGGTGGTTATTTATTTTATTTTTTTTAAAAAGCACTATATTTTTTTATTTATTTTAGACAACCTGTATATTGAAGCAGTACACCTAAAACTGTATAATTTGAAGCCATTTTTCACACATTGCATTCAACAAGCCTTATATACAACAATCCATACATATACAACAATCCACTGATATATAATCGTTTAACTTCTAAAGATTCTAAATATACAACCAATTCATAACTTAAAAAGAAATAAAACTAAGTAGCAAAAGCATCTCTGAGATGTATGTTTTTTTTGCTAGCAGCAGTCTTCTTAGCAACAACCTCTTTTTGTTCAATATCAATAGCATGAACCTAAAAATATCATAAAATTAGTTAGGTGATGTATAAGATCAAGAATTAACATTTTCTATGCATAAATATCATATAATTGTGTTTATACCTTCTTTTTTTTTTATGCAACTGACTCGATTTGCTGCGTAATCCCCTTATATTTTTGGTCCCTTATCTTTTGAAGATAGAATTGATATTTGTTTAGATGGACATGTTCCATTGTCGTAGAGGGATACTTTCAAATATCCAGCATCATCATCTACGCGAATGAGGCTTGACGACAATGGAACATCTCCATCTAAACAAATATCAATTGATACTTTCAAGTATCCCTTGCCCCTTGCACGAATGATTGACTTCATAATAGCCATTTTACCTGTAATAAAGAAAACAATTAAAATCAGATGACAAATGTAAAAACAATTAAAATCATAAAAGTCATTTTACCTGTAATAAAGAAAACAATTAAAATCATTTGACCTGTACCTTTTTCACTAAGTTCTCTTTCTTTTCTTGGTTGGAATATGTTCTACATGTCTCTTAACAACACAGACGGTTGGATTGATCCAAATACCCTCATTATGATCATTTCTAATATATGAATCATTTGATATAATATTCTCATCTTGATCATTTCTGGTAAACGATTCAATCTCAACATCAATATCACCTTGATCTCCAGTGTTTTCATCAATTACTTTGTTGGAAAAAAGAACTATAGACCATTTCGTACTTTTCAGATCATTGACATAGAACACTTGTCTAGCTTGAGAGGCTAGAATAAAAGACTCATCTTTGTATCCCACCCTATTAAGATCCACTTGCAAAAATCCTGACTTATCCATTCGAATGTCGTTATTATTTTCAACCCACTTGCAACCAAATATAGGAATCTGAAACTTCTCATAATCAAACACCCAAATGCGCTCGATAACACCAAAATACGACAGATTTGCAAATTTGGGGTTTAAGTCCTTCACACTTGATATGTGCATTGCTTCAGCTACCACGATGACACCACTATTCTGCATAGTACTTTTATCATCTTGTTCTTTGGTATAAAATGTGTATCCATTAATCGCGTATGCGCTATAAGAAAAAACATGGAAACTTGGACCATATGCTAAGCATCTCAACCTTTCTGTTATTGAAGCGGGATCTGAATAATACTTTGAATAAATATGATCCTTAAACCAAGGTATAAAACATCGATTGTGCTCTCGTACTATCCAATTTTCATTTCTATTGGGATTTAAACCTCGGAGAACATCCTTGTGAATTTCAACATACGGCTCAACCTCATTCTCATTGTGCAGAACATACAAATGCACTTGATCCCGTTCGACCCTTGATACTGCCACGATTTTATTTCCAATTAGATTTTTTCCTTCTTTCTTTTCGACAAGCTGAGACTTGGGGAGTCCGATTGACTGAACATTAGACAAATATTCAGTACAAAACTCAATCGCTTCTTCAACAATGTATCTTTCAACCATACAACCTTCTGGTCGACTTCGGTTCTTCACGTACCCTTTTAATATTTTCATATAACGTTCAACAGGGTACATCCATCTCATATAAGCTGGTCCACACAATTGTGTCTCTTTCACAAGATGAACAACTAGATGTACCATTATGTCAAAAAATGATGGAGGAAAAAACATTTCAAGCTCACACAAAGTAATAACGATTTCTTTTTGCAACATTGGTAAGATCGCAGGATTGATCACCTTACTGCAAATTGACTTGAAGAAAGAACACAACTTAGTTATAGAGCTTCTTACTTTTTCTGGAAGAATAGAACGTATACCTATTGGGAGAAAATGTTCCATTATAACATGGCAATCATGGGTCTTTAAACTCTTTAACTTGAGGTCTTTCATAGACACAAGTCTTCTAATATCTGAAGAGTACCCTTCTGGAACTTTAACTTCACTTAGAAACTTACACAATGTTTTTTCTCCTTTCTAGATAGAGTATAAGCAGCAGGCGGTAGATATGTTCGTTTTCCTTTCTTCAAGGGTCCTAATTCAGTTCTTATTCCCATCGCTATCAAGTCCTTTCTTGCCTTAAGGCCATCCTTAGACTTTCCTTGTATATTGAGTAACGTGCCAATAACACTTTCAAATACATTTTTTTCAATATGCATAACATCAAGAAAATGTCTCACATACAAGGACTTCCAATACGGCAATTCAAAAAAAACTGACCTCTTCTTCCACCCACTTTTGACAAGTGTGTGGGCAAAAGGCTTGCCAAACTGAGTATCCAAATCTTTCACCTTTTCAAAAATTTGATCACCCGTCAATATAGGTGGAGCTCTGCCTTGTTTTGTCTCTCCATTGAACGCCTTTCTCCATCCACGGTAGTGATGATTTGAATTTAAGAATCTCCGATGACCGAGAAAGACATTCTTCTGACCAAACTCCAAGTGCTTCCAATCTGTTTTATCTTCACAAATAGGACACGCACATTGACCTTTTATGCTATACCCTGATAGATTTCCGTATGCTGGAAAATCATTAATTGTGCCAAACAACATCGCCTTCAAGTTGAAACTTTCTTTCCTATATCCATCATAAACCTCCACACCGGTCTCCCACAAAATCTTTAAATCTTCGATTAAGGGCTTCAAGTACACATCTATGTCATTCCCTGGTTGTTTAGGTCCAGAAATCAACATAGACAACATCATGTACTTACGCTTCATACATAGCCATGGAGGTAGGTTATAAATCATAATAATCACAGGCCATGTACTGTGTGAGATACTCTGGATACCGTGTGGGTTCATTCCATCAGTAGATAATGCCAAGCGAAGGTTTCTTGATTCTTCTCCAAATTCAGGATAATCATTATCAATTTTCAATCACTGTGGTGAATCTGCCGGATGTCGATACTTTCCATTTATAATTCTTTCATCTGCATGCCAGGTCAAGTGTCTTGAATCGGTTTCACTACGAAACATGCGTCTAAATCTCGGAATAACAGGAAAATACTACAAGACTTTTGCTGGAGACAACTTGTTCTTATATCGCGAGACACCGCATTTAGGACACTCATTTAACGATGCATACTCATTTCGAAACAAAACGCAATCGTTTGGACATGCATGTATCTTATCATAGCTCATGCCAATAGAGCACAACATCTTTTTGGTCTCATATGTTCGATTGGGAAGAACATTATCCTCAGGAAGCATATCTTTCAAAAGGGCTAATAACTCTGTGAAACTTTTATCCGACCATCCATTGCCCGCCTTTAAGTTGTACAACTTTAATACCGCAGACAATCTTGTGAATTTAGTGCAACCATCATACAAAGGTTTCTCTGCATCACTTACCAACCTCTCAAACATTTCGGGACAATCCTTAAGATCTCCTTCAAGTGCTTCTGCAATCTCTTCAACTCGATCACAATCGTATGTATCTGCGCCACTATAGTTTGAGGCATAGGTCGTACTATCCCCTGGTTCAACATTCTCGTTACTTTTCTCACCATGCAAATTCCAACATGTATAACTTCGATCAATTCCATGCCTCATTAGATGCGATGTCAACTGAACTGCGTCAACCCGTTTCCCATAACAACAACCCAAGCAAGGACATATCATTCTACTGGGGTCTTCGGCGTGCGCAACGGCAAACTTAACGAATTCTGATACCCCATTCTCGTACTCTCTCGACAATCGATTGGAAGACATCCATGTATTATCCATTACTAATTAGAATAAACAAAAAACAATTTCAGAAGAGAAACCAATTTCAGAAGATACTTTGTGCAGGGCATTCATGTCTCCATTTACTCTATCAAATAACATCCATACCTAAACTTCTTAAGTTACTAGCTACGCTATGTACTGGTTGGCTGTTAATGAAGAATTCAAACACATTCGGACCTAGGTTTCTAATGATACTGGTGTTGACACAAAATCAGATGTTCATAGGTCGTATAACCCTAACTACTGGGTAATGTAGTCCCATTGCATGCGCTATCATGGTCACTAAAAACCAACCGTCAATTGCCTAATAAACCCAAACTATTTAAATGACTATGAATATTGAAACTTTACAGGTCGAAACAAACGTAGCATAGACAACAATAACATAAAACTGAAATGGGGCAAAGCTAAAACAAAGCAATAGTGCAAGAAATAGGGCAAAGCTAAAACGAAACAAACGTACCTTTGATTGGTAGAAGGAGGAAACGTCGTAGATCTAACAGAGGTGGAAGGAGAACGCCTTAGAACCCTAACGTGAAAAAGAACGAAAATAACAGAGAGTGAAATAACAAAACGCGCAGTATGTTATAATTTTAATGTTTACTAAAGGGGACCTTAGAGGGCGCTTGTGGAAAAAAAGTGCCCTCTAAAGGGGGCCTAAGAGGGCGCTATTGGAAGCGCTCTCTAAGGCTTTCCAGAAGCGCTTTATAAGCTGGAAATGCACATGGACTTATAACAGCGCTTTATTAAAAGCGCCCTCTAAGGGTAACCTTAGAGGGAGCTTTCTAAAAAGCGCCATGTATTGTTGTCCTTCTATCTCGTCCTTATTTTTTCGCTTCACCTTAGAGGGCGCTTTATTACAAAAGCGCCCTCTAAAGTGCGCTGTCTATTGCTCCTTATTTTTTCGCTTCACTTTAGAGAGCGCTTTTGTAATAAAGCGCCCTCTAAGGTGCGCTGTCTATTCCAGTTTTTGGCGTAGTGTCACCAAGAAGCCATATTTGAATCTTTAATGCCAAACACACACACAAGAATCAAGAGATACCACCAATTAGGGTTTTGGTTGACTAGGCAACCTCAAGCTACTAGGAAACCCTAGTTTTCACTAGGTATAGGAACAACGCTTTGAATCCAAGATACTTTTCCTCTTGTATTGAACCAATGCTTATGCAGGTGATATGTCTGACCATGAAGATATGCACATGATTAGGGTTAGTGACCTAGGTGAACATTGTGAAAGGTAGGGTAAATTTTGGTGTATGACAGCAGCCACTACGGTGTTGGCATTCTTTGTAAGCCTTACACAACAATCATTATTTTAAACCTTTTTTTTAATTTAGATTTCTTAAACACAATGATATAAATTTTAATTTATATTTATTTAATATTTTGTTGATTTTACTCGACTCGTACGTACGCACGAGTGTCTTACTAGTTCATTATGAAAATATAAAAGCATTCTAAAACAATATCTATTAAATTAAATTATATTAAATTAAACATAAATATTATTAATAATATTTACTCTCGTAATTCTATAATGAGTGATTCAATTGATAATTTCATATAGATTAAAAAAAATAAAATAAAATAAAGAATGATATTTTTATTAAAGTAATTGTTATTAAGTAGTATTGAGAATCATAAAAGAAATTAATTACAATTAAAATTAATTATTCAGTTTATGAATTTTTTATATTCCAAATTAACCGTTCATTGTGGCTCGGAGGAATGAGTAACATTTTTGCATTAGTGAGGCTGCAGATGTGACCTATCAAAGCTGTCAATTTCCTTAAATCCTTTTCCATGTTGCATCAACATCTACCATCAGAGAATTAAATACAAGAACCAGTAGAATTCGTCAAACCTTCCAAAACCTTTAACATTTTAACATAACAGGTACATTTTTCACTAATTCAGAGAAGTACACTACTAAGACTAAATGTAGAACAACAAATAGCTAATCTCACAGTAAATGAGATCTCATCACTGTTGAAAAAATTATAATAATATCACAAGTAGTTAATTAAAAAGAAATATAATATCAGAAAAAATGTCGATGTCATTCAATATATAAGAATAATGGTAAACGTTTTTCAAATGTTTAGAATACTATAGTTGATTATGAATTTTTTTCAAATGTTTTGATTATGAAAATATTGTAGTTACATTTAAATTGTAAACGCATAAATAGAAGAATATTGGACCGGTTGAATTTCACTGAGACATTTACTAATATTGGACATAAAAGTATTTTTTAAGAAGTTTTTACACTTAATTTCAAGTTTTATTTTAATTCTTTATTTAATAAATATTAAATATTAGTCTTTTAAAAACGGTTTTATTAGTCTAGTTGGTTATTTAGTTAAATTTAGTGAAAAAACATTAATTTTTTATACGTGACATAAAACTGAGTCATCATATATATTAAAAATATGATATTTGATTTAAATCGGAGAGATTTGATTTTCGGAGGTTAAATAGTAAATGATAAGAGTGTAAACTGTAAGTGTTTCAATTGAATTGCAAATGCACCAGAATGATCACTTTATTCATAGGTTCCAATGCCTTTTATAAGGAATACATAAAAAACTGTAAAAAAAACTGCAAATCCTAAAATAAAGGACATGACTCAACTAGCTCCACTAACTCCACTAATAGCAAGAAAATAGCAAAACAGAAATTGACCTGCTCTAGCCTAAAGAATAAGTCTTTATTGGAAAAACTAAAAGAACTTACACAACAATCCCTCCCTTGAACTGAACTCGATCAAGAGTTTCAGTTCACAACTCTCATCCCAAAAGCTTCTCTGATTCTTTGAAATGATGCCATCTTCAAAGGCTTTGTCATTATGTCGGCCAGCTGCTCCTCGGTGCTGCAATAGACCAATTTAACGACACCTTCCTTTGTCAAATCTCTGAGAAAATGGTATCGGACTCTTATGTGCTTTGACTTCCCATGCATGACTGCATTATTTGACAACTTGATAGTGGACGTGTTATCGCAGAACAGAACCATCTCTTCATCTTGTTCATGCCCGATTTCTTTCAATATCCTCCTCATCCAAATGGCTTGACAAGCACATGTAGCTGCTGCTACATACTCTGCTTCAGTAGTTGACAGAGTTACGATTGGTTGCTTCCTTGAGGACCATGCCACAGCTCCTCCACTCATCAAGAAAACATAGCCTGAGGTGCTCTTACTGTCATCCACATCTCCCGCATAGTTACTGTCGGTGTAGCCTAAGAGTTCACTCTTTCCTTCACGTTGATACCATATCCCAAATTCTAGAGTTCCCTTCAAGTACCTCATGATTCTTTTTGCAGTAGCGAAGTGCAACTCAGTGGGATTTGCCATAAAACGACTAATAAGACTTACCACAAACATCAGGTCAGGTCGGGTGGCTGTGAGATACATTAGGCTGCCCATCATTTGCTTATATAGCGTTGAGTCGACCTTCACACCAGCTTCATCTCGGCCAACCTTCTGTCCAGGAACTATCGGATTACAAACGGAGTTGTAATTTTGCATCCCAAACCTCTCGATCAACTCAGCAGCATATTTTCTTTGGCATATAAAGATGCCATCAACCTTCTGCATCATTTCAATGCCAAGAAAATATCTCATCTTCCCCAAATCAGTCATGTCGAATTCATCCTTCATGGAGCGTTTGAACTCATTCAGCAACTCCTCATCATTACTAGTGAACAATGGATCATCAACATAAATGCTCACAATTAAGATTTTACCTCCCTTTTGTTTGATGAATAATGTTTGTTCACTAGAGCTGCTTACAAACCCTTCCTTGACGAAATAAGCCTCAATGCGACTGAACTAAGCTCTAGGTGCTTGTTTTAGTCCATAAAGAGCCTTATGTAGCTTATAAACCATGCCCTTCTTCCCTGCTACTTCATAGCCTTGTGGTTGCTCTACAAATACATCTTCCTTTAACTCACCATGCAGAAAAGCAGATTTGACATAGAGCTGATAGATTCCCCATCCTCTTTGTGCTGCTACAGCAACGATCATCCTTATTGTGTCCATTCGAGCCACCGATGCGAATACCTCTGTGTAATCTACTCCGTACTCTTGAGCATACCCTTTTACAACCAGCCTAGCTTTGAACTTATCTACCTCTCCCAGTTCATTTAATTTGGTCTTGTAAATCCACTTAACCCCAATAGCCTTGGCTCCAATGGGCAGTGCAGTCAGCGACCACGTGTGGTTCCGTTCGATGGATTGTATCTCAGCATCCATCGCTTGCTTCCATTTCTGATGTCCTGATGCTTCTTGAAAACTGGTCGGATCTGATATGACCATGAAAGCTAGGTTTTCAATCTCGACTTTAGCCATGTTTGCTTCTTCCTTTGTATCTGATAGCCCTTCTCCTGTGACATAGTCTGCAGACCAGATTGGTGGTTTTCTCACCCTGCCCGTCGTTGCTATCGTTTCTACAGTTGGTGAATCGTTTGGTGAAGGAACGACATCAATGTCTTCTTCCGCTTCTTCCGCCTCCTCTGCATTCTCAACATCTTCATAATCATTCTCCCACTCAAGTTTAATACTTTCTTCACCAGAATAACCAACATCTTCCCATTTCCACTTCTTATCTTCCTCAAATATCACATCTCGGCTGATGTGAACCTTTTTCTCCACTGGATCAAACATCTTAAAGGCCTTGGATTTGCTGCTGAAACCTAATAGGACACACTTTACGCTTTTGTCATCGAGCTTGCTTCTTTTAACATCAGGGATATGAACATATCCGATACATCCAAAAACCCTAAAGTGTTCGACTGATGGTTTTCTTCCACTCCATGCCTCTTCCGGAGTCATATCTTTTACAATGAGTGTAGGAGATCTGTTAAGAACGTGATTCACCCATTGTACAGCATCTGGCCAGAAAGATTTTGGTACCTCTTTCTCTAATAACGTTGCTCTTACCATGTTCATGATTGTGCGGTTTTTGCGTTCAGCAACGCCATTTTGTTGCGGCGTGAAGGTTGTGGTCAGCTGTCTTTTGATTCCATGCTCTCTACAGAATTCCTTGAACTCATTTGAGTTGTATTCTCCTCCTCTATCCGTTCTTAGACATTTGATGAACAATCCAGTTTGCTTCTCCACAAACGCTTTGAATGTCTTGAACTGATGAAATGCTTCTGATTTTTCTAGCACAAAATATATCCATGTCTTTCTCGAGAAATCGTCAATAAAGCTTATCAAGTACCTTATTTGACTGTTTGATGGTGGATTGATCGGGCCACAGAGATCAGAGTGGATAAGCTGCAATCTTTTAGTGGCTCTCCATTTGCTCTGTTTTGGAAATGGAACACGGTGGTGTTTCCCTTTGACACACGTCTCACAGGTGGTTTTCATATCTCCAATTTTAGGTAAACCCACAACCATCTCTTTACTGCATAATGTGTGAAGTCCCTTGTAGCTGAGATGCCCATATCGATGATGCCACAACTCTGTCTTGTCTGAGATATCAACTTGCAGGCATCTCTCCTTCTCTGTTTTGTCATTTGATTCACCCAGTAGGATAAACATCCTATTAGCACTCATAACAGATTCTGCAATTTTTCCTCTCGAGGGATGAAAGATGCTGCATGTTTTTCGATCTCCTCCTTTGAATAACACGTCTAAACCCCTTTCTTGAAGTTGCCCAACACTCAGCAGGTTGTTCTTCAATTCCGGAATATAATACACATCGTTGACCACATAACTTATTCCCTTAAGCATTATCTTCACCACTCCTTTCCCACCAACCATCAGTTTGTGATTGTTCCCAAGCTTGACATTATGTGTGAAGCTAGTGTCCAAGCTTGAGAACATGTCTCTTTCTCCACACATATGGTTTGAACATCCAGAGTCCACGAACCACACATCTCCTCTTCTAATACCTTGAAGTTCCACATATGCCATGAGAAGAACTTCATCCTTTTCTTCGATCTCTGCAAAATGTGCTCCATTGTTCCCATTTGGACATTCATATTGGAAATGTCCAAGTTTATGGCAGTTGTAACACTCGATAGTTGCTTTGTTGAATGAGCGTCCTCTGCCCCTGCCTCGACCTCTGTATGATTCTCTGCCTCTGCCTCTGACATTGAGAGCTTGATCATCTTCTTCATGACTGATCTTCTTAAATTTCTTTTCATGTACGGACAAGAGCTCTGAAGTTCGTCAATCGTCATCTCTTCTATGTCTTTTGACTCCTCAATGGACACCACCACATATGTGAACTTGTTAGTCAAATTCCGAAGTATTTTCTCAACAATCTTCGAATCTGACATATATTCTCCGTTGCTTCTCATCTTGTTGGAGACAGACATTACTCTTCCAAAGTAATCATCTATGCTCTCTTCATTCTTCATTGCAAGAAGCTCAAAATCTCTTCTTAGGGTTTGAAGAAGGGACCGCTTCACCCTTTCGTTGCCTCCAAACTTTCTCTTCATCGAATCCCAAATGATCTTGGATGTTTTGCGATCCAAGATCTGTTCAAACACATCCCGGTCAATTGCCTGGAACAGGTAGTGCTTCACTTGACAGTCCTTCATCTTGAGATCCTCTAGAGTCTTCTTCTGCGTTGTAGTCGATTCGGTTCCCTCCGCCGGTTCGGTGTAACCCTCTTGTACTAGACTCCACACACCCTTGGCACGCAAGAGGTTTTCCATCAGTTCACTCTAATGATCATAGTGACCATCAAACTGTGGAATCTTGGTGACTGTTTTGTCGTCGCTCATCTTCTCTCTCTTGGATCACTTTGCTTTGCTTTGGCTCTGATTTCAATTGTAAACTGTAAGTGTTTCAATTGAATTGCAAATGCACCAGAATGATCACTTTATTCATAGGTTTCAATGCCTTTTATAAGGAATACATAAAAAACTGTAAAAAAAACTGCAAATCCTAAAATAAAGGACATGACTCAACTAGCTCCACTAACTCCACTAATAGCAAGAAAATAGCAAAACAGAAATTGACCTGCTCTAGCCTAAAGAATAGGTCTTTATTGGAAAAACTAAAAGAACTTACACAACAAAGAGGACGTCGAAGTCATCTCACGAACGTCACATCTATCATTCATGTTGTGTATATGTACAATGTTTCATAAAGTAAATCCAACAAAATAAACAAGGAATGAGAATACACTTACAAATAATAACGGTGAAATTTAGCAATGAGATGATAAACGAATACAACAATAAGATTAATAGACAAACACATACACTAATACAAACACAAAGATCATTCTCAACATATGCAATGCTATCATGCACCAACTCCATCACCTATATGCATGTCGTACCATATTTTTGTGGATATCAGAGATATGTTACTGATTTCTTCCCTGGTCTCTGGTCTCTCACCTGAATCGACGATCTCTACCAAATAGATCACACTCGCCTCTGGTCTTTCAACTAGACCAAAGATCCCACCAAATAGATCTGGGACTACCAAAATGGGGAGAAATTCCACCAAACTCTCATGTATATGCATGCATGGTAGTATGAACAAAAAAAAATGTATTTCACCAAAAAAAAAAGTTTTAACATAATCCACCAAAAATTATTTATAATATTATTCACCAAAAAATAGTTCCATATAGGAACCACACATTGGCAATAAAAGGTCACCAATATTGTCCGACTAGATTAATCACAACAAAATGATTACTTTTAATATTTATAATCACCCAAAATTTCAACACACCTCAACAAAGTTGTTATATTATATATAGCCCCCCCAAAAAAAAACACCCAAATTACTCTAAAAGGTTAAAAAGATTGGTGGTTTAACTCAATCTAATAATATAAAAATTTTAAAATAATTTTATCTTAATTTTTCTAAATAATTATTAACTCAATATTAATAATAATTTTTAACTTAATATTAATTTTTTAAATAATTATTTTACCTTAATAATTATTAACTCGATATTATCAAATTAATTATCAACTTAATATTAATAATATTAATTTATAAAATAATTATTTTATCTTAATGATTATTAACTCGATATTATCACCATAATTATTAACTCAATAGGAAAAAAATACCAAAAAATAATAATTTTCTTACGGAAATATAATTCTACATTGCCAATTTTTGATATTTTTTTAAAAAGAGCATTTTTTAAGTTTAATAGAAATTACAGTGTCCAAAAATCACTAATTTTATCATACGGTAACCAAAAGAGATTTTTCCAAAATCTCATCCCGACACCCAATTTCAAATGATAAAATTAATGATTTAACAAACAGTAACTGTCATACCCCAAAATTCGCCCTACCCGTCACATTGATCATATAGGTCACTAACCCTAAACATTTGCATATCATCTTCATCCATTCATTTCATCTGCATAAGTATGGTTCAACACAAGGAGGCAAGTGACTTGAATCCGTGGCTTTGTGCCTGCACCTAGTAGATACTAGGATTCATCAGCAACTTGAAGTGGAGCAATTAATCAAACTTTAATCCCTTGGTTTATAACGTTGGTGAACAATTTCATTTGTTTGGCGAATTGCTCGATTTTGAGGCATTTGATCAAGTTTGATCATGCCTTGATCATCAGGGTTTGCCACGCATTTTGTTAATTAGGTGGCCATGTGATTGTATACCTCGTTTTTATTCTTGGATCCATGACCATTCTTGGTCAACCATTTGGTTCCTGATTACATGTTTTCTTGGTGCATTGATACATTCATTCATTCATTTGCATTCAACCATGGTTCAATCCGATTTACAAGTTGTGTCAGTTGGATTCATCAATTCATTGCATGTTATCATTACAGTCAGCATTATGTCATAATATTTTTTTCAAGTCGATTTTAGCTTCAAATTAATTTTTACTTCCGATTAATTCTCAAAGTTTAAATTGAGTTTTGAGGTTGAATTTGATTTGTGGAATTTAAAATTTGATTCTATAAATCATTTCATCTTTTTTCAAATTAATTCCATGAGTTGCATTACTTTGAAGTTCAACTTGATTTTGATGCAAAATTGATCTTTTGAAGTTAAAATTGATTTGTGAATTTTGATATAATTTTAGAAGTATTGCATCATTTTAAAATCGAGATTTCCATTTCGATTTAATTTTCAAAATTTTCAATCATTGTAGAATTTTCTTTCGTTTTGCTAAACGGGTCATGATTGTTAGAAAATGGCCCATTCATACTTTTACTTTTATTTTTTCAGCATTGTAGTTGAGCCCATAAGTTTAAGCCCATTTATTCATTTTTAGCCTATGTCCATATCCACAAAAACAATCTAATTCCTAAAATCCATTTTTCAATCCAAATCCATAACCATTATCCATTTCTAGTCCAATTTTATTTTTAAAGCCACTTGACAAGCCAAAACAGAACTCAGCTTCCAAAACCAAAGTGAAACGACGTAACGCGTACAAAGCAAAACGCTGCTGCAATACAAAACGCGAGCAGCGCAAGCCAGAAGGAAATGCAAATATAGTGTGCATGGGAGAGCAAAACGCAAGCAGCAAGGAAGTGAAACGCGAACCAACACAGTGAACATATTGAAAACAAACTCAGCTCATAGCAGTTGTGACACGCGAATGAAACGACAAGACTAAACCAAAATGCAACGCAGCTTAACTGCAAAATTGAAGAAGTAGTAATAACTTTATAATAATATTAATATTGTGTAACTTCTTGTTATTACAAAATGAAGTAAAATGGCTTTATATAAGCCTTACACTTTCAATATAAGCCTTAGATAATAATAAGGAATAAAACTATAATAACCACTAAACTTATTCAACTTATCCTATTAATAAACTTAGCAAATTTATCATTTCTATTTATAATAAAGACTGATTCTTAGTAAATATTCCAACAAATTCCTCCCCTTAAACTGAAATGCTTATTGAGCATACAGTTTAATTTTGAAGTGGTTGTACTCCCAGTAGCCTTCTAAGTTTCACAAACTGATCCAATTTCAATGGCTTTGTCATAATGTCTGCAATTTGTTCTTTTGTTCCACAGAAAACCAACTTTACCACTCCCTGATTTGAAAGATCACGTAAATAATGATATCTGACATCAATGTGTTTAGTCCTCCGATGCATTACTGGGTTCTTAGAGAGCTTGATTGATGAACTGTTGTCACACATAATATCAATACATTCACAATTTTCATCTCTAATTTGTTCAAGTACCCCTATTGTAACACCCCGATAAAATAAGATAATTATTTAATTTAAGTTAATATTATATTTATTAATTTAATTAAATAATTGGAATTATTGGATTATTATTATTATTATTGGAATAATAATTATTGGAAAATATATATAAGTTGGAAATAAGAAAAAGAGTTCCATTTGGTAAAGAAAGGTTTTTTTACGTGAAAAGCAGAGAAGCGGCTGAAAAGAGAAAAAGGGCAAAGAGGCAGAGCAAGAGGAAGAAGGTTGGAGAAGAGAAGAGCTTGAAGCTTAAAGATTCGCCGGATTAACTCAGGTAAGGGGGGTTTATCGTCGTTTAATGGGTATTATGGGTTAACATGTAATGGGTAGTGATGAACCGTTGAATTGACCCTAATTGGGATGATGAGTGCTGAAAAATTATGATGAATAAACTGTGTTAAAGCTGTAATTGAATCTGTAATTGGATGGGTAGTGATTTTCCGAAAGTGTAGCTTTTTACGGAATTGGAAGCGGAGGTCCGGAAGTCCTCCAACGGCGGAAAATGCGGAGAATTCTGCATTCTGCTTCGTATTAGCGCAGGAACAGCTTTCTGTTTTGCGTTAACCGGTTAACCCAGGGTGTTAACCGGTTAACACTGTTATGAATTGTGAAGTATTGTTGTTTTGCTTGCGTTAACCGGTTAACCCAGGGCGTTAACCGGTTAACACTGTTAAAATTGGCCAGGAAGCGTGTTCTGTCCTGCGTTAACCGGTTAACCCAGGGCGTTAACCGGTTAACACTGTTGGAAAGGTGAAAAACTAATATTTGAATAATGTGTGCATAATTGGTGTTTGGCATATATTGGTGTATGATGTAATAAGGATTAATTCCCGCTGTTTCGAGCAGTATAGGTATTAGTAGAGTGTGCTAATACTGTGATTAATTATTTGACATGATATGATGTTTTGATACATGTGTTGATGATGTATGATGGTATGCATAATGCTGTGAATGTATATGTCATGTATGCAATTGTGAATGGACTGTTTATGGCTTAGAATGTGAGCATATGTCCATTGTAGATTATTGTTGATGATTTTGCATGGCTAGGTGATTTAGCGTGCATATTGTGGCCTTTATGGTGGTAGCTAATTCCCATGGTGAGGAATTAGTGAGTTAGTCATTATGGACTGTTGTTGATGTTTGCATGCTAGGTGATTAGCGTGCATAGCATGGCCCTTGGGGTGGTAGCTAATTCCCATGGTGAGGAATTAGTGAGTGAGTCACTAGGTCTCAAATGAGTGGGACTAGTGGGCTTGGTAGCCGTATCTGGATTTGATCGGTGAGGTTGAACTATATGTTCACGAATAGTCGGTACCGCATGCATGGAGTCTCATTGCATAATGTATGTATGGCGTATGATATGAATGGATGTATTCCAGTATTATACGTGTGTTGTGTGTTGCGTGTTGTGTTGATGTTGGGTATGATTGAGTTGATATTGCCGTTGCTGAATGTGTAATCTGATTTGGGTGATGAAATGTGTTAAATTACTTAACATTGCATGATATTTTATAATGCTTATTATATCGATTGAGGAACTCACCCTTACAACTATTTTTCAGGTAACGAGCAGTGATTGAGTAGGAGCTAGTGCTTGGAGTCTAGTGTAGTTCCTTAGTGGGTCATGCTCTGGTAGATGTAACATCGGGATGGGATGTTTTAAATGTTTTATTGTTGGTTGTGAACCATTTTACATGTAATGTGTTACATGTTTTGCATGATTGAATTGGTCTCTATCCGCTGCGTATTGTGCAAATGCTTTATGTTTTGAATTAATAAAAGAGCATGACAGTTATTTTGATGATTGGTGTGAAGTGATTGTGTGACACCCTTAATTGCATATTTACTCTGATGTATATATATATGTTGTTTTAATTAAATATTTGGGGTATTTTAGAAGGGTGTTACATTAGTGGTATCAGAGCATAGTTGGTCGAGTCGAGTCATAATTATTCTGTTTCCCCTGTACGGGATAGGTGTTGTGTAACCCTATCAGTACTTATTGTTTTAGCTTGTTGGGCTTTCAGAATAGAGATGGTTGGAAGAGGTAGAGACGATGCTGCGATTGCTGAGGCTCTGGGTATGCTAGCTGGAGTACTTGGAGGAAATCCGAATGTTGTGGGAATGGGAGCTGCTCGTCAACTGAGTGAGTTCCAGAAGAACAATCCTCCAATGTTCAAGGGAGCATACGATCCAGATGGTGCTCAGAAGTGGTTGAAGGAGATCGAGAGGATCTTCCGAGTGACTGAGTGTGCCGATAACCAGAAGGTCAGGTTCGGTACGCATATGCTGTCAGAGGAAGCAGATGATTGGTGGGTTGCTACCCGCACGGAGTTGGAATCTGCTGGGAATGCTGAGATCACTTGGGCGGTGTTCAGAGAGAGATTCCTGAGGAAGTACTTTCCAGAGGATGTCAGAGGAAAGAAAGAGATAGAGTTCTTAGAATTGAAGCAGGGCAACCGGTCTGTTACTGAGTATGCTGCTAAGTTCACAGAGCTGTCGAAGTATTACACTCCCTATGATGAGGCTACTGGGGAATTTTCAAAATGTGTGAAGTTTGAGAACGGATTGCGTCCCGAGATCAAGCAGGCTATTGGGTATCAGCGGATTAGAGTGTTTTCTGATTTGGTTGACTGTTGCAGGATTTTTGAACAGGATACCAATGCCAGAGCGGAGAGCTATCAGCAGAGGGTTGATAGGAAAGGCAAGAATCAGAATGATCGTGGGAAACCATATGCAGCTGGCAGAGGTTTCCAGAGACAGAGTGGGATGAAGAGGCCTAGTGGGGGAGACTCTAGTGCCCCTGCTAAGTGTTACAGATGTGGTCAGGCTGGACATCGTGTCCATGAGTGTACCAGTGCTGAGAGGAAGTGTTTCAAGTGTGGAAAAGGTGGTCATTTGGCTGCAGAGTGTCGGTCGAAGACTGTGACTTGTTTCAACTGTGGAGAGGTGGGTCATATCAGTCCACAGTGTCCTAAGCCGAAGAGAGAGAACCAGTCGGGAGGCAAGGTTTTTGCTTTATCGGGTTCTGAGACTTTTGCAGATGATCGTTTGATCTGAGGTACGTGTTATATTAATGGCTTTCCTCTTGTAGCTATTATTGACACAGGTGCGACTCATTCCTTTATATCTTTGGATTATGCTGTGAAACTTAAGTTAGAGATATCTGAGATGCATGGAAGTATGGTGATTGATACTCCTGTGAAGGGTTCAGTGACTACTACTTCAGTTTGTTTAAATTGTCCTTTGAATATTTTTGGTAGAGACTTTGGGATGGACCTCGTGTGTCTTCCACTAGTGCAAATTGATGTTATCTTGGGTATGAACTGGTTGGTATTTAACCGAGTTTATATCAACTGTTTTGATAAGACTGTGATCTTTCCTGAGATTGAGGAAGGGAAGAGTTTGTTTCTATCTGCAAGGCAGGTGAATGAGGCAGTAGCAGATGGGGCAGAGTTGTTTATGCTGTTAGCAACCTTGGAGGCTAAAGATAAACTGGTGATTTGCGATCTAGCCGTGGTGTGTGATTTTCCTGATGTGTTTCCGGAAGAAGTGAATGAATTACCGCCAGAGCGTGAAGTCGAGTTCTCGATTGAGTTAGTACCTGGTACTAGGACGATGTCGATGGCTCCGTACCGTATGTCTGCTGTTGAGTTAACTGAATTGAAGAGTCAGTTGGAAGATCTGTTGGATAAGAAATTTATTCGTCCGAGTGTGTCACCGTGGGGTGCACCAGTGTTGTTGGTTAAGAAGAAAGAAGGTACTATGAGGTTGTGTGTGGACTACAGGCAACTGAATAAAGTGACGATCAAAAATCGGTATCCTTTGCCGAGGATTGATGACTTGATGGATCAGTTGGTTGGTGCGAGTGTGTTCAGCAAAATAGATTTGAGATCTGGGTATCATCAGATACGTGTGAAAACTGAGGATATTCAGAAGACTGCTTTCAGAACAAGGTATGGACATTATGAGTATTCTGTAATGCCTTTTGGTATGACTAATGCGCCTGGAGTATTTATGGAGTATATGAATAGGATTTTCCATCCGTACCTAGATAAGTTTGTTGTGGTGTTTATTGATGACATTTTGGTGTATTCGAAATCTGAAGAAGAGCATGCTGAGCATTTGAGAGTGGTTTTAGGATTTTTACGAGAAAAGAAGTTATTTGCTAAACTGTCCAAGTGTGAATTTTGGTTAGAAGAGGTCAGTTTTCTTGGTCATGTGATTTCAAGAGGTGGTGTTGTTGTTGATCCTTCTAAGATAGAAGCGGTATCTAAGTGGGAAGCTCCGAAGTCTGTTGCTGAGATTCGAAGTTTCCTTGGTTTGGCTGGTTATTATAGGAAATTTATTGAGGGATTTTCTAAGTTGGCGTTACCGTTGACGATGTTGACTAGAAAGGGGCAAGCGTTTGTTTGGGACTCAAAATGTGAAGAAGGTTTCCAAGAGTTAAAGAGAAGGTTAACTATTGCTCCTATTCTGATATTACCGAGTCCGTCGGAACTATTTGAGGTTTACTGTGATGCTTCATTGTTGGGTTTGGGTGGTGTTTTGATGCAGAATAAGCAGGTTGTAGCTTATGCTTCGAGACAACTGAAGGTTCATGAGAGGAACTATCCGACGCACGATTTAGAGTTGGCAGCTGTGGTATTTGTTCTGAAGTTATGGAGGCATTACTTGTATGGGTCAAGATTTGAGGTTTTCAGTGACCATAAAAGTTTAAAGTATTTGTTTGATCAGAAAGAGCTGAATATGAGACAGAGGAGATGGTTAGAATTTCTAAAAGATTATGACTTTGGTTTGAATTACCATCCGGGTAAGGCAAACGTAGTGGCTGATGCATTGAGTCGGAAATCATTGCATATGTCTATGTTAATGGTTAAGGAATTGGATTTAATTGAGCAGTTTAGGGACTTGAGTTTGGTGTGTGAGAGTACTCACAATAGTGTTAAATTGGGAATGTTGAAGTTAACGAGTGGTATTCTGGACGAGATTAGAGAGGGCCAGAAATCCGATGTGTTTTTGGTTGATAAGTTGACTCTAGTGAATCAAGGTCAAGGTGGTGAATTCAGAGTTGATGAGAATGGTGTTTTGAAATTTGGTAATCGGGTGTGTATTCCGGATGTTACCGAACTTAAGAAGAGTATTCTTGAGGAAGGACATCGTAGTGGCTTGAGTATTCATCCTGGAGCTACGAAGATGTATCATGATTTGAAAAAGTTATTTTGGTGGCCGGGAATGAAAAGAGAAATTGCGAGTTTTGTTTATTCTTGTTTGACTTGTCAGAAGTCAAAGATTGAGCATCAGAAGCCGTCTGGACTAATGCAATCGTTGGCTATTCCAGAGTGGAAGTGGGATAGTATCAGTATGGATTTTGTTTCTGGTTTACCGAGGACAAATAAGAATTTTGAAGCTATTTGGGTGATTGTTGACAGATTGACAAAATCGGCTCATTTCATTCCGATCAGAATGGATTATCCGTTAGAGAGATTAGCTGAGTTGTATATTGAGAAAATTGTAAGTTTGCATGGTATTCCGTCGAGTATTGTTTCGGACAGAGATCCTAGATTTACATCGAAGTTCTGGGAAGGTTTGCAGAGGGCTTTGGGAACTAAGCTGAGATTGAGTTCTGCATATCATCCGCAGACTGATGGTCAGACTGAGAGGACGATTCAGTCACTGGAGGATCTTTTAAGGGCTTGTGTTTTGGAAAAAGGAGGTGCTTGGGATTGTTATTTGCCTTTGATTGAGTTTACCTACAACAATAGTTTTCATTCGAGCATTGGTATGGCACCGTTTGAAGCTTTGTATGGTAGGAGATGTCGGACACCGTTATGTTGGTATGAGTCCGGTGAGAGTGTTGTGGTTGGACCGGAGATTGTTCAACAAACTACGGAAAAGATTAAGATGATTCAGGAGAAGATGAGGATTGCTCAGAGTCGTCAGAAGAGTTATCACGACAAGAGGAGGAAGTCACTTGAGTTTCAAGAGGGAGATCATGTGTTTCTTCGTGTTACTCCGATAACTGGGGTTGGTCGAGCTTTGAAGTCAAAGAAGTTGACACCTCGATTTATTGGTCCTTATCAGATTTTGGAGAGGATAGGGGAGGTAGCCTATCGTATCGCTTTACCGCGTCACTTGCGAATTTACATGAGGTTTTTCATGTGTCTCAGTTGAGGAGGTACATTCCTGATCCGTCGCATGTAGTCCAAGTAGATGATGTACAGGTGAGAGATAACCTGACTGTTGAAACATCACCTCTGAGGATCGAGGATCGAGAGTTGAAGCAGTTGCGGGGTAAAGAGATTGCCTTGGTAAAGGTAGCTTGGGGAGGACCAGCAGGTGGCAATGTGACTTGGGAACTTGAGAGTCAGATGAAGGAGTCTTATCCGGAGTTATTCGCTTGAGGTATGTTTTCGAGGACGAAAACTCTTTTAGTGGGGGAGAGTTGTAACACCCCGATAAAATAAGATAACTATTTAATTTAAGTTAATATTATATTTATTAATTTAATTAAATAATTGGAATTATTGGATTATTATTATTATTATTGGAATAATAATTATTGGAAAATATATATAAGTTGGAAATAAGAAAAAGAGTTCCATTTGGTAAAGAAAGGTTTTTTTACGTGAAAAGCAGAGAAGCGGCTGAAAAGAGAAAAAGGGCAAAGAGGCAGAGCAAGAGGAAGAAGGTTGGAGAAGAGAAGAGCTTGA
Source organism: Lathyrus oleraceus (assembly GCF_024323335.1). Taxonomy (NCBI): domain Eukaryota; kingdom Viridiplantae; phylum Streptophyta; class Magnoliopsida; order Fabales; family Fabaceae; genus Lathyrus; species Lathyrus oleraceus. The sequence continues at coordinate 168,543,036 of NC_066585.1, read as the reverse complement.
AGCTTAAAGATTCGTCGGATTAACTCAGGTAAGGGGGGTTTATCGTCGTTTAATGGGTATTATGGGTTAACATGTAATGGGTAGTGATGAACCGTTGAATTGACCCTAATTGGGATGATGAGTGCTGAAAAATTATGATGAATAAACTGTGTTAAAGCTGTAATTGAATCTGTAATTGGATGGGTAGTGATTTTCCGAAAGTGTAGCTTTTTACGGAATTGGAAGCGGAGGTCCGGAAGTCCTCCAACGGCGGAAAATGCGGAGAATTCTGCATTCTGCTTCGTGTTAGCGCAGGAACAGCTTTCTGTTTTGCGTTAACCGGTTAACCCAGGGTGTTAACCGGTTAACACTGTTATGAATTATGAAGTATTGCTGTTTTGCTTGCGTTAACCGGTTAACCCAGGGCGTTAACCGGTTAACACTGTTAAAATTGGCCAGGAAGCGTGTTCTGTCCTGCGTTAACCGGTTAACCCAGGGCGTTAACCGGTTAACACTGTTGGAAAGGTGAAAAACTAATATTTGAATAATGTGTGCATAATTGGTGTTTGGCCTATATTGGCGTATGATGTAATAAGGATTAATTCCCGCTGTTTCGAGCAGTATAGGTATTAGTAGAGTGTGCTAATACTGTGATTAATTATTTGACATGATATGATGTTTTGATACATGTGTTGATGATGTATGATGGTATGCATAATGCTGTGAATGTATATGTCATGTATGCAATTGTGAATGAACTGTTTATGGCTTAGAGTGTGAGCATATGTCCATTGTAGATTATTGTTGATGATTTTGCATGGCTAGGTGATTTAGCGTGCATATTGTGGCCTTTATGGTGGTAGCTAATTCCCATGGTGAGGAATTAGTGAGTTAGTCATTATGGACTGTTGTTGATGTTTGCATGCTAGGTGATTAGCGTGCATAGCATGGCCCTTGGGGTGGTAGCTAATTCCCATGGTGAGGAATTAGTGAGTGAGTCACTAGGTCTCAAATGAGTGGGACTAGTGGGCTTGGTAGCCGTATCTGGATTTGATCGGTGAGGTTGAACTATATGTTCACGAATAGTCGGTACCGCATGCATGGAGTCTCATTGCATAATGTATGTATGGCGTATGATATGAATGGATGTATTCCAGTATTATACGTGTGTTGTGTGTTGCGTGTTGTGTTGATGTTGGGTATGATTGAGTTGATATTGTCGTTGCCGAATGTGTAATCTGATTTGGGTGATGAAATGTGTTAAATTACTTAACATTGCATGATATTTTATAATGCTTATTATATCGATTGAGGAACTCACCCTTACAACTATTTTTCAGGTAACGAGCAGTGATTGAGTAGGAGCTAGTGCTTGGAGTCTAGTGTAGTTCCTTAGTGGGTCATGCTCTGGTAGATGTAACATCGGGATGGGATGTTTTAAATGTTTTATTGTTGGTTGTGAACCAGTTTACATGTAATGTGTTACATGTTTTGCATGATTGAATTGGTCTCTATCCGCTGCGTATTGTGCAAATGCTTTATGTTTTGAATTAATAAAAGAGCATGACAGTTATTTTGATGATTGGTGTGAAGTGATTGTGTGACACCCTTAATTGCATATTTACTCTGATGTATATATATATATATGTTGTTTTAATTAAATATTTGGGGTATTTTAGAAGGGTGTTACACCTATCATCCAAACACAGTGACAAGCACATGAGGTTGCCGCCACATATTCAGCTTCAGTAGAGGATAAGGTAACTATGGCTTGCTTCTTTGAGCTCCAACAAACTGCTGCCTCACTTAATAAAAACACATACCCTGAAGTACTTTTTCTATCGTCGACATCTCTTGCATAATCACTGTCAGTATATGCCGAAAGCTTCGAGGCAGTCCTTCTTCTATAAAATAAGCCAAAATCCAAAGTACCTCTTAAGTACCTCAATACTCTTTTAGCAATCAATAGGTGTTCCTCCTTTGGATTAGCCATGTAACGTGAAATCAAACACACTACGTACATCATATCTGGGCGTGTAGCTGTTAGATACATTAGACTACCTACCAATTGCTTATATAAAGTTGAATCAACATCTTTTCCACCTTCTCTTGACAACACACTTCCAGGAACTATTGGATTTTTGACAGAGTTACAATTCCACATATTGAATCTTTCCAAAACTTCTCTTGCATATTTCTTTTGGCATAAGTGAATTCCATTTGCATTTTGACTTACTTCAACTCCAAGGAAGAACCTCATTTTACCAAGGTCCGTCATTTCAAACTCTTTCATCATGGACTGCTTAAATATTCCACACAATTCTTCATTATTCCCAGTATATATCAAGTCATCAACATAAATACTTACCATGATTACTTTTTCCTTTATTCTCTTAATGAATAAAGTATGATCATGTTTACTCTTTGAAAATCCTTCTCGTTGGAAGTAACTATCGATTCTGCTAAACCATGTTCTTGGCGCCTGTTTTAGGCCATATAATGCTTTGTTCAGCCTATATACCTTTTCTTCCTCTCTGTGTTTTATGAAGCCCTCAGGTTGATCCACATATACCTCTTCCTTTAATTCCCCATATAAAAAGGCACTTTTCACATCCAGCTGGTATACATTCCAACCCTTTTATGCTGCCACAGCCAATAAAATTCGAATTGTGTCCCATCGTGCAACAGGAGCATATACTTCATTATAGTCCACCCCTTCTGTCTGTGTATACCCTTTTGCAACAAGTCTTGCTTTGTACTTATCAACCTTGCCTTCTTCATTCAATTTGGTTTTGTAAATCCATTTCACTCCAATTTTCTTAGCTTGTGTTGGTAGATTCACTAACTCCCATGTTTTATTCTTCTCGATGGCATCTATTTCACGTTTCATGGCTTCTATCCATTTTACATCATTAATAGCTTCTTTATAATTTGTGGGATCATCATTTGACATAAATAAAACCATTCCGACCTCTTGTTCTTCTTCAGATAGACCCTCACCACTTTCGTAATCTTGCAATCTACTAGGTGCTCTTCTCTCTCTTATTGGTCGTTCCTTATGTTGTTGCTCTTCATGTTGTGGTTCCACATTTTGTTGCTCTTCATGTTGTGGTTCCACATTTTGTAATGTATGCTCATGGTTTTCGGCATTACCCACCTCTATTTCTATATCTGATTCTTCATCAGAATCCTCCATGTCACTACCATCGTTACCCCAATCAAGAATAATTTCTTTTTCTTTTTCTGAATTTATGTTCCAATTCCATTTTTCTCCTTCTTCAAATATTACATCCCTGCTTACTGTTATTTTCTTTAATATTGGATCATACAATCGGTAAGCCTTTGACTTGTCACTCACTCCAATTAAGATACATTTACGACTTCTATCGTCAAGTTTAGTTCTCTTCTGCTCAGGTATATGCACGTGTGCAATGGATCCGAACACCCTAAAATAGTCAACTCTAGGTTTCAGTCCACTCCATCTTTCTTCTGGTACCATTTCCTTTACTGCTTTGGTAAGGCTTCTGTTAATCACATGATTTGTCCACTTTGCAGCTTCTGCCCATAAGGCCTTTGGCATCTCTTTCTCCGTAAGTAAGCAGCGCACCATATTCATAATTGTTCTATTTCTTCGTTCCGCTACTCCATTTTGTTGTGGTGTGAAAGCAGCTGTTAATTGCCGTTTAATTCCATTTTCTAGGCAAAACTGATTGAACTTGTTTGAGGTGAATTCTCCTCCCCTGTCTGTTCGTAAACAACATATATGTTTCTGAGCTTCTTTCTCAACTAAATTCTTGAAGCATTTGAATATCTCAAATGTTTCACCTTTTTCCACAAGAAAATAAATCCAAGTTTTGCGAGAGTAATCATCTACAAACACAAGCAAATATCTCTTACCACTATGAGAGATTGGAGTGATTGGGTAATAGTTTTTAAGATGGATTTGTCAATGGCCTGGAATAAATAGTTCTTTGCTTTCAGATCTTTGAGTTTTTCTTCATCCAATGCCTTTTGTTGTGTTGCAGTTATCTCTTCATTCTCCTTTGGTTCCTTTATTCCAGATTCAATAACACTCCAATACTCCTTTGATCGAAGTAGATTCTCCATGATCAAACTCCAATGATCATAGTCACCATCAAACTTAGGCACACTTGGTGCGCTGAAATTGCTCGATTCAGCCATTTCACGTCTTAATGACACTCTAGTGTTTTTCCTCTCAAACACTCTTAGTTACACACTATATCAGGCCCCTTGATGGAGCTCTGATACCAAATGAAGAAGTAGTAATAACTTTATAGTAATATTAATATTGTGTAACTTCTTGTTATTACAAAATGAAGTAAAATGGCTTTATATAAGCCTTACACTTTCAATATAAGCCTTAGATAATAATAAGGAATAAAATTATAATAACCACTAAACTTATTCAACTTATCCTATTAATAAACTTAGCAAATTTATCATTTCTATTTATAAACTCATTGGAGTTTATTAACTAAGAATCAGTCTTTATTATAAATAGAAATGATAAATTTGCTAAGTTTATTAATAGGATAAGTTGAATAAGTTTAGTGGTTATTATAGTTTTATTCCTTATTATTATCTAAGGCTTATATTGAAAGTGTAAGGCTTATATAAAGCCATTTTACTTCATTTTGTAATAACAAGAAGTTACACAATATTAATATTATTATAAAGTTATTACTACTTCTTCATTTGGTATCAGAGCTCCATCAAGGGGCCTGATATAGTGTGTAACTAAGAGTGTTTGAGAGGAAAAACACTAGAGTGTCATTAAGACGTGAAATGGCTGAATCGAGCAATTTCAGCGCACCAAGTGTGCCTAAGTTTGATGGTGACTATGATCATGGAGAATCTACTTCGATCAAAGGAGTATTGGAGTGTTATTGAATCTGGAATAAAGGAACCAAAGGAGAATGAAGAGATAACTGCAACACAACAAAAGGCATTGGATGAAGAAAAACTCAAAGATCTGAAAGCAAAGAACTATTTATTCCAGACCATTGACAAATCCATCTTAAAAACTATTACCCAGAAAGAAACAGCTAAACAGTTGTGGGAATCCATGAAAGTCAAATACAAGGGAAGCACTAGAGTAAAACGTGCGCAATTACAGAGGCTTCGACGGACATTCGAAACCTTAGAAATGAAGATAGGTGAATCAGTGAATGATTATTTTGGAAGAGTAATGGAAATAGCAAATGACATGAGTAATTGCGGAGAGAATATGAACGATGTGAAAATAGTTGAGAAGATACTTAGATCTTTGACAGAAAATTTCAACTTTGTTGTATGCTCAATTGAAGAGTCTAAGGATATTGATGTCTTAACTGTGGATGAGCTACAAAGTTCACTACTTGTTCATGAGCAAAAGGTAAGAGAAAAACGGAGTGAAGAGCAAGTTCTGCAAGTTGAGCATGGCACGCGTTATGGACGTGGGAGAGGAAGAAGCAATTTTCAAAGAGGAGCTAGCAGTTATGTTAGGGGACGGGGAAGAACAAAAACATTTGTAAATAGGAGTGCTATTATATGTTATCGATGTCAAAAACAAGGACACTACCAATTTGAATGTCCAAGTTTAGAAAAAGAAGCAAACTATGCTGAGTTTGACGAGGAAGAGGAGGTACTCCTAATGGCTCATGCCGAAGTTCAAGATATTAAAGACAAAGGAATATGGTTTCTTGATTCTGGTTGCTCGAATCACATGACAGGAAATAAAAAGTGGTTTATAGAACTTGATGAAAATTTTAGTTGTACTGTTAGATTGGGAAACAATTCAAGAATGTCAGTAATGGGAAAAGGAAGTGTCAGGTTTGAAGTGGATGGAATCATTCTAACTGTGAGTGATGTTTACTTTGTACCTGACTTAACCAACAATTTGTTAAGTATAGGTCAACTTCAAGAAAGACGCCTGGTAATAATAATAAAAGAAAGTGCATGCAAGATTTATCATCCTCAAAGAGGGAAAATTGTAGACAGCAACATGACTCTGAATCGAATGTTTGTAATTCACGCTACATTAAAACCGCTTCCACGGAAATGCTTAAAGGTTGAGGAGGAGAACTTGGAAAATCTATGGCATAGAAGGTATGGGCATGTAAATCATATGTTTATTGTTGCTATGCAGAAGAAACAAATGGTAAAGGGCCTACCAAAGTTCAAGGAAAGTGCAGGGGTTTGTGAAGTGTGTAATATTGGCAAGCAACACCGAGAAAAAATACCAAAGAAAAGCAATTGGAGAGCATCAGAAAAACTTGAATTGGTGCATGCAGATCTGTGTGGTCCAATCACTCCAATCTCTCATAGTGGTAAGAGATATTTGCTTGTGTTTGTAGATGATTACTCTCGCAAAACTTGGATTTATTTTCTTGTGGAAAAAGGTGAAACATTTGAGATATTCAAATGCTTCAAGAATTTAGTTGAGAAAGAAGCTCAGAAACATATATGTTGTTTACGAACAGACAGGGGAGGAGAATTCACCTCAAACAAGTTCAATCAGTTTTGCCTAGAAAATGGAATTAAACGGCAATTGACAGCTGCTTTCACACCACAACAAAATGGAGTAGCGGAACGAAGAAATAGAACAATTATGAATATGGTGCGCTGCTTACTTACGGAGAAAGAGATGCCAAAGACCTTATGGGCAGAAGCTGCAAAGTGGACAAATCATGTGATTAACAGAAGCCTTACCAAAGCAGTAAAGGAAATGGTACCAGAAGAAAGATGGAGTGGACTGAAACCTAGAGTTGACTATTTTAGGGTGTTCGGATCCATTGCACACGTGCATATACCTGAGCAGAAGAGAACTAAACTTGACGATAGAAGTCGTAAATGTATCTTAATTGGAGTGAGTGACGAGTCAAAGGCTTACCGATTGTATGATCCAATATTAAAGAAAATAACAGTAAGCAGGGATGTAATATTTGAAGAAGGAGAAAAATGGAATTGGAACATAAATTCAGAAAAAGAAAAAGAAATTATTCTTGATTGGGGTAACGACGGTAATGACATGGAGGATTCTGATGAAGAATCAGATATAGAAATAGAGGTGGGTAATGCCGAAAACCATGAGCATACATTACAAAATGTGGAACCACAACATGAAGAGCAACAAAATGTGGAACCACAACATGAAGAGCAGCAACATAAGGAACGACCAATAAGAGAGAGAAGAGCACCTAGTAGATTGCAAGATTACGAAAGTGGTGAGGGTCTATCTGAAGAAGAACAAGAGGTCGGAATGGTTTTATTTGTGTCAAATGATGATCCCACAAATTATAAAGAAGCTATTAATGATGTAAAATGGATAGAAGCCATGAAACATGAAATAGATGCCATCGAGAAGAATAAAACATGGGAGTTAGTGAATCTACCAACACAAGCTAAGAAAATTGGAGTGAAATGGATTTACAAAACCAAATTGAATGAAGAAGGCAAGGTTGATAAGTACAAAGCAAGACTTGTTGCAAAAGGGTATACACAGACAGAAGGGGTGGACTATAATGAAGTATATGCTCCTGTTGCACGATGGGACACAATTCGAATTTTATTGGCTGTGGCAGCACAAAAGGGTTGGAATGTATACCAGCTGGATGTGAAAAGTGCCTTTTTATATGGGGAATTAAAGGAAGAGGTATATGTGGATCAACCTGAGGGCTTCATAAAACACGGAGAGGAAGAAAAGGTATATAGGCTGAACAAAGCATTATATGGCCTAAAACAGGCGCCAAGAACATGGTTTAGCAGAATCGATAGTTACTTCCAACGAGAAGGATTTTCAAAGAGTAAACATGATCATACTTTATTCATTAAGAGAATAAAGGAAAAAGTAATCATGGTAAGTATTTATGTTGATGACTTGATATATACTGGGAATAATGAAGAATTGTGTGGAATATTTAAGCAGTCCATGATGAAAGAGTTTGAAATGACGGACCTTGGTAAAATGAGGTTCTTCCTTGGAGTTGAAGTAAGTCAAAATGCAAATGGAATTCACTTATGCCAAAAGAAATATGCAAGAGAAGTTTTGGAAAGATTCAATATGTGGAATTGTAACTCTGTCAAAAATCCAATAGTTCCTGGAAGTGTGTTGTCAAGAGAAGGTGGAAAAGATGTTGATTCAACTTTATATAAGCAATTGGTAGGTAGTCTAATGTATCTAACAGCTACACGCCCAGATATGATGTACGTAGTGTGTTTGATTTCACGTTACATGGCTAATCCAAAGGAGGAACACCTATTGATTGCTAAAAGAGTATTGAGGTACTTAAGAGGTACTTTGGATTTTGGCTTATTTTATAGAAGGACTGCCTCGAAGCTTTCGGCATATACTGACAGTGATTATGCAAGAGATGTCGACGATAGAAAAAGTACTTCAGGGTATGTGTTTTTATTAAGTGAGGCAGCAGTTTGTTGGAGCTCAAAGAAGCAAGCCATAGTTACCTTATCCTCTACTGAAGCTGAATATGTGGCGGCAACCTCATGTGCTTGTCACTGTGTTTGGATGATAGGGGTACTTGAACAAATTAGAGATGAAAATTGTGAATGTATTGATATTATGTGTGACAACAGTTCATCAATCGAGCTCTCTAAGAACCCAGTAATGCATCGGAGGACTAAATACATTGATGTCAGATATCATTATTTACGTGATCTTTCAAATCAGGGAGTGGTAAAGTTGGTTTTCTGTGGAACAAAAGAACAAATTGCAGACATTATGACAAAGCCATTGAAATTGGATCAGTTTGTGAAACTTAGAAGGCTACTGGGAGTACAACCACTTCAAAATTAAACTGTATGCTCAATAAGCATTTCAGTTTAAGGGGAGGAATTTGTTGGAATATTTACTAAGAATCAGTCTTTATTATAAATAGAAATGATAAATTTGCTAAGTTTATTAATAGGATAAGTTGAATAAGTTTAGTGGTTATTATAGTTTTATTCCTTATTATTATCTAAGGCTTATATTGAAAGTGTAAGGCTTATATAAAGCCATTTTACTTCATTTTGTAATAACAAGAAGTTACACAATATTAATATTACTATAAAGTTAATAAATAGAAACGACAAGACTAAACCAAAATGCAACGCAGCTTAACTGCAAAATAACATCAAGCCTCACGCAGCAAACGGAAATGAACAATAATCACAAGCCAAGTATAAAAGCTCAGTTTAGAGCGCGTTGCAGAAAAGCGCAGCGTAACAAAATTTGAAAACAACAGCAGAAGAAAATTGGAAAAAACAAAAACGGCAACAGAAAATCCAAAACGCAGAATCAATTAAACTCACCAAAGTTCATTTTTCAAAGTATAATAAATACATGATTGAGCAGTGAAGATTGGCCCCCGTTCAATTCTTTTTCCAAACTTCTTCTTCACTCTTCCATTTTTCTTTCCACCGATAACAAACCTCTTCTGGAATCTTCACGCGGAACCGCCATCACTCCTCACCGATTCCTCAAAAGCGCTGCAAGCTGAAGCACGTTATCTCCCTCAATGGTAGCCACGGACCAACTTCTTCACCAGCAAGTTCGAACCGATATTCAAACCTCGCCGCTTCTTCGACGAACCTGCCACTTATGAATCATTCGGAAAGGAACGGATCGGAAACGCGTATCAGTATTTCACCAAAGGCGCCGTGTACGACAAGCGTAACCAAATTGGAGGCGAAGCGAATACCGGAAAGCCATCTCGCGGTTAAGCCACTACGCCAAACTTCTTAGAGGTACACGCTAAAACGATTATGTGTTTAACAGAGATGAGATACAATGGATCGTAGCCCCGGTTTGCGGTTTGCGGTTAGCGTAACTCACCGTAGAGCTTGAAGATTCAATTGATTATTGTCAATACGAATTCGTGTCGGTCGCGCGGTGTAAGAGATGAGTCGAGCGTGTGTGAGCACCTTCTTCTTGCGATGGTTGATTGCGTCTGGTGTTCTGGTGGAAGGAGGGAGATGTCGATCTGATACGGCTTTAAGCTTCCAACGCGTGAGTTTTCGTTCACCTTGCTGCTTGGGCTTAGCCATCTCATAAGGCCCAAGCTGGTTTTCTTGCAGACCATTTGCCTTAATCATACCCCTGCGTTTGGGCCTGATAAATCCCAGCATAAGGCACATTCATTTCCTTGTTTTTGGTGGTTACTATTAGATTAGTAGTAATTAGGATGGTTAATGATAATTAGAATTTTGTTTAGAATATTAATTATTGATAATTAGTTTTAGAGTAATTGTTGATAATTGATAGAATTAATTGTTGGATAATTGGTTTAGAATTTAATCTTTGTTAATACGTTGGATATTAATTTTGGTTAATTGTTTTAGATTTTAATTAAGATATTGATTTTAGAATTTAATTTTGATGTCGATTAAATTCTAAAAATATTTTAGAATAGATATTTTGTTAATATTTTATAATTGATAGTTGGATGTAATTCTCTTATATTTTCTACTTTGATTTAATTGCTAACATCTAACATCTAATTCTTTACTATTCCGTATCTAACATTTAAATTTTGTTTCTAACTCTAACTTTTAAATTCCACGCCTAACTTATAACATTTAATTTTTGTCATTTACTTTATGTCACTTTACTTTTCTTTGTACATATTATATCATAGCATCATTTACCATTCACCTTCATTTTAAAATCAACTAAAAATGGCGAAGACTTTAAAAAATACAAAAACACAATAATTCATATGAATGGAAAGAACTTTGGGAAAGGACTTAGAGACCCATTAGGACCCTTGGCAAAAGACTTTGGACAAATATTTTCTCGAACATTGGAAGGAGCATTCAAGACACAAGAAGACTTGTAATCTTTTATGTGCTTTCTAGTTTATGACACTATGCACACACAAGGCTTTCTCTTGGGCTACCTGATAATGAGACATTTTATTTCCTGTACTCCATTGTACTTTATATGTACCCCTCCCCTTTCAGATGTATGTTTTTACTTGCTTTGTCTTTATTATTGCTTGTTAGCTACTCCTTAGCCATTAGGAACGATCATTATTTCAAAACCAATGAGCAAACCCTTGATCCAACGTCAAGCGGTCTTTTTTCAAATCAAACTCAATAAGCAAACCCTTGATCCAACGTTAAGCGGTCCCTTTTCTCAAGTCAAACTCAAAAACACAATAAATACAATTAGGATTGTATGTCACGAGCCTTAAGTGGTAAAGAAGGGATGAGAATGGAGTTTTCCTACACTCGTTCTGAATGCTTCGAACACAAGACATTTGGCTTGGTTGTTCGAGGTATTCACCTTTATCCATAGTCTTTAGTGCAATCCGAAATTAATAACACCTTTCTCAAAACCTAAAAGAAATTCAACGCATTCAAACCTTTTGTTTGAGCCTTAGGGCGACACAATCAAAAACCCTTCTTCAAGGTAATAAAATCAACAAAACAAACAAACTTTTTTACCCACGAACTACAAGGCTCTGATTTCCCACTTCAACAAGTGGGCATACGTAGGCACGAGGACCCAATCCTTGGCGAGCACACTAATTTAAAATCTACCTCCACTTCGCAAACCTTTGGCAAGCAAATATTTTGATAAACAACATACATTCAAGCACAAACATCCTAGATGGTTCCGATGGAGTACCATGGATGTGAGGGGTGCTAATACCTTCCCCTTGTATAACCGACTTCGGAACCTGTTCATGGTTGCGATGAACATCCTTTGGGGTTTTCTCGATATTTTCCCTTTCCTTTGGAATAAATAAAAACCGATGGCGACTATGTATTTTTCGCGCAGCGACAACTGGCGACTCTGTTGGGGATCGCCTCCATAAGCAAGTCAAGCCTAATCTAGGTTGCTTCCTCGCATGTGTGGGTGTTTATCCTTTTGATTGTTTTCCTTATTTATCGCCTTTTGCTTTAAATTTCTTTGGATATCTATTACATGGTTCCATGGTTCTATGGTATCGATGGATACAACTTTGATTGCAAGTAGCCTTGTGGGAAAGACTTTCTACCCGAGTCTAGTGTGGAACTTGAGATAGGAGAGATTGAGTAGTATAGGCCACCGAGAAGCTTTTATCGTAAGGGTCGATACGAGAACCTCGCTTAGAGTAGATTCTTTTGGAGATGTTGACGACCGTCAAGCTTTTGGCGTAAGCGATCAATGTCTTCATTAGGATCAATGACTCCAAGGACCTTTGTAGAACATTTAACCTTTGGCCTATTAAGATTGATGGTCACGTAGTGCGGGTCCCCGAGAAGCTTTTCTCGTGAGGTTCGGTATGAAGATCTCACTCAAAGTAGATTTTCTTGATAGAGTTGTCGACCGACAAGCTTTTTCCGTAAGTGGCAAACAGTCAAGGAGGTTTGTGACTTTGAGACCCTTGTCTAGAACCTGATGTCGATGGTCGTGTAGTGCGGGCCTCCGATAAGCTTTCCTCGTGTGGGTCGGTACGAAGATCTCAACTAGAAGAGACTTATTTTAGGGAGTTGACGACCGACAAGCTTTTGTCGTAAGCGGAAAACAGTCAAATAAATCAATGACTCTGGGGTTCCTATCTATAACCCTAGACTATGACCAATGAGATCCCTATTATGGAAAGCAACCAGTGTTGTCCTCCATCGTATCTTGAGCCTGTGATACTATGCCTGCTTGCGTGTTTGACTTGCGAAAGTCGTGCTTATGAACCTAATAACTCGTGCATTCATACATTCATGCATCATGTGCATAAGCAATAAAAGTAAATCTCTTAGTATCTGGTGTTAATTGCAAGAAACTACGAAGACTCTTGCAAAGAAATCATGAATCCTCTTCTTAGAAAAAGCACATTCTCCTTCAGGTACAAGGAACCCCGATTGGATAGCTTGAAAGCCCTAAGTTCCAAAATAGCCCCTGTTAAATACAAATGTTATGCAACCTATGGAAACATTCTAGACCTGGTAAATGAGAGTGTGGACTACGCGGCCCTCACTACCTTGGCTCAGTACTATGACATCCCGATGCGCTGTTTCACCTTCCCGAACTTCCAGATGGCTCCCACTTTGGAAGAGTTTCAAAGGATTCTGAACCGCTCCATCAAGGATCATGACCCGTTACCAAAGATCTAAGAAGACTTTGTTATGCCCAAGTTGGCATCAGTGTTGGGGTTAACGTGGGTGAGCTAGCATCCAGTTGGGCTCTAAAAGGAGTTGACAAAGGATTCACTAGAAAATTTCTGGAAGGTCATGCATGGAAATTTAGTAAAGAGAAGAAATGGGAATCTTGTATTGTAGTCCTTGCATTGTTGATCTATGGGATCATCCTGTTCCCTAACATCGACAACTTCATAGATCGTGCTGCAGTGAAAATTTTCTTATTTGGCAACTCGATGTCATTCCTCTTGGCAGACTTCTATCACACTTTCCACACTCTCCATTAGAAGAAGGGTGGAACTTTCCTATGTTGTGCTCCATTGTTGCACATATGGATAAAGACTCATATGCCGCTAGTCGGTCCTTTTGTGTCTAAAGATCTCCCTTGGTGCCAAAAATTTGCGCCACTTTCTTTCGGTGCTATCCAGTGGTACAAGACGGAATAGGAAACCCAAACATCATCCTCAGATGTGGAGGATTTCTGAATGTACCCTTGGCAGGCACACATGGGTGTATCAACTACAATCCTGTGTTGTTTATGAGGCAATTTAGACATGCAATGAATGGTCCTCCTAGAGATAAAGACTTGGTCCCTTTTGTCATCAACAGCGTTGATCCACTTAACCCTACTGTGAGGAAAGTAAGGAAAGCCTGGACCAGGATTGTCAAGAGTGGTCCAGAACTTGGAAAGAAGAACGTCATCGCAAAAGGGTCGTATGTGTAGTGGTCAAAAGAAAGAGCCTGAGTAGTCAAGATGCCTTTCTACTTTGAATCCTCATCTCTCCCTCAAGTACCCAAACCTGAGCCAATCTTAAAAGAGGATGTTGACAAACTCACTAGTAAGATAAATGAACTTGAAATGGAAAACACCCTTTTGCGACTCCAACTCATCAAGGAGAAGCAAAGGGGTGATGATCTAGAAGACAAAGGCAATGAGGTAAAAATCTTGTACTAAAGCAGCAAGAAGAGGGCGGGGGAGGAAAAAGGTAAGAAATAGTGGGTCGATGATGCTTTCCTGGGAGAAAATTCAGAACTTGATGGACGAAACAACGAACTGGACCGAGCTTGGCGCGTTGTCTCAAACTTGGAAAGAACTCTAGAGTTGACCAATATGGACAAGAAGAGTGCCAAGGAAGACTATGAAGCTCAGATCGGTGAACTGAGAAAGACCATCAAAGAATACCAAGATCACACTTCCCGCGAGACGCTGGAAAAGGAAAGAATACACCGAGCCTACCTTCACGAGAAGTTCCAGTTGGAAAGGGCTCATGAGAAGATCCGAAGCATGAAGGCTGGAATCATTGATGGGGAGTATCAAGAAATGAGGAACAATTGCCTATACTAGGAGGATGCTTATCGAAAAACCGAAGGAGCCATAGTCGAAAGGGATGCCATCATCGAAAACCTGCAAGGGCTATACACCGAATGGAGAGACAAGTATGTTAACATGGCAATTCTGATCAACTACGCCCTCCAAGACTTCCCTGATAGGATGAAGGAGGCCGACCAGATCATGTGTCCTGATAACACTCCTCACCAAGTTTACAACTTTGTGAAGTTCTGCAAGAAGACCATGGCCGAGTTGATCATAGATGTCGAAGCTCTCCGCAATGCTCAAGGGGTTACCTTTCAAGTTAATTTGTAGCTTGTTTCTGATTTAATACCAAGATGGTTGTCTATTTGATTTTCTTGTACCTGTTATGGAAAAAAATATGAATGAATGAATGAGGTTTTATGATTCCACCTTGTGTGTGTTATTATTTTTAATTGCAATGCTAATTGTCTAAATTGTTTCTTGCAATAAATAACATGAAAACCAAGAGCTTTGCCAAAATATAAAAATAATAATAAAACCAAAGCATGCATCATTCTGCATGACGCAAAAGCAAAACAAGAACTTACCGCTTGCCCTTTTTCCATATAGAAAATAGCAAGCTAACTTCTCAACACCGGTACAACACCCAAAGCAAGTAGAAATCACTAATGGACCGGCTCGAACAAAACCAGAGTGCTCTGAGGGAAGAGATGTTTGGTGTGCGTACCTAGATGATGAAACTGATGGAGACCATTCAGGTTGTGGCCAGGGGCCAAGAAGCTATTTCTTAGAGTCATGAGGAACTCCATATAACCAATAAGAGGGCTACCACTACTACCATTCATGTGTCGCCACTTAGCAACCCTCATGTTCAGATCCCTGTGGGTTCGTTGAGAGGTGCACCTCCACTTGGAGGAGGAGGTCCAACCAATCAGAACCCTGTTGTTCCTCCCCACTTTGAAATGGACGACCAGAATGATGCCTTCTACAATCCTAGGGAAGAATCGGTCTATGATGCTTTCGGGCCAACCAGTGCTGAAATTGATAGGAAGTTTCATGCCATAGAGAAGAAAATGAAAGCTATGGAGGGACCCAGTGCTTTTAAACAAGATGCTGCTAAGATGCGCCTGGTGCCAGGTGTTCAGATACCCGCCAAGTTCAAAGTGCCTAGCTTTGAAAATACAAGGGGGTCAGTTGTCCCAGAACGCACATCCGAGCATACTGCAGGAAGATGGTTGCGTACTCTAGTGATGAGAAACTACTCATGCACTTCTTCGAAGACAGCCTAAGCGGGACTTCTTTGGAGCGGTACATACAGCTGGAGAGTACGACCATCCGGGCTTGGAAAGACCTAGCTGAGGAATTGCTAAAACATTACTAGTATAATATGGATATGGCTCCGAATCAGACCCAACTCCAGAGTTTAACGCAGAAGTCAAATGAGTCTTTCAAAGAATATGTCCAGCGCTAGAGGAGGTGGCAACTAGAGTTCAACCCCCACTCTTGGAGAATGAATTGATTGATATGTTCATGGGAACACTCCAAGGACCCTATTATGAGAAGCTGGTAGAGAGTGCGTCCATTGGATTCTCTGATTTAGTAATCGTTGGTTAAAGAATCGAGAATGGTCTGAAGAATGGAAAGATTCCAAGTGTCGTTGGCCCGTCTAATGGGGCAAAGAAATTGTATATTGATTTTGCCAGGAAGAAAGAGGGGGGAGACCAATAACACATCGGTGGCTAGAGGCAGGGGTAGGGCGCATCGGACACCCTATCAACAGGTAGCTGCTGTAGCACCTGGTCCGTACCAACAGGTGGCTGCCATGGCACCTAATCCTTATCAACAACCCTTCTCCATACCTACAGGTCATAATGTGGGTCAACAACCAAATTAGTACCAACAATAGTATACTCCTCCACAACAACAATATTACCAACTAGGACAGCAGAGGCTACAGAAGCTATAAAGGAAGTTTGATCCTCTCCCAACCACTTACACTCGTATGCTGCCATACCTGCTCAAAGGGTCGCTGGTACAATTGAGGGAGTTAAAGCCTCTGACTGTACTATAGCGAGAAATTCATGATCATCAAGCTATTGACAAGCTAAAGATCAATTAACAAGAGTCGCCACTGCGCTTTTATTGTTTCCAAGGGAAAAGGGAAAAAGTACGAACAAAACCCAAAAAGTAAGAAGTTTTCAAATAAAAACTAATAAAAGTCAGAGATCACAGGTAAGGGGGTTGGTTACACAAAGGGAATGTGTTAGCATCCAAAGTGTCCTAGGTACTCATAGGGAGCCCTTTTTATGTGGATATGTATTTTGTACAAAGCGATGTTTACAGGCAAATAGAATGGGGGATGAGAAAATAATTTATTAATTATATTTTTGTGTTTGACAAGACCTTCGGTCTTGTGCCTACGTACCAACATAAAAATGAGGGATCAAAACCTCGTAATTCGTGCTATAAATTTCAAAATGAGTGTGTTGGTTTTAACAAAATTTAAGTTTGAAAGGCACAAAGACCTGAAAATGATTTGAATGAGTTAGTTCTTTTTTGGATTTTTTGAAAGTTTAAGTCAAGTATAGTTAAGTTTATTTACAAGTTTGATTAAAGAAAATGAAGTTTGAAAATGCAATGGCATAAGGCCAAAGTTTCTATCTTTTTGAAAGTGGTCAAAGTTTAGAACAAAAGTAGTTCACACAAAGAAGGGTTTTTTTAAAATGGAGGGAGAGATTTTGAAATCAAAGAAATGGGGAGAAGATGAAGAGACTACCCTATGCACAAAATTTTAAAAGTTTAGAGTTAAAAAGATCTGACTAAATGGGTAGAAATCCAATAGACAAGTATGTCAATAGAAACCCATAATTCCCTTGAACTTTTAGAATCAAGCAACACACAAATGCATAATTATATCAATCTTGAAGAGCAAAGGCATCAAATAAAGATTGCCTCATCCAATCTTATCAACTTCATGATCTTCTTCAAAATAGCCCATGTAGCAGATGAATTCCACAAGTCACGGGTTCAACATAACAGCTTAACAATGATCAATGTTGCAGATGAACTGGAGAGATCTTGAATGATGTATCAGATGAATTTAAAATTGCAAGCATTTGGTTCTTCAACAAATTGGCATTGGCCAAATCCATTAGCAAAGGAATGTTGCCTAAATTCTAAGTCCATTTGGGCAAGATCAAACCAACATTCCACTCAAAAGTTTTTTAGGGTTTTTTTTATTTATTATGTACATTAATGGCCAAAGACTAAAACAAGCAAACAAAGTAACACAAACAAAATAATATCACACAATATGGTCCAAATGGACAAAGTGAAAATTACATTATCATAAACAATTAGAATGATATGTATAATGGCAAATGATATAAAATGCTAAAAGTAAATTGCACTAAAGTAAAAGCTTGAAAGTAAAAGTTAATAGTTAATAAGTTAGTAGTTAGTTTTGTTTTACTTTTGATTTCAAGACATTCTTTGAAGAACACTCAACCCATTTGCCACAAGCATGAATCCTTGAACCAAAACATCTTCCAAAGGAAGGAAAGAAGGCCAAGTTTCCACATAATACCATGGAAGAAGGGAGACTTACAATCTAACTAACTAGAATGCTTATGCCTTTTGTGTCACAAATTTAGCGCTATGTTAAGCAATCGTAATTGGACTTATGTAGAAGTCACAACTACTTGAGGCCAGGCAATAAACTTTTGGTGTTAATGCATGTTGGAGATATAGTATTATGAACCATGCTCATGAAACATACCACACACAAAAAATATGCAAAAGGTGTGGCCTAATCTCATCCATACTCATGTTAATCTTTCAATCAACTAGCATTAGGACTTTGAGATGTCATTGGCCAAATGGAAATGAATGGATGAAGAAGAGGAATTAGATGAAGGGGGAAAGGGATGAATGAGATCACAAATTGGTCAAAGGAGGACTTTTACCAAATTAATATCATTCATTCATTTTGGGAGATGGAATGTACATTCCATCAATCCCCTAAATCCAATGATATTAACTTGACAAAGTCAAATCAACCTTGACTAAGGCCCAACAACAAACAATCAAACTCAATTAAGTCAATACAAATGGTCAACACAATTAAAATGGCATTTATTCAATTAAAAATAGTAAAATAATGCATTAAATTCAAATATGTTTTGTCCAATTCCTAAAATCTCATCAAAACACCAAAGAAATGGCCATGAGATTTATCATAGGTCAAACAAGGTCAAAGGACCTTGGAGAAAATATTTCATAATTTTTGGACATTTAAAAATATTTTTTAACAATTAAAAGCAAATGCAAAATCAATTAATTCATGAAAAATATTAATAATGATCCAAAAAATAATTTTAATTCAGAATATGAAAGAGAAAAATATTTGAATTTTTTTGGTGAAAGTCCTATATTTTTTGGATCAATATTGAATTTAATATGAATTATTGAAGAAAATGCAATTAAAACAAAAATCAGAAAATTCTAAATTACGTGGACCATCAGATCTCCCTCATTAAATGAGGTGGCAAATCTGATGATCCAAAACGCGCGTTCCATGTGTTCCTGAGTCAACCGCGTGGCACAGATGGTAATCAAAACAAACGCTACATATTAGAACGTGAGAGGAGGATCCTATGGTTCAGAAGTGAGACACCTCATCGCCGGAGCCAGAGCTCCGATCATCTTCCCCGGTGAGCTTCACCGGACTGGTCAAGATGAATCATCGCCAAAATAACAAACAGGGACATGATCTTGAAGAAAAAATGACAATGAGCTTGAATCTGACCTCCATTCATTCCAATTCCAAATATATTGAGAGATATGAGGAATTAAAAATTGAGGTGCATGATCTGAGTTGCTTTGATTTGACCTCAAAGCAACTCAATCTTCTTGCCTACATTGGTAGGACTTCAGACAACCAAAGAATCAATGGAATTGAGCAAGAATTTAGGAGAATCGAAGAGTTTAAAATTTCTGCAAATTACCTTAAATGGATGTCTGAACTTGATGGATCTTGAGCTTGCTTGCACTTGGACTCACTTCAATCACTTGCAGGAAGAGAATCGAAAGGTTTAGAAACAATGGATTCCTGGAGAATTGAATTCTAAAACAGTGGAGATTCAAGCTCAAATTCAAATGAATTTATCAGGTTTATCCTATGAGAGTGAAGGGTTTGAAGAGGGGGATCAAAGCTGGCGCAATGGTGTCTATAATTCTGAGCATAAGGGCCTCAATTTATAGATGAATCCATGTGGTATTTGCACACTCTCTCCATTTTCCAAAATTGGTAAATGATGATGGAGTGGTGCATGGGCGCGCATAGGCCCATGAAATGATAGCTGAAGGTCCAATTTGAATGATCAGATGTGTTAAAGTTAGCTTAGATTGCAAGGCACATGTGTATTGATGCTTGAAGTTGGATCCATGCCAAATGATATCAGCCTGTTTAAGCCATGTGCAACCTATGCATTTCTCATCCAAAATGAATGAATTTGAGCTCTTTGGAAAGGTGATATCAAGAGGAACAAGTTTGATGTTGAACACTTTTTCATTTGAAGCTTGGAACTTGGAGTAATTTGAGGTGGAAGTTTGGAAAAAATTGACATATCAAATTTTTTCTAAGTGTCAAGCCATATGTCTCAATATTCCACCTTACTTAACTTTTTATGGAAGCTTCAAATGAGAAAAGTGTCTTTATAAAAGTTGTAGCTCTCTCAAATCAATTCAAAATGGTCACCAATTTCATGTCATTTGGATTTGAAATGATAGAGTTATGCATTTTTGAAGTTTGGAAAAATCACTTGATCAATGGTATAGGTCAAAAGTGACCTATAATGTAGCCTCATATCACATGCTCAAAAAAGTTGAATTAGCTCCCACTCCAAACATAAAAGTTGAAGTAGACACATTTAATTTGATTGTTCAACTTTGAAATCTTTCATATCATAAAAATTGAGCAAGTTGTGGCCTTGGGAAGTTGACTTTCAAATTAGGGTTTAGACAAAATGACCTATAATGTTTCAACATAGAAAATGATTTTCCAAGAAAAACTAGCTCTAGGTCTCAACATGAAAGTTGTTTGTAATATCATTTAGAGTAAGTTTTCTCTTGGTATCATTTTAATATGGTGAAAATTGTAGGAGATAGGGTCTAGGGAGACCCAGTTTTGATCAGATGAATTCATCTGGCCAACCACCATCAACCAACTTGCTAACTTCCAATTCTCTTGACTTTCTTGGCTCATGGTAGATCATATATGCATAAGATGATGAAATTTGAAGTTTCCCTTGAGAAATTTGATCAATAGGTGAGATAGCTTGTTGGAGAAGTTACTCAAGATACCCAATCAAACTAGGGCTTCCAATGCAAATCACCCTCAAACTCTTGAAGAAAAACTTGATCAATTATAACATGTAGAGAACATTGGGACTCATATATGATGTTCATAACCATTCTTGAATCAATTCTTGGTTGTGCTCTTTGTTCATGAGGGCCTTAAACCCTAGATGTGATCTTGATGAATCAATGAGATCATGCCCTACCTACAAAAGAGTTAGGCAAATACAAAGACATATTTTTTTGGTTTTTTTTGTTAGTGAAATGATAAAATACAAGTATGATACAATCACAAAGTGCTTGTTGATCTCCCAAAACAAACTCAATGAAAATGGGTAAGGAGGATACCAAGGTATGATCCCAATGCTTATGCTTATGATGGAATTGCATGAGGGATCTTAGGATCAAAATTGGGGTCTTACATGTACTACCACCTGGGTATGATGCCAATGCTCACTGTGAATTCCATATGGGGGCACCCGGCCACACGATTGAAAACTATAGAGCTTTCAAGCATAAAGTACAAAATTTAATTAATGCCAAAGCCATTTCGTTCGCACCTAATGGCCCTAACACCAATAACAATCCTATGCCGCCACACGCTTGTCCTTCTGTGAGCATTATTGAGGAGGAAAAGAAGGTGAAACATTGTGTAGAGGAGATAAGAACTTCATTGACTATTATCAAGAAGCAATTATTGATGAATAAAGTGTATCCTGGGTGTGATGCAGAATGCGAAGACTGTTTGATGAATCCCCAAGATTGTGAAAAGTTGAAAGCGGGTGTTCAAAAGTTGATCGACCAGGGAGTAATGATAATAGAACAAATGTCTTCTTCTAATGAGGTAGCCACACTCGAAATTCCGTATGATCCTGTATGAGTACCTGTCGAGATCCCTTATGATCTGATTCCAGTTCCTGCTACAGCATACCCGATCACACCACTTGTGATTACAGTCCCTACTCTTTTTGCTTTTGATAACACAAAGGCGGTGCCATGGAATTATGACTCAAAGGTCTATCTGTATGGGCAAGAGATGAAGGAAGAACCTGTAAAGCCTAAGGAAGATAACATAAATATTACTGGATCCGGGGGCATAACCCGTAGTGGTAGGGCATTCGCACCAGTACCTCCCCCAGACAAGGGTAATCAAGGAGCTTCGAGCAGAAACCCGGGCAAACAAGTAGTGAAAGATGATGGCCAAAGGTAGAATACGACTCAGAAAGCAGTTCCTACTGATGAAGTGGAAGAATTTCTCCGCCTTATCAAGAAAAGTGATTACAAAGTGGTTGATCAACTTAATCATACATCGTCGAAGATATCTATGCTTGCACTTTTGATGAGTTCAGAAGTGCACCGAGAATTTCTGATGAAGTTCTTAAGGGTAGCACATGTCCCCCAAGAAATATCGATGAATTAGTTTGAAGCTATGGTGGCCAAGATATCTGCGAGCAGTTGTCTGGGTTTCAATGATGATGAATTTCCGCCCGAAGGTAGAAACCATAACAAGGCGCTCCACACTTCGATTGAATGTGTGGACACAGTCTTATCCAGGGTATTGGTGGATATCGGGTCTTCCTTAAATGTTCTATCTAAGAACTCGGTTTCCAAGTTACCATTGAAGGATTGGTGATGAAACCCAGCTCGCTCATTATGAGAGCATTTGATGGATCAAGGAGAACAGTGATATGAGAGGTTGATCTCCCCATAAAGATAGGGCCCCACATCTTCTTTATCACATTCTACGTGATGGACATTTACCCCGCTTACAGTTGTCTCCTGGGACGCCCATGGATACATTCGGTTGGGCCGTAACCTTAACCCTCCACCAGAGGTTGAGGTTCAAGATTGGAAGTAAACTAGTAGTGGTGGAAGGAGAAGAAGATATAGTGGTGAGCCATCTAGCATCATTCATGTATGTCGAGGTTGGAGGAGAGATCCATGAGACTGTTGGTGTAAGCCCTAGAGGCCAATACTTTTGGTACTTGTATCGAATTATTTATTAATAATAAAAGGCATTTTCTTTATTATGGTTGATTAATAAAGTCCCTAGAATAGATAGTCCGTTTAATGTATTAAGTGTGACTTAATCATGAGAACACATTAAACATAAGGGCACTATTCTTAAAGTATCCGTAGTCGAGCTTTAATGTGAAGTGGGATAACATTAAAGCATTAAGACTATTATGTTTGTAGACTGATGATCACATCTCATGGATCATGGATAAAGAGTTATCAAGTCTTAAACATAGGCATGAATATTAGGAGTAATATTTATACCGGATTGACCCGCTATGAGAATACTATATAGAAAGTTATGCAAAGTGTCATAAGTTATTCTCATGGTGATAATAGTGTATACCACTCTTCGACCTGAAACCACTATGGATCCTAGATGTAGAGTTGAGTGCCTTATTACTGATCCAACGTTATCCGTAACTGGATGACCATAAAGACAGTTGATGAGTACTCCACGAAGCATGCTGAGGGACATGAGTGTCCTAGATGGAATTTGCCAATCCTGCGTAACAGGATAAATGTCTATGGGCCCAATATTGAACTGGACAAGGGTGACACGGTCTATACCTTGTGTTCAATATAGACATAAGGGCAAAGGGGTAATTATACACATAATTATTATCACAGGAGGTTTTGTCAGATCACATGACATTTTCGTGACTTGGGTAGCAGTGATGTGTTGCTAGATACCGCTCACTGTTTATTATGTTAAATGCGTGATTTAATATAATTGCCAACGCCGCGAAAACCTATAGGGTCACACACAAAGGACGGATTGATGAGAGATAGAATAATTAAGGAACATCGTAAGGTACAGTGTACTTAAGCAGAATACGAAATATGGTAACGTACCAAATACTTAAGTGATTTTGGCATATTATGAGATATAGTCCAAAATGCACTTAAGTGGGCTTTTTGGCTTGAAGCCCACACAAGTGGTTCTATAAATAGAGCTCTTGTGCAGAAGCTTTGTATGGGAATACAACACAACTGAAGAGTTGGAATTTCGTATCTCTCTTTCTCTCACTCAAAGCCTTCATTCACAAACAGCTAGCACTGCGATTGAAGGAATCCGTTCGTGTGGACTGAGTAGAGACGTTGTCATCGTTCAACGTTCATGATCGCCCCGTGGATCTGTATCAAAGGTTTTGA
Organism: Lathyrus oleraceus; assembly: GCF_024323335.1. NCBI lineage: Eukaryota > Viridiplantae > Streptophyta > Magnoliopsida > Fabales > Fabaceae > Lathyrus > Lathyrus oleraceus. Next base: position 168,519,095 of record NC_066585.1, on the reverse strand, counting down.
TCATTATCAGAGATCTGCACCAAAGGTTTGAATCGCCACAAGAGGTAACGATTCTATCACTGATCATGCCCATTCGTAAGGATCACTAAATGGAGAAAGTTTTAAATTCCGCTGCGCCTTTGATGGCAATTCACCAACAGTGGTATCAGAGCCACTTACGAAACCATGAATCTGATAGCTGTTTTTGTTCTGTAATAATATGATTAAAACAGAATGAATCAAAGGTTAAATTGAGATCGATCAAGTTACATATATGTGATATATGTAACCCTGATGCAAAATACATTATATATGATATAATGTTCTTATTTCGTTCATTCAAAACCTCGATGATTGTTTTCCTTTGAGCGATCAATGGTCGTTTGCTTCTTGATCCGACATTAGTATGGTGAAACAATGACGTGTTGATCAATCATACTGAATTAACAATCGAGACGTGTTTGACGGTCTGAAATTGGTGCATTAGGGTTAGTGACGGCACAAGGGTTGTGTTGCCAGAGAGTTATGCGATTGAGGTTTGAACGCACAAGAGTTGTGTTTCCTAAACACTTTTTGGAACAATGTTAACCGGTTAACGCGTATGGTTAACCGGTTAACGGAATGCGAAATAAAATTTTTGAGATTTTTAACAGTGTTAACCGGTTAACGCATATGGTTAACCGGTTAACGCAAGGCAGAAAACAATTTTTTCAGATTTCAAAACAGTGTTAACCGGTTAACGCATATGGTTAACCGGTTAACGCAAGGAAATTTTCGCCCATTCGGCTAACTCAGTGCTTTAAAAGTGTCAAGTGTTGATACGAAAAGCGACATCGATTTTAAATGAATTGTTCATTAAAATGTGATGATCGGTCGTCGAAATTTAATTTGATTTTAATTAATTAAAGGAATTAATTATAATAATAATAAAGTGTTTATTATTGTCTTGTGGTGATCGGTTATGGCCTTAGTTTTCCTTTGTTTTATTTTGGGTTTTTAAAATACGACCTGCGTGTCGTGCCTCTCTCTTAATCTCCCAAATGTAACTTCTTTTCTGATCTCACTCCCTCGTATGTAAAACGAGTTTCTTTCATGTAATGTAATGATATGAAGAAAGCAAAGAAGTCAGTGCCAAAGGAGGACAACCTTGAAGATCTTGCTTGGAGAAGCTTAGATCGTTGTAGGTTAGCTTAGGTTCTCTCATTGGCTTGGGAGAACAATTGCGTTAGGGGCCATAACTGTTTCATTATGTATGTATGTATGTTGATGCATGTGAATGTATGTTGATGCATGTGAGAGACGGTTTATATGATAAACAAGCCGGTGAGATCAGAAAAATTGCAATTCCCTCAAAATTAAATATTAAGTTTATGCTTTCCAAGTTTTAACACTCATCAAGACTAGTAATGGATAATGTAGGTTTCGCCTACGTGAGGTGCATGATCTATATATTGGTAAGGTGCGATGGGATAATTGTAATATCCAATTGTTAAAACAATGGGTCAAACTTAACTAAACAAATTATAATAATATTATATGTGTTTGCTTTCCAAGTTTTAGCACTCATCAAGATTGGTATAGGATATGTAGGTTTCGCCTACGCGAGGTGCATGTTCTATATTAGTAGGGTGCGATGGGATATCCAACTGCTAAGACAATGGTTCAAACTTAATTATAATAATATTATATATGTTTAGAAGCAAGAGTTGGGAATGATCCATATGATGGATTGGAATAAGGAGTTATTCACCCAATTGAAATTTTCGAGAGTTGTATGAGATACAATTGGAAGGAGTTCCTACCTAAATAACCTAGTTTTGTGTAATCCGCCTACGCGGACTTAGAACGAAGTGAAATATGGATCTCGACCCACTAGAAAATCTTCCAACGGGATTTTCCGAATCAGATGATGAGGGTCATTTGTTTTGAGTAAAATAGTGGGAGCATGTTTAATTAAAGGCCTAATTAAATATGTCAATGATACTTATATTTTCATAAATCCTTGTGTAGATTACCATGACAACAAACACCTCTAACAACATCTTGCGATCAATCCTTGATAAGGAAAAATTGTCTGGGACAAATTTTCTGGATTGGCACCGAAACCTGAGGATTGTCCTCAAACATGATAAAGGGAAAGGCAAGGAAGTTGCCAAACCCAAACCCACTAGTGCTGCTTTGAAGCCTAGTGGGAGCATAGAAAAGGAAGACACCTGCTTCCATTGCGGTAAGACCGCACACTGGAAGAGGAACTGCCCAAAGTACCTGGAAGATAGGAAGAATGGAGTAGAGACTCCAACTTCAGGTATTTTTGTTATTGAAATTAATCTACTTCTGCATCATGGGTATTAGATACTGGATGCGGTTCTCACATTTGTACAAATGTGCAAGAACTAAAAAGGAGTAGAAAATTAGCAAAAGGTGAAGTCGACCTACGAGTTGGTAATGGAGCAAAGGTTGTTGCCTTAGCCGTAGGAACTTATGAATTGACTTTACCTAGTGGTTTGATAATTCAGTTAGAGAACTGTTATTATGTACCAGCAATTAGCAGGAATATTATTTCCGTTTCTTGTTTGGACAAGTTCGGTTTTTCATTCATAATAAAGAACAATTGTTGTTCAATTTATTTGAATGATATATTCTATGCAACTGCACAAATGAACAATGGACTATATGTCATTGATCTTGAAATGCCTGTTTATAACATTAATACTAAAAGGATGAGACCTAATGAGTTAAATCCAACTTACCTTTGGCATTGTCGATTAGGCCACATAAATGAGAAACGCATTTCCAAACTCCATAAAGATGGACTGTTGGACTCTTTTGATTATGAATCATATGAGACATGCAGATCTTGTTTAATTGGAAAGATGACAAAGTCTCCATTCACAGGAAAAGGTGAAAGAGCTAATGATATTTTGGCCCTCATACATACTGATGTATGTGGTCCACTGAACATATCAGCCAGAGGAGGTTTTAAGTACTTCATCACATTCACTGATGATTTCAGTAGATATGGTTATGTGTATTTAATGAAACACAAATCAGAGTCCTTTGAAAAGTTCAAAGAATTCAAGAATGAAGTACAAAACCAACTAGGTAAGAATATTAAAGCTCTTCGATCAGATCGAGGTGGTGAATATTTAAGCCTAGAGTTTGATGACCATCTGAAAGAGTGTGGGATCCTATCCCAACTCACTCCTCCTGGAACACCCCAATGGAATGGTGTGTCTGAGAGAAGAAATCGAACCCTGTTGGACATGGTCCGATCCATGATGAGTCAAGCCGATCTTCCAAACTCCTTTTGGGGACATGCGCTGTTGACCGCAGCTTACACACTTAACCGTGTTCCATCCAAAAGGTTGATAAGACACCATATGAGATATGGAGTGGTAAGTGACCACATATGTCTTACATGAAGATTTGGGGTTGCGAAGTTTATATGAAACGACAAATTTCAACTAAGCTTGAGCCCAAATCTGACAAATGCTTATTTGTGAGGTATCCTAAAGAAACAAGAGGATATTATTTCTACAATCCTTCTGAGGGCAAAGTGTTTGTCGCTCGAACTTGAGTTTTCCTAGCAAGGGATTTTATTTCCAAAGGAATCAGTGGGAGGAAAGTAGAACTTGAAGAAATTCAAGAATCACAAAGTATCGATATACCTATGGAGGAATTAGAGCAGGAAACAGAAGTAGTTGTGTAAGAGCAACCTGCTCAAGTAGAACAAGAGCAGCGTAGGTCAGGCAGGATACGTCACCTACCTGAGATATATGGATATCTATTAAAGGTGATGTATTACTCATGGATCAAGATGAGCCTGTGACCTACTCATGGAATCTTCGCCTTGATGAAACAGTAAGACTGTATGGATTCATCAAGAACGAAGATGAGCCTTGTGTCTACAAGAAGGTTAGTGGGAGCATGATCGTATTCCTGGTATTATATGTAGATGACATATTACTCATTGGAATCGATATCCCTACCCTGCAACAAGTAAAGTCTTGGTTGGGGAAATGCTTTTCTATGAAGGACCTAGGTGAAGCAGCCTATATATTAGGAATCAGAATCTATAGAGATAGATCACAAAACTGCTTGGCCTAAGTTAGAGTACATACATAGACAAAGTGCTGAGACGCTTTAATATGAATGATTCCAATCTGGTTATGTGTTTTGCTTAAATGGTGGCACTGTGAGCTTGAAAAGTTCAACGCAAGATGCAGTTGCTGATTCTACAACTGAGGCCAAGTATATTGCTGCCTTAAGTGCAGCAAAGGAAGCTGTTTGGATCAATAAACTTGGTATAGTCCCTATCATTGTGGATCCCATTGGTCTCTATTATGATAACAATGGTGTTATCGCACAAGCTAAGGAGCCTAGATCTCACCAACGATCCAAACACATACTTAGACGTTGTGTGAAAATATGTAAAGTACCTGCACTAGACAATATAGCTGACCCACTGACAAAGCCTCTTGTGCAGCAGAAGCATGATGGCCATACTAGATCAATGGGCATACGGGGTATGTCTGATTGGCTCTAGTGCTAGTGGAAGATTGTTGGTGTAAGCCCTAGAGGCCAATACTTTTGGTACTTGTATCGAATTATTTATTAATAATAAAAGGCATTTTCTTTATTATGGTTGATTAATAAAGTCCCTAGAATAGATAGTCCGTTTAATGTATTAAGTGTGACTTAATCATGAGAACACATTAAACATAAGGGCACTATTCTTAAAGTATCCGTAGTCGAGCTTTAATGTGAAGTGGGATAATATTAAAGCATTAAGACTATTATGTTTGTAGACTGATGATCACATCTCATGGATCATGGATAAAGAGTTATCAAGTCTTAAACATAGGCATGAATATTAGGAGTAATATTTATACCGGATTGACCCGCTATGAGAATACTATATAGAAAGTTATGCAAAGTGTCATAAGTTATTCTCATGGTGATAATAGTGTATACCACTCTTCGACCTGAAACCACTATGGATCCTAGATGTAGAGTTGAGTGCCTTATTACTGATCCAACGTTATCCGTAACTGGATGACCATAAAGACAGTTGATGAGTACTCCACGAAGCATGCTGAGGGACATGAGTGTCCTAGATGGAATTTGCCAATCCTGCGTAACAGGATAAATGTCTATGGGCCCAATATTGAACTGGACAAGGGTGACACGGTCTATACCTTGTGTTCAATATAGACATAAGGGCAAAGGGGTAATTATACACATAATTATTATCACAGGAGGTTTTGTCAGATCACATGACATTTTCGTGACTTGGGTAGCAGTGATGTGTTGCTAGATACCGCTCACTGTTTATTATGTTAAATGCGTGATTTAATATAATTGCCAACGCCGCGAAAACCTATAGGGTCACACACAAAGGACGGATTGATGAGAGATAGAATAATTAAGGAACATCGTAAGGTACAGTGTACTTAAGCAGAATACGAAATATGGTAACGTACCAAATACTTAAGTGATTTTGGCATATTATGAGATATAGTCCAAAATGCACTTAAGTGGGATTTTTGGCTTGAAGCCCACACAAGTGGTTCTATAAATAGAGCTCTTGTGCAGAAGCTTTGTATGGGAATACAACACAACTGAAGAGTTGGAATTTCGTATCTCTCTTTCTCTCACTCAAAGCCTTCATTCACAAACAGCTAGCACTGCGATTGAAGGAATCCGTTCGTGTGGACTGAGTAGAGACGTTGTCATCGTTCAAAGTTCGTGATCGCCCCGTGGATCTGTATCAAAGGTTTTGATCATTATCAGAGATCTGCACCAAAGGTTTGAATCGTCACAAGAGGTAACGATTCTATCACTGATCATGCCCATTCGTAAGGATCACTAAATGGAGAAATTTTTAAATTCCGCTGCGCCTTTGATGGCAATTCAAGATTGGAAGTAAACTAGTAGTGGTGGAAGGAGAAGAAGATATAGTGGTGAGCCATCTAACATCATTCATGTATGTCGAGGTTGGAGGAGAGATCCATGAGACTCCTTTCGAAGCCTTTGAAGTGGTGAACATGGAAATGACTCCACCAGTGAAAGTTGCTTCAGGCACATAACTTTCTATGGCTTCATGGAAAGATGCAAAGACTATAATTCAGTTTGGCCACCCCACAGGCTGGGGCAGAGTACTTGATTTTCCAGTAAACAAGGACAAATCTGGGTTGGGATTCCACTCTCGCGAGAAGACTCAGAAGCCGAGTGATGCTAGCACAAACAAAGGGCCAATTCCCGCTATACCTGAAACTTTTACTAGTGCAAGACATCTCGGAAATGATTCAATTTGTGTGATGGAGGAAGAAAGCGGTCTTCCAGAGGAAGCATGATTCGTGTACCAGAAGGCCAAAGGACAAACACTCAGCAACTGGACTGCCGTGGATATACCAGAAGTCATCTTCATTGAAGAGTAATTTTCCTTGTTTTGCTTTGAAAGCTCTATGCCATGCCCAAGGCGTAGAGTAAACTTTTAGGGGCCCCCATACTTTCAAACAAAGTTTACCAATAAATAAAATAAACATCTTTGCATTCAATTTGTGCTCCCTGTCGTTCATTCATTTTATTTTCCAAAAAAAATATGTATGGCATTGTTTTTCATTTATCATCTTTTCCGTCCCACTGTCCTAAAGTAAAGCATGAATCATGCAGATTTGCGTCGAGTCCCATTGATAATCAAACTGCTAAAGCCCAATATGACTTTGATAATCCAATCTACCAAGTTGATAAAGACGGCGAGGAAGATTGTGAACTCCCTGAAGAGCTGCCCAGACTCTTATAGCAGGAATCAAGAGTCATCCAACTACACCAAGAGGCAGTAGAGATTGTGAACCTCGGGTCAAAGGAGGAAAAGAAAGAAGTCAAGATAGGCGCATCCCTGAATGACGAGGTGAAAATAAAGTTGATCAAACTCTTGTAAGAGTACATGGATGTATTTTCCTGGTCATATCAGGATATGCCAGGACTGGATACGGATATCGTGGTGCACCGATTACCTCTCAAAGAAGAATGCTCTCCGGTGAAGCAAAAATTGAGAAGGACTCATCCCAACATGACCATCAAGATTAAAGAAGAAGTCCATAAGCAATTGGATGCATGTTTTCTTGTAGTGGCAAATTATATGCAATGGGTAGCAAACATCGTACATGTGCCAAAGAAAGACGGTAAAGTACGTATGTGTGTGGGTTACCGAGACTTGAATAGGTCAAGCCCTAAAGATGATTTCCCTTTACCTCACATCAATGTGTTAGTAGACAATACAACCCAATTCTCGATATTTTCCTTCATGGATGGGTTCTCCGGATACAATCAAATAATAATGGCACCCGAAGACATGGAGAAAACTACGTTTACCACCCCTTGGGGCACTTTCTGCTACAAAGTGATGCCATTTGGCTTGAAGAACACTGGTGCGACATATTAGCATGCGATGGTCACTCTCTTTCATGATATGATTCATAAAGAGATTGAAGTATATGTTTACGATATGATCGCAAAATCCCAAACTAAGGAAGAGCATCTGGTTCATCTCGAGAAATTGTTTACGCGACTGAGGAAGTTCAGGCTGAGGCTGAATCCAAATAAATGCACATTTGGGGTAAGATCTGGAAAGTTGCTAGGTTTTATCTTGAGCCAACCAGACATTGAAGTCGATCCTGAAAAAGTCAAAGCAATACAGAATATGCCAGCGCCGAGAAATGAGAAAGAGGTTCGTAGATTTCTGGGGCAATTGAACTACATAGCTAGATTCATATCTCACCTCACGGCCACGTGCGAGCCGATATTCAAATTACTCCGCAAAGATCAAGCAATCAGGTGGAATGATAAATACCAGAATGCATTCGAAAGGATAAAAGAATACTTGCAAGAACCACCGATCTTGATGCCACATGTGCTAGGAAGACCTATTATCATGTACCTCACAGTTCTTGAGGGATCTATGGGGTGTGTTCTCGGGCAACATGATGAGACAGGTAGAAAAGAGCACGGAATCTACTACTTGAGTAAAAAGTTCACAGACTGTGAAAGCAGATATTCGTTGCTCGAGAAAATGTGTTATGCATTGGCCTGGGCCGCCAAACGCTTAAGACAGTATACGATGACACACACGACTCTCTTGATTTCCAAAATGGATCCCATCAAGTATATATTCGAGAAACCTGCCCTCACAGGAAGGGTTGCTCGGTGGCAAATGGCGTTAACAGAGTATGACATCCAATACATCACGCAGAAAGCCATCAAAAGTAATGTGTTGTCTGAATACCAGGCTCATCAACCCGTGGGGGACTATCAGCCCACGCACTTTGACTTTACGGACGAAGACATCATGTTTGTCAGATTGGGGTGTTCTAGAACCTGGGAGTGGACCCGAACCAGGATTGCGATGGACGGTCGTGTTTGATGGTGCATATAATGCTCAAGGAAACGGAATCGGGGAAATCACCACCTCCCCAACCGGATTTCATCTCCCCGCGAGATTATATTTCGATTTCACCAACAATATGGCAGAGTACGAAGCATGCATCTTTGGTTTGGAAGCGGCTATTGACTTAAAGATCAAAATCTTAGAAGTCTATGGTGATTATGCGTTGCTAATCAGCCAAATCAGAGGAGATTGGGAAGTTCGTGATCCCAAATTGATCCTCTACAAAGAACATGTCTCAAAGCTAATCCCGTATTTTGATGAAGTTACTTTCCATCATATTCCCCGAGTGGAAAATCAATTGGCGGATGCTTTGGCTACCTTGGCTTCTATGTTTAAGGTCAAATGGAAAAATGAAGCACCTTCTTTCCATATTGACTACTTGGATGAGCCAACATATTGTTTGGCGGCTGAAGAACAATCAGACGACCACCCCTGGTTCCACGATATCAAAAAGTATCTAGAAAAGCAAGAGTCTCGAGAGGATGCATCCATTACGAATAAGAAACACCTTCGAAAGGTCTCGGTTAAGTTCTTCTTAAGCGGAGATGTGTTGTACAAGAGAAATTACGACTCGGTCCTGCTGAGATGCGTGGATAGACAAGAAGCAAACCGTATCATAATGGAAATACACTAAGGGTCCTTCGGGACACATGCCAGTGGGCACACCATGGTGAAAAAGATCTTGAGAGCAGCTTATTATTGTATGACTATGGATATTGACTGCCATCGGCACGTCCAAACATGCCATAAATGCCAGATTTATGCAGACAAGATCCACGTGCCACTGGCTCCGCTCAATGTCTTAATATCCCCATGGTCGTTCGCCATGTGGGGTATCGATGTAATCGGGCGCATTGAGCCAACTGCCTTAAATGGGCATCGCTTCATCCTCGCGGCCATCGACTACTTCACCAAATGGGTGGAGTCAGTCTCATATGCAAATGTCACAAAGCAAGTGGTGGCCCGCTTCCTAAAGAAGGAAATCATATGTCGGTATGGAATCCCAAATAAGATCATCACAGACAATGGGTCTAACCTCAATAGATAGATGATGAAAGAATTGTGTAAAGATTTCAAGATCGAGCATCATAATTTGTCGTCGTATCTCCCGAAGATGAATAGGGCAGTTGAGGCAGCCAATAAGAACATCAAAAAGATTGTTCAGAAGATGGTGCAAACGTACAAGGATTGGCATGAAATGCTTCCATTTGCTTTACATGGATACCGTACATCAGTACATACCTCTACTGGGGCAACACCATTCTCTTTAGTGTATGACATGGATGCAGTGCTTCCTATCAAAGTAGAGATTCCTTCTTTGATGATATTAACGGATGTCAAGTTGGACGAAGCCGAATGTGTGAAAGCAATATTGAATTAACTTAACCTCATCGATGAGAAACACATGGAATCCATATGACACGGTCAACTATATCAAAAGCGGTTGAAGAAGGCTTTTGACAAAAAAGTTCGTCCTCGAAATCTTGAGGTTGGAGACTTGGTAATAAGGAAGATTCTGCCAATTCATCCAGATCTGCATGGAAAGTGGACACATAACTACGAAGGTCCATATGTAGTGAGAAAGATCTTCTCTGGAGGAGCCTTAATCTTATCGACTATGGATGGTGACGATTTCCCATCTCCCGTAAATGTAGACGCAGTAAAAAAGTACTTCGCCTAATAAACCCGCTAAGTTGATCCCTAGGGGAAACTTAGGCAAAAAAGGGTATCCCGGTGGACCACAAAAAGAAAAGGTCTAGGAAAAAATTAGGGATAAAACAAAAAAATGAATAAACCCGCTAAGTTGATCCCTAACGACAACTTAGGCAAAAAGGGGTATCCCGGTAGATTGAAAACCCGAGAGGGCAGCCTAGGCAAAAGTTAGGGATTGTTTAAGGGCAAGTAATTGCATTCTGGGGAGGACCTTCGTACCCCTTCGTCCCGAGTATAGGTTTAAGACCCCAATTTTGACCCTAAGACCCCTCATGCAATTCCATCATATGCATTAGCATTGGGATCATACCTTAGCATCCTCCTTACCCCTCTTTCATTGGGTTTGCTTTAGATCACTAAGCACTATGTGATTGTATCATACTTGTATATTATCATTTTTTACTTGTAGGTGTTTAATTGACTGCATTATATGGTAAAACACTAATGTCTTGACTGATGTCATGACATGTATGTGTGACTACATTGTAGTTACTGCAGGACTAGCTAACACAGGATTTATTGAATGTCAAACTGGATGCAGTGACATTCATACCTGTCAACAGATACTAAGGAATAGAACAGCAGGAGTTCTGTTTGAACTTAGTATTTATTTGCAGTCTGGTTATCAAGGAAGAACCAGACCTGGCATAAGGCCTACTGACTGAATGTCAAACTGGATGTTATGACATTCATCATTGAAAGCAGCTGCTGAAGATTAGACAGAGTGGTGTTCTGTTATACTTCAGCATGTAACTTAGTTTGTTCTTCAAGAGAATAACAGAACTAACTTAAGGCCAATTGTGTAAATGTTAAGTTGGACACTTTAACATTTATTAATGTAAGCTGTTACTGTAGTATGGTCATTTTGATCATGTACAGGTCAGCAAAATTGTACAGTCTGTTTTCTGGAAAAACAGACTCAGCATATGGACCTTGATGTCAAGCTGAATGTCGTGACATTCATTCCTGACAGCATATGCTATATTGTAGGTTGTTCAGTTTTCTGTTTCAGCTTTTTCTCAGGCTATTCTTCAGGGATTCAACAGCTGAGAGAAAATCCAGGAAATCAACAACCAAGCTACATTCAATGAACCTAACAAATAGCCTATTTGTTAGTAACCTAAATGTTGAATTTATGGGAACTTGAGTGACCTTAAATTCAGGAGAATACAGGTGCAAAAGCCCAGGTCCTGCAATATAAAAAGGAAGGCGTTCCTTCATTCAGTTTCGGGGATTTTGAGGCGTGAAGATTTTGTGTGTCCATCATACTTCACTGCTGTATTTTTGTGAGTCTAGTATTAGACGTATCTTGTAAACCAAGTCATTATCAAGTAGATGATAGCTTTAGCATAGGGTGTTCATTGAGTTGTAAGTGTTATGTCACTCAAAGCTTTTAAGCGTGAGTGCTGTGTATCTTGATTTAAGCTGTGAAGCATAATCAAGAGTTGTTTTTGAAGTGTGACTTCAAAGTGTCTTTAATATCACTGAGGTGATTGAGGGGGAGTGAGTAGGAACTCTGATCTTAGGTTAAGATTGAAATTGCATTGGGTAGGGATTAAGTGATAAGTTGTAAACGGGTGAGTTTAGCTTTGAATTGATACTACTAATAGTGGATTTCCTCCCTGGCTTGGTAGCCCCCAGATGTAGGTCATGTTGGACTGAACTGGGTGAACAATTACTTGTGTTATTTACTGCACTTACTGTTAAGTTCTGCATAATCCCTGTCTGTGCAGAATTGGATGTCATAACAACCAGTGTGACATCCAAAGTCTGATAACTAGAATTTCAATTGGCATCAGAGCAGGCACCCTGCCTGTGAATTTCTGGGTGAGATCTAGGGAAGTTACTTTCTAGTACCATGGACAAGGATTTAGGACACTCAAACAGACCACCCATGTTGGATGGATCTAATTATGATGACTGGAAGCCTCGTATGATAGCCTTCTTAAGGTCTCTAGACAGCAAAGTCTGGAGAGCTGTCAATAAAGGATGGGAACATCCAATGAGGACAGGTGAAAATGGAGTCAGTGTGCAGATTCCTGAAGAAGAGTGGGACAAGGAGCAAGAGGCATTAGCTCTTGGAAATTCCAAGGCCTTGAATGCATTGTTCAATGGAATTAGCAAGAACATCTTCAGGCTGGTACACCACTGTGAACTAGCTAAGGATGTTTGGGATACCCTCAAGGTAACTCATGAAGGTACTTCCAAGGTGAAGATGTCCAAACTTCAGATGTTGACCACCAAGTTTGAAAATCTGAGGATGAAAGAGGATGAGACTATTCATGACTTTCACATGAATATTCTTGAAATTGCAAACACCTCTGGTGGACTAGGTAAGAAAATGGCTGAAGAGAAACTTGTAAGAAAGATTCTCAGGTCCTTGCCTAAGAGATTTGCTATGAAGGTCACAGCCATAGAGGAGGCACAGGACATCTGCAACATGAAGGTGGACGAGCTCATTGGTTCCCTCCAAACCTTTGAAATGGGCTTGGGTGAGTATGCTAAGAAGAAGAACAAAAGCATAACTTTTGTATCTAATGCTGAAGAGGAGTCAGAAGCAGGATGTACTGGAGGTGATGAAAGTATATCAGAAGCCTTAGCCATGCTTGGGAGACAGTTCAACAAGCTCATAAAGAAATTTGATCAACAGGGTAGACCTAATGTCAAGAACGTCCCGTCTGACATAAAGAAAAGATCAACTTATGAAGAAAAGGCCAACCAAGGCAAGGGAATCCAGTGCCATGGATGTGAAGGATATGGTCATATTAAGGCTGATTGCCCTACCCTTCTCATGAGGCAAAGGAAAGGGCTATCTGTCACCTGGTTAGAAGAAGACACTGAGAGTGAATTTGAAGGAGAATCGGCCAAACATGTCACTGCTCTGACCAGTGTTTGTTCCTCAGAGGATAACTCAAGTGGAGATGAACTCACCTTGGATGGGCTTGCTGTCTCATATAAAGAATTATGTGTTAAAAGTGTAGAAGTTTGCATCCAAGGAGAAAAGCATAAGAAACTCATCAAAGAGCTAGAAGCTGAGAAACTAGAGCAGCTGAAAGTCATAGAGGGTCTGAAGGGTGAGATTTCTTTGCTGATCTCTAAGCTAGACCAAATGACCAAATCCATCAAAATGTTGAATAAGGGATCTGACACCTTGGAAGAAATCCTGAAGACAGGACAGAAGTCTGGAACCACATCTGGTTTAGGCTTTGGGAAAAGATCCTCAGCTGAACGCAAACGCCCAAAGGCTAAAGTTCAGAAATCCAAAGGGAAGTCACATCCAAAGTCACAACATCGAGGAACCAGAATGAACAATCATCAGAAGAAGAAATTCAAGAGATGGAAATGTCATTACTGTGGTAGATTCGGTCACATAAAACCATTCTGCTATAGGCTGCATGGTTACCCAAACCAGACCCCTCAAGGTAGGCCTAAGAAAAAGGTGTCTACGCATAATGTCCCCATTAAGAAACAAACATGGGCGGCTAAGCAGACACCTCAGGTCAATCCTAAGAAGCTAGCATCCAAGATTCACTTCTCGCCTGAGAATCAACAGTGTGTTGCTAACCTTGCCCACACTTCTTCAAGGGGACATATCAGACAAGATTGGTACCTTGATAGTGGCTGCTCAAGGCATATGACTGGGATGAACAACCTAGTGGTGAATCTACATCCCTCTAACACCAAGTCTGTGACATTAGGTGATGGAACTAAAAGAGAAGTCATGGGTGTTGGGAAACTTGACTGTCCAGAAACTCCAAAATTGAGTGATGTATTGTTAGTAAAAGGACTAACTGTGAACCTCATAAGCATAAGCCAGCTGTGTGACCAAGGATACAAGGTGGAATTTACCAAGGGAGGATGTGTGGTGTTGAATGGGTGTAATCAAGAAGTGATGAGAGGAGATAAATCCAAAGATAATTGCTATCTATGGAAATCTAAAGACTCTATCAACCTTCCCAAGTGTCCTTTGGCCAAGGGAGATCAGGAAGGGAAGCTGGGACATGGAAGACTTGATCCCCTTCAGGTAAAAGGAGTGAAGAAGAGCATTTCCAAGGGAGCTATGAGAAGAGTCTCATATCTGTCGTTAGATAAAAAGACAGGCTATGGAAAGTGTCTGCTCAAAAGTAATGAGCCCTTGGTTCCCATTGGTCATCATACAACTGAGATGACAGCAAGGGACAGACAGAGGTGTGTGTTATTGATGTCGGCAGAAACTCAGTACCTAGCTTGTGGTGGCAAGTGGTCATCTCTAGTTTGGAGGAACCTGATGCAGACAGAGTACAATGTCACCCAGAATGTCATGACATTGTACATTACTAAGTGTGAAAATAGTAAGGGCAAAAAGGGAATGCGTGCGTCTGAAAAGTTATAGCAACTAATGAAGTTAGTTAGCTACTGTTTAATAAGTCAAATTATTAAACAAATAGTGAGCGCTGAGTGGTCAAAATCTAATAGACCTTACTCTTGCATAAAGCGTTTCACATTCAGTCGTTTCATTCTCCACTCGTGCAAACCCTCGTCCAAAGAAACGGTTCATCTTCCCTCTCAGATTTTCAGCATGGCTCGTCAATCCGATACCTCCTCGTACACCACCATGTCTGATTCTCTCAGCACCGAGTCTTACCACCCTACCCGGGAGGATCCAGCTGTTGACGCAGCAACTTTGTCCCATGCAAGAAGACCTAAGGAAACGGTCACCGGGTTTTCATCAGAAATCGCTCTTGATGAACACACAAGGGAAGGGTCAAGGTATGTACATAACTCCATTGCAACTATCGTCACTCAGATACTATCTGGCAATCGAAATGTTCCTGGGGTTTCTGTTCCCTTGAACACAATCATTCCTGATATTGCTGCATGTCAAGATAAAGCTGTAGTGTTGAGGAAAAATGTCACTGACAATGTTGAGCAACCAGATGCTCACGAGGGATCAAAGATTGAAAAACCCTCAGGCAAAGTGAGAGGTGAGAAGGCCAATGTTACTCAAGGTGTTGAGGACAACCCTAGGACTGAAACGATTAACGTGGAAGAGCTCTCGGACAATGAACTTCTGGCTACAGTTGTCCCTAGGATAGCCAAGAGAGTTAGGACTAGAAGGGAGAAAAAGGGTGTGGAGCAGAAGTCCCCCTCCAAGGAAGTTGGTGAAACAAATCCTCACAAGCAACCAGAGTCAGAGAGTGCACACAAGAGGAAAAGCTATGGACCTACAAAAGCTTGGAGCAAAGAGGTGCCTAAGAAGTTGAAGACCAAGGCTGTGGTGGTTGAGTCTGAATCTGATGTCCCATGTGATGTCACAACATCCATGCCCAGGAAGAAGCCTTCTTCCAGCAGGCTGGCAACCAGTGTCCCAGAAGTTCCCATTGACAATGTGTCCTTCCACTTTGCCTCCAGTGTTAACAGGTGGAAGTATGTATACCACAAGAGGCTGGCCCTGGAGAGAGAACTGGCACAGAATGCATTGGACTGTAAGGAGATTGTGGATCTCATCAAAGAAGCAGGGTTGATAAGAACTGTGTCTCAACTTCCTAAGTGCTATGAGACCTTAGTGAAGGAGTTCATTGTAAATCTGTCAGAGGAGTGTGCTGATGGGAGATCCAAGGAATTTCGAAAGGTCTATGTGCGTGGCAAATGTGTGACCTTTTCCCCCTCTGTGATAAATCAGTATCTGGGAAGAGCGGATGAAGAGCAACCAGAGCTTGAAGTGACTGACAATACAGTCTGTCAAGTCATCACAGCAAAGCAAGTCCGAAAATGGCCTCTCAAAGGGAAGCTAGTGGCCAGCCAACTAAGTGTTAAGTATGCAATGCTACACAAAGTTGGAGCAGCCAACTGGGTACCCACTAACCACAAGTCAACTGTGTCTGTGGCATTAGGGAAGTTCATCTATGCAGTGGGAACCAAGGCAAAGGTGGACTATGGTGCTTACATATTTGATCAGACAATGAAGCATGCTGGGAGCTTTAGTGTGAAGGGACCCATTGCCTTTCCATCTCTCATATGTGGAATTGTGCTGAATCAATTTCCACACATCCTGACAGATAATGACTTCGTGAAAAGAAGAGAGAGTCCATTGGCTTTCAGCTACAAACTGTTCCTGGGCAAGCATGTCCCTGACATTGTCTTGACATCGGGAGAGACTTCCAAAGCTGGCAACCAACCAGACAAAGCTGATGTTATTGCAGTTCTCAAAGAGACCTGCAAAGAGCTGGAAGCTAGAAAGCATGCACTGGAAAAGCTCATCTTGCAACTGGAGTCTACCGCTGAGGACACGGATGGAGCTGATGGGCAAATTGCTGAGGAGGAGGAAAAGGCCAGCTCTGAAGAGGAGGCTGATGAGGAGGCTGATGATGAGGCTGAGGATTAATCACTTCTTTTGTGTTTTTCTGTCATGTGTGTAATTCTAATTACTATTTGTGGATCTGTAAATTAAAGTGTTGCTTTGGCAACATTTTTGACAAAAAGGGGGAGTGACAAGTGATACCCCAGGACAACAGAAGTTTACATTGTTAAACTTTATGAAAACAGGTCCTCATTCATGACAGATTGAAGTTTTCACCTACTGCAGCTGCTGTGTGATGAAGTGTGTATTTAGCTTCTGTGTGTATGCTGTTGTATGCCTCTGTGTGTGTGTGAAGTTTTTATTTAACTTCCCTCCTCCCCTGCAGCAGCTGTGTGTTGAAGTTTATATTTAACTTCTGTTTTTGTGCTGCTGTGTGAAGTTTTTATTTAACTTCCATGTGTGTGAGTGTGCTGCCACTCTGAGTGTATTAGCTAGTATTATTTCCTGCTGGGTGTGTGTGATTCCGCTGCTATGAACTCTGTTATAGGGATCAAAGTGTTTTAGCCAAAAATTTGCCAAAGGGGGAGTTTGTAGGTGTTTAATTGGCTGCATTATATGGTAAAACACTAATGTCTTGACTGATGTCATGACATGTATGTGTGACTACATTGTAGTTACTGCAGGACTAGCTAACACAGGATTTATTGAATGTCAAACTGGATGCAGTGACATTCATACCTGTCAACAGATACTAAGGAATAGAACAGCAGGAGTTCTGTTTGAACTTAGTATTTATTTGCAGTCTGGTTATCAAGGAAGAACCAGACCTGGCATAAGGCCTACTGACTGAATGTCAAACTGGATGTTATGACATTCATCATTGAAAGCAGCTGCTGAAGATTAGACAGAGTGGTGTTCTGTTATACTTCAGCATGTAACTTAGTTTGTTCTTCAAGAGAATAACAGAACTAACTTAAGGCCAATTGTGTAAATGTTAAGTTGGACACTTTAACATTTATTAATGTAAGCTGTTACTGTAGTATGGTCATTTTGATCATGTACAGGTCAACAAAATTGTACAGTCTGTTTTCTGGAAAAACAGACTCAGCATATGGACCTTGATGTCAAGCTGAATGTCGTGACATTCATTCCTGACAGCATATGCTATATTGTAGGTTGTTCAGTTTTCTGTTTCAGCTTTTTCTCAGGCTATTCTTCAGGGATTCAACAGCTGAGAGAAAATCCAGGAAATCAACAACCAAGCTACATTCAATGAACCTAACAAATAGCCTATTTGTTAGTAACCTAAATGTTGAATTTATGGGAACTTGAGTGACCTTAAATTCAGGAGAATACAGGTGCAAAAGCCCAGGTGCTGCAATATAAAAAGGAAGGCGTTCCTTCATTCAGTTTCGGGGATTTTGAGGCGTGAAGATTTTGTGTGTCCATCATACTTCACTGCTGTATTTTTGTGAGTCTAGTATTAGACGTATCTTGTAAACCAAGCCATTATCAAGTAGATGATAGCTTTGGCATAGGGTGTTCATTGAGTTGTAAGTGTTGTGTCACTCAAAGCTTTTAAGCGTGAGTGTTGTGTATCTTGATTTAAGCTGTGAAGCATAATCAAGAGTTGTTTTTGAAGTGTGACTTCAAAGTGTCTTTAATATCACTGAGGTGATTGAGGGGGAGTGAGTAGGAACTCTGATCTTAGGTTAAGATTGAAATTGCATTGGGTAGGGATTAAGTGATAAGTTGTAAACGGGTGAGTTTAGCTTTGAATTGATACTACTAATAGTGGATTTCCTCCCTGGCTTGGTAGCCCCCAGATGTAGGTCATGTTGGACTGAACTGGGTGAACAATTACTTGTGTTATTTACTGCACTTACTGTTAAGTTCTGCATAATCCCTGTCTGTGCAGAATTGGATGTCATAACAACCAGTGTGACATCCAAAGTCTGATAACTAGAATTTCATTACTAACCAAAATACCAAAAATATGTCTTTGCATTTGCCTAACTCTTTTGCAGGAAGGGCGTGATCACCATTGACCCATCAAGTTCATATCTAGGGTTTAAGACCCTCATGGCTAAGAACACAACCAAGGATTGATCCACAATGTTTCTAAGCATCATATATGAGTCCCAATGATCTTCACATGTTATTTTGGTCAAGATTTCTTCAAGAGTTTAGAGTTGGTTTGCCTTGGAAACCCTAGTTTGTCTGGGTATCTTGAGTAACTTCCTCAACAAGCTTCCTCACCAATTGATCAAATTTATCAAGGGACACTTCAAATTTAATCATATTATGCATATATGATCTACCATGAGCCTAAAAAGTCAAGAGAATTGCAAGTTAGGAAGTTGGTTGGTGGTGGTTGGCCAGATGAATTCATCTCATCAAAACTGGGTCTCCTTAGACCCTATCTCTTACAATTTTCATCATATTAAAATGATTCCAAGAGAAAAGTTACTCTAGATGACATTCTAAACAACTTTCATGTTTAGTTCTAGAGCTAATTTTTCTTGGAAAGTCATTTTCTATGTTGAAACATTATAGGTCATTTTGTTTAAACCCTAATTTGAAAGTCAACTTCCCAAGGCCATAACTTGCTCAATTTTTGTGAGATGAAATATTTCCAAGTTGCACAATAAAATTCAAGATGTCTAATTAAATTTTTATATTTGGAGTTAAAGCTAAATCAACTTTTATGAGCATGTGATATGATGATACATTATAGGTCATTTTGGACCAATACCATTGAACAAGTGATTTTCCTCAATTTCAAAAATGCATAACTCTCTCATTCTAAATCCAAATGATGTCAAATTGGTGACCATTTTGAAGGTATTTGAAAGATCTACAACTTTGATAAATACACCTTTCTCATTTGGAGCTCACATAAAACGTTTAGTAAGGTGGAACATTGAAGTATATGACTTGACACTTAGAAAAAATTTCAACATGTTGAAATTTCCAAACTTCCACCTAAAAATTCACCGTGATCCAAGTTCCAAATGGAAAAGTGTTCAACATAAGACTTGTTCCTCTTGATCTAAGATTTCCAAAGAGTCCTATTCCATTCATTTTGGAAAAAGATTGCTAGGGTTACGCATGGTGTTAACAGACCTACATCAATTGGCAAAATCAAAACTTCAAATGATCATTTCACATTGCCTTGCCATTCAAGCTTGATTCAAACCTCAACACAGTTGATTTTGGACCTTAGTGAGTTGCTTCATAGGCCTGTACACGCCCATGCAAGCTTGTGCATGACATTGCCAATTTTAGAAGAAATTTCAAGTGTGCAAATAACACTTCAAATTGCTATAAATAGAGACCCTCTGAGCTCATTTCAGAAGATCCTTGCGTGCCAGCTTTGCCCCCTCTCTTCAAACCCTCACAATCCAAAGGAAAACCTGATAATTTTCACTTGAAAATTGAGTTTGAATCTCACAGTTTAGAGATTCAAAAACTCCAGGATTCAAAGCTTCTTACCATTCCTAATCCACTTCTGCAAGTCATTGGAGCAAGATCAAACAAGAATTGAAGCAAGGAAGAGCAAGTACTGCACAACATTGAAGGTATTTTCCATAATTTTTCTTCTCTTCGATTCTCACTCAATTCTCAGCAATTCTCTTGGATCTTTGGTTGTCTGAAGTCCTACCAATGTAGGCAAGAAGTTTGAGTTGCTTTGAGGTCAAATTGAAGTAACTCAGTTGACATACCTCAAAATTCAACTCCTCATATCTTTCTATATATTTGGAGTTAGTTAAAATTGAGGTCAGATTCGTGTTGTACGCCATTTTCTCTTTCAGATCATGTCCTCTTTTTTTTATTTTAATTATGGTGATGACTGAACCAGTCCGGTGAGGTTCGCCTGAGAAGGTGACCAGTCATTTGCTCCGGCAGCGAGGTGGCAAGGTTCTGAGCCATTGATTCAGTTTTAATTGTTTTAATCTCACGCGTTGGTTTGGATACCCACTTGTGCAGCGCGCTGACTAAGTTCCATCATGGAACGCGCGCTTGTGACCACTTGATCTGCCACCTCAATTAATGAGGGAGATCAAGTGGTCCACGTTTTTTTTTGTATTTTCTGATTTTCATCTTATTCCTTTGATTTTCATTAATTCATATTAATTTTAATATTGATCCAAAATATATGAGAGTTTCACCTAAAAATTTAAATAAAATCCTCTTTCATATTTTGAATTAAAATTATTTTTTGGATCATTATTAATAATTTTCATGATTTAATTGATTTTGTGAATATTTTTAATTGTTTAAAAATACTTTTAAGTTTCTAAAAATTCTGAAATTTTTTCTCCAAGGCCCTTTGACCTTGTTTGACCTATGATAAATCTCATGGCTATTTCTTTGGTGTTTTGATGAGGTTTTAGGAATTTGACAAACCATATTTAATTTAATGTATTATTTTTAATATTTTAAAATTGAATAAATGCCAAATAATTCTTCAATCAACATTTACTTTTATACTAATTTATACCGCAAAGTATCAAATTTGTTGAGAAATAATGATTCATCATCATCATAAATATCATCATCATGATGAATTATAATTTCTCAACTAATTTGATACTTTACCGAATAAACTAAAAGAGAAGGAAGTGTTGATTGAAGAACTAAAAGTATCAAATCAGATTCTAATTGTTAAAGGGAGAGATATGAATAATGGGTTGCTGAAAGATCAAAAAGTATTTATTAGTGTAAGTTTTTTTTATAATTTAACTTTATTTTTCAGATTATTATTTTCTAATTCAACTTAAAAGGTTACATATTCAGTGAGGGGTTGGCAAAACACTCAATCCACATTATATATAATAAACTAAAATGTAGTTTCTACCACTCTAGACATGTTAGGTTGAATGAAATGAAAGTTGCACAAGGAATAACATTCTCGACAAGAACATAGGACAACAAAAAGAGCAACATAACTCAACAAAAACAACAACATAACTATAGTGATATATCTGTAGAGAGGCCTATTAAGGGAGGGAGGACTACTGATTTCTCTTAAGGGGTAACTTTGATCTGCCGCCCCCCGCGAGGGTCCGTCTCACCCGAGGTGTTTCATACTCGCTCAGTCGTGGGAAAAGATGTTTCTTGGTCAGAGAGACGTCAGGGTCAACAGTCTAACTCATGTCTCCTTATAAAATAGGGATTCAAGTGTCCATTATTGAATGAGTGGGAAGTTATCATTTCCATGGAACCATATACCCAAGAGGACTCTATAAACACCTCTTCCCTAGCGTAAGAAAGGGATGAATCTTAACTTAACCCACATAATGCATAAACACATTGGCTCTCACCTCACATAAGCTAGCCCTCTCTCACCATAATAAACACTACCAAAAAGGGTATCCCGCTGCTGCGAGCAAGCCCTTACCATTATAAAACTTCTAAGACTTACAGTCATCCCTATATATATATATATATATATATATATATATATATATATATATATATATATATATATATATATATATATATATATATATATATATATATATATATATATATATATATATATATATAGCAATTGTCGTAATCATGATGGTCTTTGTAGTGGCAACACACATAGTTCTCCTTAGTGATAACAAAATACGTTGTTGATGGGGAGGAGCAGAAAGGAGAGTCCGGTGAGAAATAGAATACAGGCACGAAGATATGGCATATGTTGGCGAAGTTCAACTCCACTACTGATAAAGGGGATATTGTTGTTGCTGCTATCAAGGAGGAGAACCATATGTGCTTCCACTGCAAGGACTGATATGGTTACAACGATTACCATCCCGATTCAGAGTGTTGCGAGAAAGGGAGAGGTTGCCAGAGCGACGGTTGGTGCTCTAGGATGAGTCGTCAGAAGGACGTTGCTGGGTGGTACGATAAGTGGCAAGAGACTCAGTGGGTGTCATCTTAGATAAACTATAATCTTCTAATGTGAGCAAGGAAAGAGCCTGGTTAAAGAAGGGGAGAAGATTGCTCTGTCGAATCAAGGTTGAAACACCCTGGTATGTACCAATAGCGTCAGAGATGAATCGAAGGAGCATACTGTGATTATTCACAAGAGCACCGATACCGCATAACTGGTCAGAAAGCGTCTTCAGACATTGATAATATGCAAAGACATTTGGAAAAGTCTTCATGTAAACAATAGAGAATTCATGCTCAAGAGTGACAACACATGCATTCTGATTATCCTAGAAGAGGTTAGCCAAACGCTTCCTGGAAGCCAAAGTTGTGGAGCCAGGTTCTATAATGGTGGTTTGCAAGTCAACAAAAATAATGGAATATATCCACTGAAGTACAGTTGCATCTAAGGTGGCCCACATGTCATAAGTGGGGTCAGTGAGAGGCGGTGGAGGCTTGTTATCTGATGGCACGATATGATATAGGACCCAGTAAGAGCAGAAATGAACGCGAAATAGCTTCGCACATGTGTCGTAGCTATCAGTTTCCACGTCAAGCACAATAGAAATATTATTCCTAATGTTGAAAACAACGAGAGTGTGGTGAAATTCCAGCCTGGAAGAGGATGAAGGAGGCGGTGTCGGGGTTTCCACCTTAGGAGGATGAGTCACCATGTTTCTTTCGTTGTTGGAGGAGGAAGACATGTTATAAGCGGAGAGGAAGAAGGGGAACAATGGTCGCGAGAGAGGCTGGAGGTGGGAGAGGCCGACACTAATTGAAAACTAATATTGGGGCGATGGGACACGAAAAGGGAATTTGTCAACGATATGGACGGAGGGAGGAAGGAGAGGGGCATGAATGGGAAGGATAAGGTCAAAGTGACGGAGATAGTTCGTAGGGAGGAAGCGCGGTGGCGACGACCACTTTAGAAGAGATGAGAGATTTTATATATATATATATATATATATATATATATATATATATATATATATATATATATATATATATATATATTATATATATATATATATATATATATATATATATATATATATATATATATATATATATATATATATATATATAAACAAGTGTATTATGTTTGTTATGTCTACATCAAACACGCTCAAATAAATGACAATCAAATTATTATTAAACTTCTTAACATATCTCGTTTATATCTTCCACACTAAACAATCCTTTATACTATAAGTTTATGTTTGATCTTTATATTTTGAATCAAGAAAATAGTGTACAAGTGTAGTAAAATATTACACGGTACTGCTATAACTTTATTCATAAATTTATTTTGCACTATTAAATTTTTATTATTAATTAATTTTTAATTTAATGAAATTTTAAATATTATTTATAAATTTATGTAATTTCTTTTATATTAATAGAGCATATCAATTAATCTCTTATATTTTATTATAAATTATTACCATTACTTTTAAAATAAACTTTTTTCTGTATAAATATATTTTTAAATTTCTTTTATTGTTGATATAATAATCAGTATATACTCAAATAAATATATAAATAAAAAAAATATGATAATAAATATTAAATATTATATTAAATATCTTCATAATCAAGCGACTGTGTAATCCCCCTCACACATTACACGAATAGACATAATATTTTTTTATCAAACGTTGTTTAAAATTTTTTAAAAAATAATAATAATTAAAAAATTAAAAATTGTTTAAAATAAAGAAGAGAAAGCATTTAATTAAAGAATATAAATGTTTAATTTTTTTAATCTCGTATCTTAATCTCGGGATTTATTTTTGGATTTAGTAATTTAAAAAATATTCATATTTATCATTTAAACCTTAAAAAGTATTATATTAATTCTCTTTGTCTAATTAGTGACGAAAAAATTCAAAAATTATTATTAAATTCACCGTTAATTTAACAAAAATAACTAACATAATATATTTTGAAGAGTTAAAAAATTAATATAATTTTTTTAAAGTTAAGAATCCAAAAAATTAAGATACGAGATAAAAAATATTAAATTAATAAAATGTATATTCTTCTCTCTCAATATCACTCCTTATTTTTCTTTCTATCTCTTCTTCCCTTTCTTTCTCTCTCCCTCTCCATCTCTATTAAACTTAAAAAAATATGATTATTATGTTTTTGTGTGCACAAAAGTTTTTAATCAGAAGTATGTTGAAACAACTCTAACCTTCATTGTGTTTAAATTTGATTAGTCAATATTTTCTTAAATATGTGGTTTCTATAATAGAAATCAAGTATTCAAGTACTTTCTACAAACAATTATAGAGATAAATTTTTTGAATCGAGACCACCCAATTTAAGAGTACTATAATTAATGGTAAAGAAAATTAAATCTTTTTTTAAAAATGATGTGTACTTAGAGGTGAGTTCAATTTCAAAATCTATGATAAAACAAAAAAATATCTCTCACCATCCAAATATTCTTAAGTAAATGTTTGGTTGAATCCCCCACATTTAATTAACTTGAATTGTTTTAATGTGCAAATCAACTTATTAGTATAAACCTAGTAACCATATATAATTTATACGCATCTAAATAGATTGATGTCAAAGTGGCTAAACATAGCCACATGTATTTCTTTATGAAAATAGTTAATTTCCTCACCACCCACACTCAAATAGAAATTATTAAACCCCTAATTGTACTATGTACTTTTCGTGGCCTAAACTAAATGGCTTGTCTCATTAACTATTAACTATTAACTATCATAGTTCTTAATAATATAGCATACTCATTGATTAGGAAGAATGACATAAAGCTAATTATTCCATGACTTATAGCCTAAGAAAAGCACAATGACCGTATTTCTTCTTAATCAAGCTATGTAATTGTGGAACCCACACCATCATGCAAAAATAGCCATAGAAATGAATCCAAATCAAAATAGGATGATGAGTCCAAATTCAAAGAAGCTCAACTTGTTGCTAACAAATAGATCATATAGACATATTATAGCGTTTGTTGGTGCAAAGGTAGAATATATGATGAATGGAAATATTCTTATTCAGAGAATGATGGCTACAAAAAGGATTAAAAGTTACAATGATTGACACCCTATTTATAAGCCTCTAACAAACTTAAATATGAATCAAATCTAATATTTAAATCTAATATCTAACAAACTTAAATATGAATCAAATCTAATATTTAAATCTAATATCTAACAAACTTAAATATGAATTAAATCTAATAATTAAATCTAATACCATCCCTTAATTCATATTCCATCAAAACTTGTAACACCAATTCCATCCCTTAATCTGAGAAATTGATCAGTCTTGATAGCTTTCGTCAGAACATCTGCCAACTGCTTCTGAGTGCTGCAGTGTACAACTTCTAACACTCCCCTCTGAACTTGATGTCTCAGAAAATGATACTTGGTCTCAATGTGCTTGCTTCTCCCATGCAACACTGGGTTTCTGGCAAGATTGTTTGCAGACTTGTTGTCAATCATCAGCTTCAGAGGTTTGTTTACTTTAATCTTCAGATCCTGCAATAGATTCAGAATCCACACAGCTTGGCATGCAGTAACAGCAATCTTACAATTCTTCAGATCAAATCTCTTCAGAAGTTCTAATTCATACTTGAGCTGATGCAAAATAATACCTTTCTCAGAGTATCTGAATTCCATCCCTAGAAAGTATGTCATTTTGCCTAGATCAGTCATTTCGAATTCATTCATCAGAACTTTCTTGAACTTGGCTATCTCCTGTTCAGAACTTCCAGTCAGCAGTATATCATCAACATATAAACATACCAGAGTCATATTTCCTTCAGAAGTATGCTGAACATAGACACCGTACTCCATCTCACATTTCTGAAAGCCTTGCTTCTTGAAAAAAGAATCAATCTTCTTATTCCAAGCTCTGGGCGCTTGTTTCAATCCATATAGAGCTTTGTATAATCTGTACACCATCCCTTCCTGATTCTTTTTCACAAATCCAGGAGGTTGTGACACGTAAACTTCTTCTTCTAATGGACCGTTCAGAAATGCAGATTTTACATCTAAATGCATCAGAGGCCAATTCCTGTTAGCAGCTATTGCAATCACCATTCTGATTGTTTCATGTCTTGCTACAGGTGCAAACACTTCAGAGTAATCCAGCCCAGGTTTCTGTAGAAATCCTCTGGCTACCAACCTTGCTTTATGTTTGCCAATTGAACCATCTGGCTTTAACTTCTGCTTGAAAACCCATCTGACGCTGATGGCTTTCTTGTCTTTTGGAAGTTCTGTCAGCTTCCAAGTCTTGTTTCTCTCTATAGCATCAAGTTCTTCTTTCATGGCCTTCAGCCAGAGCTTCTGCTTAAGAGCCTCTTCTGTACTTATGAGTTTAAAGTCTACTAACATGGCACACTGAATAACTTCTCCTTCAGAGTCTACTTCAGTGTCTTGCAGCATGTCAAATTCTGCATATCTTCTGGGGATGTTTCTGACTCTTTGTGGTCTCTGAACTTGTTCAGAGTCTTCAACTTCAGAGTTTCTACCTTCAGATGGTTGACTTCCTCCAGAGCTTTGACCATCTGAAGGTTCTGGCATATTTCCAAAGTCTGAATTGCCACCAGAATCTGGATTACCATCAGAGTCTGGGTCATCAGAGTCTGGATCATCAGAGTCTGGAACATCAGAGTCTGGAACATCAGATTCTGGATCACTATCAGAGTCAGAATCAACGTCAGAGTTTACTCCAACTTCAGAAATTCTGAACTCTGACATTTCTTCAGAGGTTCTAACATCAGAATCAGATTGAGACTTATCCCAATTCCAAACTTCTGATTCCTTCACAATCACATCTCTACTGAATTCAATTTTATTGGTTTCTGGACAATAGAGCTTGTATGCACCTGTACTGTGGTACCCTATCAGAATCATCACTTTGCTTCTATCATCCAGCTTCTGTCTTCTGGCTTCTGGAACATGTTTATAGCAAACAGAACCAAACACCTTCAGATGACTAACACTTTGCTTATCTCCAGTCCACTTCTGTATTGGAACTATTTCCTTCAACTTCTTCGTAGGACATCGGTTGAGTACATACGTTGCAGTGGCAACAGCTTCTCCCCAGAGCTTCTGAGGAAGCTTCTTCTCCTTTAGCATGCTTCTCACCATATCAAGCAAAGTGCGGTTTCTTCTTTCAGCAAGACCATTGTGTTGAGGGGTATAAGGAGCAGTAACCTCATGCTCAATTCCATTCTCCTCACAGAACTTCTGGAACTCTTTGGAGTTATACTCACCTCCACCGTCAGTTCTAAGAATCTTCAACTTCTGACCACTCTGATTCTCAGCCTTCATTCTGAACTTCTTGAATTCATCAAACACCTCGTGTTTAAACTTAATAAGGGATACCCATGTCATTCTTGTGAATTCATCAACAAATAACACAAAGTATTTGTTCCCTCCAATCGATGCTATTGGAAATGGACCACACACATCAGAATGTACAACTCCCAAGGCATGTTTTGCTCTTGGAGCAGTTTCTGACGCAAATGGCAATCGTGGTTGTTTTCCTTCCATGCAAACTTTGCATGACTTTTCAGGCTTCTTAATTGCAGGAATTCCATGTATCAACTTCTTTGAATTCAGATGTTTTAAGCTTCTGAAATTCAAATGACCAAATCTTCTGTGCCACAGCTCACTCTCCTTCTCAGCATTTGTTGCACTAAGACATTCTGAGTCTGCAGTTCTGACATTCACCTTGAATGTTCTATTCATTCCCTGTTCTGACTCCATAATCAACTTCTGATTGCAGTCATACAGCTTCAGAAGATTGTCCTTCATGGTAACTGAAAAACCTTTCTCAATTAATTGTCCCACACTCATCAGATTGCTTCTGATGCCAGGTACATACCACACGTTCTGAATCAATGCTGTTTTCCCATTGTTCAGAGTCACTCTGACATTTCCCATACCTTCTGCATTAAGATATTTGTCATCAGCACATCTGATCTTTGTCCTCTTTTCAGAGTCAAAGTCAACCAGCCATTTCTTGTTTCCAGTAAGATGATTTGAACAGCCAGTGTCCATATACCACCAGTCTGTCAGATCCATATCATCAGATTCAGAGGCCATTAATAGCACAGATTCGTCATCAGAACTTCTGGCTATATTTGCTTCTTCTGATTTTCTTTCCTTGTTTGACCAACAGTCTCTAGCAAAATGACCAAACTTCTTACAGCAGTAACATTGGATTTTCTTCTTGTCATACTTCTCTTTTCCCTTCTGAGCATTCTTTTGTCTATCAGAGGTTGAGCTTTCTGACTTCTGACCACCATCAGATCTTCTCCTGGCTTCTGACTGCTTCTGATACCTCCTATCAGAAGTTGCTTTCAGAGCCTGCTGCTCTACTTCCCTTTCAGAAGTTCTCTCAGTCAAACGCAACTCTTGCGCTTCTAGACTGCTCTGCAGCTCTTCAATTCTCATGGTGCTCAGATCTTTGGAATGTTCTATTGCTACCACAATGTAATCAAATTGACAGGTAAGGGATCTCAATACCTTCTCCATGATTGTTTCTTCAGAAAGAGTTTCTCCACACGCTTTCATCTCATTAGTGATCAGAATCACTCTGGAGATGTATTCAGAAACTTTCTCATTATTCTTCATGTTGAGATTCTCATATTGCTTTCTCAAGGACTGAAGCTTCACCTTCTTCACTGATGCGTCACCACCATAACATCTAACCAGTGTGTCCCACGCAGCCTTTGCTGTCGTTGAATCTGCAATCTTCTCAAACACATTTACATCAACACATTGATGAATGAAGAACAATGCTTTCTGATCCTTCTTCCTTACTTCCTTCTGCGCGTTTTTCTGTTCATCCGTCGCATCTGCTGCTACCGGAACATAACCATCAGTGACAAGATCTAGAACATCTTGAGCACCGAACAGTACACGCATTTGGATCATCCAACGATTCCAGTTTTTACCGTCAAATACTGGAAGTTTGGTGTTCATGTTGCCGTTTCCGTTCATCTTTCTACCTTGCACAGTACACTCAGATTTCTCACACAGTGTTTCCCAACCCACAGAATTAAAATTCTGATCAGATTTTGTTCAAGATTCAACACGAATCTAAGAATCAAAACCAAACACACAAGACCTCACGTTCACTCGTGTTTCCCGTGTTTCCCAATGAATCCGAACCAGGCTCTGATACCAATTGTTGGTGCAAAGGTAGAATATATGATGAATGGAAATATTCTTATTCAGAGAATGATGGCTACAAAAAGGATTAAAAGTTACAATGATTGACACCCTATTTATAAGCCTCTAACAAACTTAAATATGAATCAAATCTAATATTTAAATCTAATATCTAACAAACTTAAATATGAATCAAATCTAATATTTAAATCTAATATCTAACAAACTTAAATATGAATTAAATCTAATAATTAAATCTAATAGCGTTATATACAACTAGACCAGCTGGATATTGAAACTTTAGGTGGAAGCTAGTTGAAGTTTCTAATACTTGGACATCATCACCTACTTGCCAAATAAATCTAGTATTATATCAAAGTTTTGATTTAATTAGCACGGTAATAAATTAATGGCATTTCCTTTAATTAAAAAATATTATAAATTAGTTTTTTAATTTCATTAGTTATTTTATTTAGTTCATTCTATTAATTTCTATAAAAAAATAATTTCCGGTGACGTAGCGTGATACTGATGTCATTAGTATAAATCTAAGTTATCATATGTCATTAAAAAATTGATACATTGTTTAAATTGTGTGGATTTTATTTTTAAAAAATCTCATAATTTAAATCAAGTATCATAAAATAAAATAGAAATTAAGGAGAATGGTAAAAGTAGGGATTTTGGGAGTAAGGAAGGATAAAATAGAGAAGGTCAAATTAGGGATTTTGTATTATAAATAGATAAGTTAAAGAGAAAGTGAGGGTTTGGTAAGTACGTGAAAATTGGTTTGAAGAGACAAGAGTAGCATTGAAAACTTAGAGATATGAGAGAGGGAAGAACACCAAGAAATCCAGATTCCTTTTGCTCCTAGGAGAACCAAGGTACGAGAGAGATCATTCATTTATGGGTGTCATATCATGAAAGGGTGGGGAGGTGTCCACTGGTCTCCATTAGGTTTTGTGTCTTCTTTGATGTTGATGAATAAGATGAACAATGATGTATTTTGTGGTTGTATGTGTGATTCAATTATTGTGATGTGTTGTTGAATCTGCCATTAAAATCATGTTGATATGTGATTGTTGTTGTGTTGAATTCTTGAGTTTTGAGGTGAATTGAGTGATATCTGTTTTGGTGAATCTAAATGAATAGTTCATAAAATAACTTAATATATTTATGATCTATAAGATGAAATAGGTGTGATAACGTGGTTAGATCGAGAATCATAATAAATTAGAAGCATGTGATTGAGTCTAGTATAACACTGAACGATTGGAAAATTTGGCACTGTCACGTAATGGCACAACATGGATTTTTGGAAAATCACTTAATGACAATCGGTTGTCCCAAGGTGACAATCGATTGTACTAGTGTAAAAATTTGAAAAAAATGTACCCATGACAATCGGTTGTAGCATGATGACAATCAGTTGTCATGTTTTTAAAAAAAAGTACTTTTTGGGGTCTGGCACTGGTGACAATCGGTTGTCACCTATTGAAAATCGATTGTCACTGAATGTTGAACTATGATATGCTTTGACGTTTTACCTCATAAATTTTTAACCGTGTATCCAAACGACGTACCATTTGAAGCGTTAGAAAGATAATGATCATAAATATAATATGAAAGTGATAGATGGATTGTTTGAGTATTATTCTTATACCTATTGTGTTGGCGAAGTCTTCGTTCATATGTTCGGGTAATGAACTGTTGACATATCCCAACGATTTTGGTCATAACTTTCATTTCGTAAGTCCGATTTAGATGTTGTTTGAAGTGTTGAAAAGCTAACATGATAAACTACATAGTTGTAATGAGAGTTGGGATGATTAAACTAGGATTATGTATGTACTGTTATTGTGAGTTTTATGATGATGTGATGAACCGTTTAGCGAAATGTTGAGTTTCCGTTGATGATGAATTGTTGTGGTATATTGCTAATATAATTGCATGTTGTTTAATTGTCGTGTTTTGATGACATGTTGAATTGAGATACATGGTTTTGATGTGAAACTATCATGTTAATATTGTACAGAAAATTATGTGGTTGATGTGATACCATTTGTGTTGTTGCAATTGTTGTGATCATGTTGATGTGATTATGAGATGAATTATTATACATATAAAATAACATATTGAGTTGAGATGTGTAGTTTCGATGTGAAACTATTTTGTTGATGTTGTACAGGAAATTATGCGGTTGATGTGATACCGTTTATATTGTTGAGTTGTTGTGACGATGGATACATTCATTTATGCATCATGAGTTATTGTTGTGAAAAAGGTGATTACATGTTTTGATGTTGGTGATCGATAATTATCACAAGCTTGATGTTGAGGCTTGGAGCTCGGTGTGAGACTCATGGATTCACAGTTGATTGAAACCCGGTTCATAATTGGAACCATTGTGAAAGAGGTAACTACAAGTTTCGATGTTGATAACATTTAATTGTTGGAAACCACACCTCTCTCAAATCCTCTTCCTCCATCCAAGATTTTAGTTTTCTCAAATCTTTAGTAATCAATTTTCATCTTCTCAATGCACCCTCTATCAAGGAGGTTATTTGGCAACCTCTAATCATCATTATGATTGCATGTGGTGGCTTATTTAGGGACATACATGTTGACTTCCTTGGTGTCCTTGTTGAACCAGTTGGTTCTAACTCTGCCTTCTTTACATAGATTTCGGATGCTCTTCAAGCTATTGAGCATGCACATCATCTACAATACACTAACTTGTGGTTGGAATTTGATTTTGTTCTTGTGGTCCTTGTTTTCAAAAACCAAGCCTTAGTTCCTTGGAGCCTAAGAAACTGGTGGTCCAATCGCTTAGGCTATGCTAGGAACATGAACCTCATAGTATTTCACATTTATAGAGAAGGCAATGCTTACACGGATTCTCTTTCCGATGTTGGTCTTTCTCTTTGTTGCCTTCATTATTAGCTTATCATACCTATTTTTATTAAAAATAACGTTATAAAGATTAAGTTAGGTTTGCCTAGTTTTATATTCAAGGTCCATGGTTTGATTTAGCCACCCTCATTTTGATTGTATCTTATCTTTTTTAATCATACTTGCTTGGTGCTTCTTTGCCTATTTTGTCTAAAAAAAAATTCTTTTGTGAAAATCATTATGTTCGAACCAAATTTTAGATTGATTTTTTAAAATCGATTCAAACAGAATCGAAACACATGCATATATTTTAATACTTATTTACTTTTTTAGATTTAAATATAATTTTGATTTTTTGATTTTTCGTTCTTTTTATGTTTTGATTTTTCGTTCTTTTTATGTTTTGATTTTCTGTTTTAAAAATCAGAATTGTAATTTCTCTATTTTAAAAAATTTTAGATTTTAGTTTCACATTTTATTTTGATGTTATTTTCTATGACGTGATAGTTAAATTAATGATATGATATTGCTTAAATTCCATAATTGAACATTTACGTCATTTATAATTATTTTTTATTTTAATAATAATATGAATTATTATATTTATTAAAATAAAAATAGAAGACAATAATTTAATTACAAAGAATTTTTAATTAAAAAAGAATATTTTAAATTTTCATAGACATTGTAGAATACAAAGGAAAAAAATTCACCTCTAACCTCTCCCATTCTTTTACCCAATGTTTTAAAAACCGAACCGGAGATCGAATCGATGAAACTTACGGTTTAAGGTTCAATTGCTTCAATCAATTAAATCTACAATCGAACCGTTTATTAAATAAATTAATAATATAAAAATAAATTTCATAAATATGTCACAAATAATCATATGCTCACAACTTAATAAAATACATATTTTAAAAATTCATTACAAATTTAATATAACAATATCAATAATATATATAATAACATAACATAGTTTTACATTTCATTTCAACATTCATTTAATCAAATTAAAAAATTACAATAAACTAAGTTAAACTAATTCAAACCAAAATTAAAATAATAGAATATAATAACTAAAATAAAGTTCAAATAATTAAGAATATTTAAATTAAATAAGATAAAATACCAAAAATAAATAATATAATATACTTCATTAAACAAAAACAAAAAAATTGAATTGAACTACGATAAATAAATCATAATTGAAAGCAACAAATAATATTGACTTGAAAGACAATTAATATTGAGTTTGATATCCTTACTATGTTTGATAGAGACGGTGTGATGATGGTGAAGTGTGGTTGAAAGAAAAACTATAATAGAGTGAAAAAACTTAAACATTTGTATGATTGTAAAAAAAAGGTTTTTTTATTGTATGTGAATGTATGTTAAGTTTTGATATTGATGTATTAAAATTTTGAAAAAATTAAAAAAATGGTCAATTTAATGAATTTTTTTGAATCGGGTGGATTTATAAAATCGACTCCGATTATTTGGTTTGAATGGTTTTGGACGGTTCAATCCGATTTTTCTGATTATACTCCGATTTTGACTCTTTAATAATTTTAAAATGTTAACTCAATCGAATTCATCTCTAATTCCCGGTCCAATCGATTAAACCGGTTGGTTTGATTTGGTTTTTAAAACATTACTTTTTGCGCTTTCCTATGAAGATTTGAAACTACAACCAAATAAAGTTAGAAAAGGAAACTACTCCTAAAATCCATTTAAGTTTCATCACTCCAATGATTCATGAATACATTATCTCATCTTTGACATCTACTCTTTTTTTAACTGTCCACATTTCTTAAAAAATACAAAACTATTCTAAATTATACAATCATAATATATTAACCTTTTGCTTTCCTTTGATGTGCAAGTGGCTATGTCATTGTCAAAAAGAAATACAAGTTGACACAACCAAACATTAAACATTTAATTTGTAACAGTTTAAAAAAACTCACATGTTCAAGTTGGGATATGGAATTTCTATTCTGCAACAAATAGATAACCCTTTCCCATGCAATAATTGTGACCAATTTCTGCAAGATTACACTTCTATCTAACTTGTTTTGTTTTCTTCTTCATTTACTTATAGGCCTTTTTTCTCTGTTTTCACTCTAGAGTCTAATCAAAATTGAAACTAGATGCCAAATTTTGCTCACGTGATTTTACCATCTCAGACAATCGATGATCTGTATTCCAATTTGTTACAAGAAAATTAACCCTACACTACCCCAAATGAAGAAAATGTTAGGCCTCTCCTATCACATGGTTTGAAAATTTGTTTAAAAATTTATTTTATTGAATAAAATATAAATAAATTAACTGTTTTCTCTTACTTTAAATAAATAACTTATTCTATAATATCACTTTTTTATTGAATTAATTTATTAATCATAGGAGACAATTTAAACATCCTCTAAGAGCACTTTGTTGATATGGCAAGGATTTCTTTAGGTTAAATAAAAGGTTGAGCTTGAATATATTGTTACAAATATAAAAAAATGTTAAACTTTCTTCCTTTTTCGATAACTTAGATGATCCTTAGTCGGATGATTTGAAACATTGACGAGTCTTTTTACTAAAAGAATGGGATCACATAATTTGGAGGACATGAACGGTTAAAACATTCAAAATAACACAGAAAATCTCCAACCATTGAAGGACACAAGTCCAAATATTGTCGTAAAACTCACACTCTAAGAATAAATGTTCAATATTCTCCTCTTTCCGACAACCACGCGTACACTCCAACGAGCATGGAGAAACTATTCTCCACCTCACCAAATTGTCTTTTTTTAAAATTTTATTGTTCACCAGCTTCAACATAGATAGAGAAACTTTAAATGGTATAATTTTGTTCAATATGGGTTTCTGAGTTAGCATTGGATCAATTTGATCTTCATGAGTCAGAATATGATATTATTCTCTCATAAAGTAGTCAAATCACGATTAAAAGTCCATATCCCGTGATTCATTATATTAACCTACATGATAATATTATCCAGCAAAGAGTAACACACTACCACCTATTCATCCTCTCACGCATAAGTTTTCATCTTCCACCACCACTCTAGATCCTCGACGCCATACCCTAATTTTTTTTCATATCTTCTCAAAAATATTTTTGTCATCCAATAACTCATATAGGAGATGAAACTTAGAACAAAAAGTACCTCCATCCAACGAAGGATCTTCCAAAAAGGAAGATTGTTAACCATTACCTATCGAGCAAGATAACCTACCTTGTAGCCAACGGGTCATACTCAACCTTATATCGTCCTTAACTCTTAACAGATCACTTCTCCACGCAAACGTTTTACTACCATATGCAGACGTTTTACTACCATCACCTTTAATACAATTATCTTCTGCCTCATATCTAGTAACTAACACCCTATACCACAACATATCTTGATCAATATGTTGTATCACCACCGCTTGTCTAACAAGTAAAAATTGAACTCTCTTACGCTTTGAACCTCCAACTCGCATAATTTTTATATGACCACACTTTATTTTAGATAAACGAATGAATCTTATGGACATCCCCACTACCCCTCAAAGAAAAGACTTAAATAAGGATTTAATAGAACATATAATAGACACAGGAACTAAACGAAGGAAATAAAATAAATCGATAGAGACATCAAAATATATTTCATGAGAAGAAGTCGACCACCCATAAAAAGTTTTTACTCTTATAATTTGATAATCTTTTTTAATTTCTCTATCATAGGAGTCCAGACTGAACTGCATTGAGGATTTCCCCTAATGAGAAGAGATAGGTAAAGAAACACAGTCCGATCAAATTTACAATTTAGTACCACTTGAAGCCTTCACCAGCCACAAATCTAATACAATAATACTAACCAATAAGCTCTTGTCAAAACTAACCAACAAGGTTAAAATCATTTCAAGAAGGATCCGGTCTTCCTTTAAAGATCTAATATTCTCTTAACTCTTATCGCACAAAATCAAGGTATTACCTACAAATTAGAGATGTCAAGTCATGTACTCAAAGTCTATACCAATATTATAATTCGTAAAAAGAGCGAGTATAATAGAAGCATTAAACATAACATTGAAACCTTCTTCCATTATAAGGAACAAGAACATAAATAAAGGGTCTATTTGCCTCAAATCTCTCCCCATCACAAATTCTTCAATTGAATTATCGTTAGCGAGAACAAATCTCGTAGTGACTAAACATACATCGTAATTCATTCCCCCATATCCTTGAAAATCCCATATATCCCATCACAACATCTAGATACCCTCGTTCAACTAAATCATAAGTCTTCTTAAAATTCACTTTAAACAATATCAACTTTTTATGTCACTTCTTTGCAATATCCACTTCGTTAACTATAACTACGTCATTTAAGATTTATCCCCCTTAACAAAAATTAATTGTGCCTTTGAGATTACATTTTCCATGACTAGCCTCAGCAATTTACTTGAACGTTAGACAAAACTTTATATATTTATCTAATCAAAGAAATCAATAGAAAGTCGGACAACCTCGGGAGGTTTGAGATTTTAACATGAACTTTTAAAAAAATATAATTTTATATGACATTTATTAAATTGTATTTTATAACAATGCTTTTATATATCCCTAAAAGACTTTTTCCTAACTTTGTTTTCCTGAGTTAAAGCTTTCTATAAAAGGAATTTGGTATTATCTAAAAATTAAAAGAGTGTCTTCTGCCTAACGTAGGCAAAGTTATAAGTCTCTTTCCATGGATCTAACATATTCTCACTCATAAACAAAAAAAAAATGATAAATAACTTAACAAAAAAGAAATAAAAAAGTATAAAAATATGTGAAATAAAGAAAGTGTGCGAAAAGAAACCAGTATCTTATTGTTGTTATTATAATAATAGAACACAATGCAATAATGTTATTTATCTTATATATTACAGATGCTGCAAATTGAGCTTCCAAACAAAAACAACACTCTCCATGAAACATAGTAAATTTTTCTCTTTTTTGATCAGTTTTCACGGACTAGTTTAATCTACACAACCACGGAGATTCCTTCTCATGTATATTTCTTCACTCTCTGCCAAATGTATTTACATATATTAATTAATAGTCTTCTACTTTTTTACTCATAACTCATAACACACATCACGGACTCTACTAAACACTTTTTATTATACACTTTTCTTCTGATATGATACATGTAATTCAGTAACAGACTCAAAAAAAATTGTGTTTTCTAGCTCTCAAAGTCACAATGGCCTCTGCAGATACTAATGTATCTGGTTTCCTATGTTTTTTAATTCTGTTTGCCACAATTTTGTTGAGTTGTGGTGGAGTTTCGAGCCAAACATGGCCGGTTTTCGCCTGTGATGTTGTCAAGAATCCAGCATTGGCGAATTACAGATTCTGTGACAAGTCTTTGAGAGTGAATGCAAGGGTGAAAGACCTTGTGATGAGGTTGACATTGCAGGAGAAGGTTGGTAACCTTGTGAATTCTGCTGTTAATGTGAGCAGACTTGGGATTCCGAAATACGAATGGTGGTCTGAAGCACTTCATGGAGTTTCTTACGTCGGTCCAGGAACTCGCTTTTCGAACGTTGTGCCTGGATCAACCAGTTTTCCTATGCCTATATCCATTGCAGCTTCTTTCAATACTTCCTTGTTCCAAACCATTGGAAAGGTGAGGTTTCTCTTTCTGTTATTCTTGTTTTTCTTGTCAAATCTTACATGTCTTTGAAATGGTGTTTTGTTTTATGGCAAATATTTGTAGGTGGTTTCAACAGAAGCTAGAGCAATGCACAATGTAGGGTTAGCTGGTTTAACATATTGGTCACCGAATATTAACATATTTAGGGATCCGAGATGGGGGAGAGGTCAAGAGACGCCCGGGGAAGACCCTTTGCTTGCTAGCAAATACGCGGCGGGGTATGTGAAAGGTCTGCAACAAACTGATGATGGAGATTCCAACAAGCTTAAGGTTGCTGCATGTTGCAAACACTACACTGCCTATGATGTTGATGACTGGAAAGGTGTTCAGCGTTACACCTTCAATGCTGTGGTAATCTATCTATCATAGGTTGAAAATCGAAATGAAAATTAGTTAATGTGTGTTTTAGGATTATAGAAAATGGAGAATCGTTGATTTTGTCGTTGATTTTGTTAGGTGACACAGCAAGATTTGGATGATACATACCAACCGCCTTTTAAGAGCTGTGTGATCGATGGAAATGTTGCTAGTGTCATGTGTTCTTACAATCAAGTAAATGGAAAACCGACTTGTGCTGATCCTGATCTTCTTAAAGGTGTTATCCGCGGAAAATGGAAACTAAATGGGTAAATTTTCATTTTTCAAGCCTCTTAAATCTTATCTCACACTCCATTGAACGTTAACAAAAGATATGCATGTGCTATGCAGATATATAGTTTCTGATTGTGATTCCGTCGATGTGCTTTTCAAAGATCAGCACTATACCAAGACTCCTGAGGAAGCTGCAGCCAAATCCATTCTAGCAGGTAAACTACATCTGAATATTAGAAATTTAAATATTTATAGGCAACATCTATTTATCATCATTGTTGTGTACAAATGTTTATTTTGCAGGATTAGATTTGAACTGTGGAAGTTTTCTTGGCCGATATACAGAAGGTGCTGTGAAGCAAGGACTTATAGCCGAAGCAGCCATTAACAATGCTGTGTCGAACAACTTTGCTACATTAATGCGTCTTGGTTTCTTCGATGGTGATCCTAGCAAGCAACTTTATGGAAACCTTGGTCCAAAAGATGTCTGCACTTCAGCAAACCAGGAGCTAGCACGCGAAGCTGCAAGGCAAGGGATTGTGTTGCTTAAAAATTGTGAAGGATCATTGCCTCTAAACGCGAAATCCATTAAATCATTGGCAGTAATCGGGCCAAATGCTAATGCTACTAGGACCATGATCGGAAACTACGAAGGTAAAGACCAAATGTATGACATTGTTTATTATTTGAAATGCATTGACATCGCATTAAACACGTTCCTAAAACTTTGCAGGCGTTCCGTGCAAATATACATCACCTTTGCAAGGCCTATCAGCCTTAGTTCCTACTAGCTATGCTGCTGGCTGCCCTGATGTTCAATGCACCAATGCTGCGTTAGATGATGCCAAAAGTATTGCAGCCTCAGCAGATGCAACCGTGATTGTAGTCGGTGCGAATCTTGCAATAGAGGCAGAGGGTCACGACAGAGTCAACATTCTTCTTCCAGGACAGCAGCAACAGTTAGTTACTGAAGTTGCGAATGCAGCAAAAGGTCCAGTGATTCTTGCTATAATGTCTGGAGGAGGCATGGATGTTTCATTTGCTAAAACTAATGATAAAATCACAAGCATCCTGTGGGTTGGCTATCCTGGAGAAGCTGGTGGAGCGGCCATAGCCGATGTTATCTTCGGGTATCATAATCCAAGTAAGTTAATGTCACACATTCACGCATTCACACATTCACGCATTCAGTAATTAAAAGTTGTTGAATCAAACAACTTCTATTTTAAACTTTTGCATCACCTTTTCTGAATTCAGGTGGAAGGCTACCCATGACATGGTATCCACAATCATATGTAGACAAAGTACCGATGACGAATATGAACATGAGGCCTGATCCTGCTACGGGATACCCCGGTAGATCATACAGATTTTATAAAGGGGAAACTGTTTACTCATTTGGAGACGGAATAAGCTACTCAACTTTCGAGCATAAACTGGTTAAAGCACCGCAATTGGTGTCCGTCCCTTTAGCCGAAGACCACGTATGCCGTTCCTCAAATTGCAAGTCGCTTGATGTTGTGGACGAGCATTGCCAGAACTTGGCCTTTGATATTCACCTCAAGATCAAGAACAAGGGAAAAATAAGCAGTAGTCAAACAGTGTTACTGTTCTCTACCCCTCCTGCAGTGCACAATGCACCTCAGAAACACTTGTTGGCTTTTGAGAAAGTGCACTTGACAGGAAAATCAGAAGCAGTGGTTAGTTTCAAAGTAGATGTTTGTAAGGATTTGAGTGTGGTTGATGAACTTGGTAACAGAAAAGTGGCATTAGGAGAACATGTGCTTCATGTTGGAGACTTGATGCATCCTTTAGGTGTGATGGTATAAAGCAATCATTAGTCTTTTTTTTACCTCATTGGTTTCCTTAAAAAATTTAAGGGAACCACAAGTTGAATTTAAAAAGGGAAGACTAAGAATAAGTTTGAGAGGTGGTTCTGTAATTGTAACAAATTGCTCTACTTCTAATCTTTCAAATAAAATATAAATCTTAACTGGTCCATTGCTCTACTCCTGAGAAATCCACACAATGCTCAAACCATGCTGATTCTTGAAGTTGATTTTGAGCCATTCTCTCAACAACAATAAGAAAATTGACACAAATGAAATACAAAGAAAATGCACTATTATTCTAATATTAATTGCCACTTAAGTAACCAAAACAACAATTAGCATGAAAAACAAGAGAATGCAGTTCCAATAAATGCATTCACATCAGAAACAAGATAATACTTCAAAATGCTGCATCTGCATCAACAAAATATAATTGTACAGCAAGAAAAAAATATCTCATTTGAAATCAATGGTTTCAACTACATTTAAATACTCGATTCTATTAAATTCAACACGGCTCCCAAACACATTCTAACTTGGTTAATGTTTCAAATTAGTCTTTTGATTGTATCAAACATTTTTCATTTAAATTCTTCGGTTTGTCTATGTAATTTAATGGAATTGACAATGAGAAGTTAAATGTCATAGGGTAGACAATGTTGGAATTAATCTCTATTTTGGAGATAATCCGAATCAATCTTTCTGATCGAATGTTCTTCTCGTTCCTCACTCTTCACTTGAGTGATTCAACCATTCCTTGATTTCTAGATGATTCTTGTGCACAATGATTTGAGAAGAAAAGAAATCTATGAAAATAAATTGGGAAGAAAAGATAATTTAGGATTTTGGGAGAATGGGGAAGAATATGGATAAAATTTTGCATGGATTCTCTGCGTTTATTCTTCCTGGATTTATCTTATTCAGCACATCACAGTAGTAGGGTACCTCCCTATTTATAATGAGATTACTTTTCCACCGAGTAACTCTCAAAGTAACTAACTAACATAAACTTTAACAAGTTATATTCGACTTTCTGTCTAATCCAGTTAATACAGACTTTATTCGACTTTATCCAATGCACACTACTTCGACTTTGTCGAACTTACAATTATACTTGACAGAAATAATTACATATTTAACACACCACCTAATTCATTGTGTCTAAGTTGTCTACATTCATCATGGATCTTAATCTTTTGAACAATTTGATCTGCACAACCTTCGTCATGATGTCTGCAATCTGATTCTCAGTTCTGCAGTGTTTCAAGTCCAGCTTCCTATTTGCTACTTGCTCTTTAAGATAATGGAACTTCATCTCGATGTGTTTGCTTCTTTCATGTGCTATAAGATTCTTCGACAGATTAATAGTAGACATGTTGTCGATCTTCATGGTTATTGCTCCATGATTCTTCCTTGTAATTTCTTCGACCAAATTCACCATCCATGTTGCTTGACATGCATATATATATATATATATAGAGAGAGAGAGAGAGAACTATGTACTCAACCTCACATGATGACAACGCTATTATTAGTTTCTTTCTTAAGTTCCAAGCAACTGGTGCACCACCTAACATAAACACATAACCAATTGTGAATTTTCTATCCTCAACATCACCACACCAACTCGAATCAGTGTAACTCAATAGTTTTCACTCTTTTCCCTCATCTGTTGCAGGAAATAAAATTCCATAGTCGAGAGTTATGATCGAAAAAATAGCAAGCGTACTATTTTGCCTATTATAGTAATAACGGGTAAATTCCCCGAATGTCGATCTCAAGTGTTAGACTATGGCACGGATCTAGAAGGGGGGTTGAATAGATCCCAATTAAAAAAACTTGAGTCGGCGCTACCAATTTGAAAGAAAATTGATTTTGAAAATTTGTTTTAAGTGCGGAAGCGGCCGAGGAAAATTTTAGTCTAAAACGAACCGTTATTGGAAAACCGGATATGCGTTTAAGCTAATGGATTAGAGATAAAAAGAAATCCAAATCACTACACTATTTGCACACTCAATCGATATATTTCACTAACTAGCAAGCCTAGTTCCAATGATCCAAAATAACAAATTAAACTGGATGCAAACTTAAGACAACTTTGGCTTATGCAAATTTACAAACACTTGGTGTGCATACACTCCAAGAGATATTTGAGTTGAGTAAGTAATTCAAATTTATCTAGTACAATATGCTATTGTACTGTGTATTCAAACAACAGTTTTAATCTCTTACTCAACTTATATCAACGTTTGGTAAAATTGCTTAAACTAAAATCACTTAATTTTTAAGCTGAAAAGCACTTATGCAGAAAATTAAAGAAGACAGAGATTTGATGAGGCAGTTCCCCCGCCGTCCTCGCTTCGGGGTACGTCTGCCCTCAATTCTAAAAATAGAATTGAGATGATTAATTAGATATCACCTGTGAAATTTAATCGTTTATACAAGGATTACAAAGCATGTAAACAACAGAACTTCCAATGTGTTGAATGATGCTTCCTATCCTTGCTCCTTGATTCAAGATGAATCAAGACCTTCAATCGTTGTTGCTAGACCTCCGATTTCAGCCCCTTTGTTGAAGAATCTTCCGTTCTTCAAACCCTCGGCCCGGCTGATCTCAAACACAACGAGTCGAACCCGAATCCTTCACTTCAATGTCACCGAATCCGCTACTAGACTGATGAAGACTTCCTCTTCTCAATCACCTTCGCTCGGCTGGACATTGATGAAGCGATTCGTCCAAAAACCCCCAAACACAAACTCGTATTGGAGGACAAAACCCTAACGGTTTTATTCAAGAAAGAACCTGCCACAAGCTTCAACTCGAACCGGATTCTTCGATCACAGCTTCGAACCTTATCACCTTTAATCGATCACGAACCACATCAAAAGTAATTGTGTGCAGTTGATGTGTTGTGAAATGTTGAAGATGAAGATGATGAGTCTTGGACACCTTTTTCACTCTTTCTTGTTTCCTTGAACACTTGAACTCAAATTGACAAATGTTGGTTAATAAAAGTGTTTTGACTTCTATATATAGTAACTGACAAACCAACCAAAAATAACAGACTTTCAAACAGTGGAAAGAACTCAGAAAACTGAGTTTACGCACGAGCGGTCGACCATAGGTCGGCGTGCGCTGAGCCGTGAGAGATGCGCCGACCCCTATGGTCGACCCATGGTTCCATGCGCTGACCCAGGATAGCATCATTGTGCCATGCGCTGACCTCTGGTCGACTCAAGGGATTTATGCGCTAACCCGTGAGTTATGCGCCGACCCTTATGGTCGACGCAAAGAAGCATGCGCTGACCAATCTCCAGTTTAGCTGAGTTTTGCGCTGACCCGTGAGCTTTGAGCTGACCCCTATGGTCGACTCAAGGCCTTCAAATCTGCATAAATCTGTGTTTTGTGATTTTCATGCATTTCGTCATGATCACACTTTGTCCACATATGTTTTTAATCATTATAATAGGTTTAGACAAACGTAGAAAAGGATATGATGGGTAATGTGTTGCATTTGTTTGTAGACATGCATGATGGTCTTTTGTCATCATCGAAACTTGCGATCGTATGTTGTCTGACTCTTTGTTTTTACATACTCCCCCTTTTTGATGATGACAACCTGTATAAATCAACTTGACAAACAGCATGCGGTATTGACACATTTTGCACACTCCCCCTTTCTTTTGTAATCTAAGGCTATCTGCAGAAAGCGACTGTTAGTTGTGGGCATTTTTGACTGCCTGCTTTGTGCACTTTTTCTCCCCCTTTGACAACATCAAAAAGAGAGACAGGGTGATTATTCAAGATAACAAGGAAATTTCACAGGAAATAACATAAACAAATAATAATAACACACCAATGTCATTTCTGAGCAATCGTCATTTATTAAGAACAAGTAAAACAGAGAAATACATTCAAAAGAACAATCAAACTACAAAGTGCATGTGAATGTCTATGTCCTAGTGGCGGTGTCCTGGATGATAACAAATGCCCGGGTTTCTGTAAGGGTCAGCCAGAGATGATAAGTATTCGGTGACACCGTTCAGATGCTTGAGACTCTCGTCGATCGACTTTTCCTGAAGTTCAAATGACGCCGAAAAGGCTGCAAACCGGTCATTCATACTTG
Source organism: Lathyrus oleraceus (assembly GCF_024323335.1). Taxonomy (NCBI): domain Eukaryota; kingdom Viridiplantae; phylum Streptophyta; class Magnoliopsida; order Fabales; family Fabaceae; genus Lathyrus; species Lathyrus oleraceus. Next base: position 168,474,427 of record NC_066585.1, on the reverse strand, counting down.
TAGAGAAGGTGTCGAGACGCTCATTTTGGGCTTGAAGTTGCTCGTTAATATGAGCATAGCGCTCATCTTGAGCTTGCATGAAGGACTGTTGAGCGATCTGCATATTGCGCATCATATCCAACAGTTCTGAAGATTCTGCTTGCTGTGGAGGGGACGGAGGAGATTCTTCATCATCTTGGTGATACGGCTGGTAGAATTGACGTTGAGTTGACCAACCCGTATGTTGCCATTCACCCCAGCCACCCCAGCATGGAACATCTTCTTCAGTTGTATGCGACTGCTGAACCCAAGCGGAGCCGGAGTAGTCATGAGTGTCAACGGGTGGAGGACTATCATCTCCACCATTGTGATCAAAATCTTGCCTGGCTTCTTCTTCTTCATTTTCCTCTTCATCTTCTTGTTCTTCGCTTGCATCACTGTCATCATCTGCAGGAACATTTCCTCTTCTAACAAACTTATACGTTCTCCGCTCATTGCACCAAAGATATCCCATCATAGACATAGTTTTTGTGCTAAACTCTTTGTCAGATGAGATGGAAGTGTACGGGAAAGACGGATGATTAACGTTGGCTGCAGTAAGGACCTCTTGAATGAAGGATCCGTAGGCAAGAGTCGTTCCTCGTCCGGAATCACGTAGATTATACATTCTACTGGCAATGTAGTACGGCCAGTTGATTTTCTTCTTATTTTTCAGAATGTAAATCAGATGAACCTCGGCCTGTTCGACTCTGGAGAGACCGCCCTTCTTTGGTCGCAGGATGCGTGAGACAATCCACTGAAGAATCCTTTCTCCGGCTTTCAGCTTGCCGGCAGTGACAGTTCGTGGGAACGCGTCACTGTTTACAAACTCATCAGGATATGGCCGTTTCAGCATGTCATTCAATGCACTCTTAAACTCGTAGCCATCTATGTGGTGCGAGTCAGTTACCTCAGGTAGAGGATTTTCAGCATCATCCACAGACATATCAAAATATTGGTTCCAGATATTTGATTTAAGCGGTACCTTTGTCGGGCCAATTCTGGTGGAAAACTTGTGCCCGCGAAAGTTGTCATGAAGACCGGCGTAGAACACTCGGACAAGGTCTTCACTGTATTTAGTGTTGCATTCCAAGAAGTTGATGAAGCCTTGATGCTGCAGCAGAGCCATGATTTGAGCGAGGTGCATGCGTTCAGCGGTAAGTTTGTAGAACGCATGTTGTTGCACAACTCCTCTTTTGCCGATATCTTTGTTGAAGGCTTCGACGCGAGCGGGTGGAACGAGTGATACAGCAGATATGGGAAGAGATGCGGCGGATGATTCTCGGGATCTTTTGCCGGAAGGTCTGCGTGATGCGGAAGCCATTTGAGCAGGTTTGAAACTAAGTGTTTGGGTATAGAGAGAAGGTTTATGAAGGGTTTTGAGAGTGATTCTGCTAGAGAGAGGTTTCTCCCTATTTATAGTGGAAAGGTTAGGGTTTTGGGAAGATGGAAGATCAAGGAACAATAGCCACTAGGTAGATGCAAGTTTCAAAGTAGTGGGTAGTTTGAAAGATGATGGAATGTAAATGCACACTTAATGATGATTTTTGAATGGGAATGCATGAAAAACGATTTAAATTTTTCTGCAGAAAAACGAAATTTTCGAGCGATGCGTCGACCATAGCCCTGTATGCGTCGACGCATACTGTTTGATTTTTGAGAAAATGCAGAAATTATTTAAGCGTGCGTCGACCATAGCCCTGCTGCGGTCAACTCATACAGTCCAAATTTCAATTTTTCACTATTTGGCACATGCGATGACAGGTTTGATGCATAATTAACAATCCATACAGCAATAAACAACCAAAGAGAGATATCATATATATATATATATAAACAACATCATTATGAGATATAACTATTGTAGTCATGAGACTTTGCAGAGAGAGAAAGAGAGGAACAATATCACCTCAATGCCGGAGTGACTTAGTGAACGGTAGATTTATGCTTACAACAACATAGATTTGTTAGAAGTACAAGATTAAAGTCTTATATGGAATAAGGTAAAACAGCAGATTATAGTGCCCGTTCCGAAATATCGAGAATGCCAAGTTCTCGGCGGATATGAAAGAAAGGTTCAGTGGCTAGCGGCTTTGTGAAAATGTCCGCTAGTTGATTTTCAGTATTGACATGTTCAAACACAATGTCACCTTTCTCTACATGATCCCGAAGAAAGTGGTGTCGAATTTCGATATGTTTGGTGCGAGAATGTAGCACAGGATTCTTGGTCAGGTTAATGGCACTTGTATTGTCACAAAAAATGGGAATACGTTCAAGTTTGAGGTTAAAATCCAATAGTTGTTGCTTAATCCATAGGATTTGGGCACAACAACTACCGGCGGCAACGTATTCCGCTTCGGCGGTTGACAAAGCAACTGAAACCTGTTTCTTGCTATGCCAACTGACCAAAGAGTTTGAAAATAAGTGACAAGTGCCACTGGTGCTTTTCCTATCCGATTTGCAACCGGCAAAATCGGAATCGGAGAATCCTACCAATGAACAATCATTACCTTTGGAATACCATAGTCCATACTTCGGAGTACCGGATAGGTATCGAAGTATTCGTTTGACGGCTTTTAAATGGGATTCCTTGGGACATGATTGATATCTTGCGCACATGCATACGCTAAACATAATATCGGGACGAGAGGCAGTAAGATAAAGGAGTGAACCAATCATACCTCTATACCGTTTTACATCTACTTCCTTACCGTCTTCATCTTTGTTCAAGTTTGTACAAGTAGGCATGGGGGTGTCTATGGCCTTAGCTTTTGCCATGTCAAATCTCTTGATAAGGTCCAAACAGTACTTTGTCTGGCTCACGAAAGTTCCTTCTTTGAGCTGTTTAATTTGCAGACCGAGAAAGTATGTGAGCTCCCCCATCATACTCATCTCGAATTCGCCCTGCATAAGGTCAGAAAACTCTCTCACAAGATTCATGTTAGTAGATCCAAATATGATATCATCTACATAAATTTGCACTAATATCAAGTGCTTTCCTTGACGTTTAATGAAGAGGATTGTGTCAACCTTTCCTCTTGAGTATTTTTGATCGAGTAAGAATTTGCTTAGTCTCTCATACCAAGCTCTAGGAGCTTGTTTGAGGCCATACAAAGCTCTTTTTAGTTTATAAACATGATCAGGATACTCATGGGATTCGAAACCCGGAGGTTGTGCGACATAAACCTCTTCATTTATGTGACCGTTAAGGAACGCACTCTTGACATCCATTTGGAATAGCTTAAAGTCTTTCGCACAAGCGAAAGCAAGGAGAAGGCGTATAGCCTCGAGTCGGGAAACCGGCGCATAAGTTTCCTCATAGTCGATGCCTTCCTCTTGGTTATACCCTTGCGCGACTAAACGCGCCTTATTACGGGTTATTACCCCGTTTTCGTCCAGCTTGTTCCTAAACACCCATCGGGTGCCGATTACTCGATGATCTCGCGGAGGAGGGACAAGGTCCCAAACCTCATTTCTGGTGAACTGATTAAGTTCCTCCTGCATTGATAAAAACCAGTGTTCATCGAGTAGGGCTTCTTTAGGGTTTTTAGGTTCCATCTGCGAAACGAAAGCGAAGTGATAACAGAAATTACTTAGCTTAGATCGAGTTGTTACACCCTTTGAGATGTCCCCGAGAATGTTGTCGATTGGATGGTCTTTGGAAGACTTGCAAGCTTGAGGGAGATCATCGTTTGAAGGCGGGTGAACTATCTCGGTTTCCTCATGGTGTACATCTTTGTCCTCCTCAATTTTGACTATGTCGGGTTGATCAATCCCCGGCTCGCCACCTTTGAGTATGTCTTCGGTAGATGTACCTGCACCATGAAAAACACTACCCTTTCCGACGTTTCTCGGATTGGATTCATCAAAAGTGACATGTACAGACTCTTCTACAGTAAGTAATCGTTTGTTGTATATTCTATATGCTTTGCTAGATTGAGAGTATCCGAGGAAGATACCTTCGTCGGCCTTGGAATCGAATTTCCCTAAGTTTTCCTTTCCATTGTTCAATACAAAACATTTGCAACCAAAGACATGTAAGTGAGAAACATTTGGATTTCGCCCTTTTAAAAGTTCATACGGTGTTTTGTTTAGAATGGGGCGAATGAGCACCCTATTCAGAACGTAACAAGCCGTACTAATGGCGTCAGCCCAAAAGTATTTCGGTAAGCCACTTTCATTGATCATTGTTCTTCCCAATTCTTCCAAAATTCGATTTTTACGCTCCACAACCCCATTTTGTTGAGGAGTACGTGGAGCGGAGAAGTTATGATCAATACCATGGTTACCGCAATATTCTTCAAATAAGTGATTTTCAAACTCACCTCCATGATCGCTTCTAATTGCAACAATGTTTGTATTTAGTTTATTTTGGGAAAGCTTAGCAAATCGTTCAAAGGCGGCGAATGTGTCGCTCTTACTTACTAAGAAAATAGTCCAACAAAATCGAGAAAAGTCGTCCACTATTACGAAACCGTAATAGTTTCCTCCTAGACTTTTAATCCTAGATGGCCCAAATAAATCCATATGGAGAAGCTCGAGAGGTCTCGTTGTTGAAACGATATTTTTGGATTTAAATGAGATCCTCGTTTGCTTCCCCTTTTGACAAGCATCACAAAGGTGATCCTTGGTGAACTTAATTTTGGGGAGACCTAGTACTAGATCTTTTGAGACTATTTTGTTAAGTAAGTCAAAGTTAACATGTGCTAAACGCCTATGCCATAACCATGAATCTTCACTCATTGTTACAAGGCATTTGTCACTTGTTAACGATACTTCATTTAAGTCAAGCATATAGACATTGTTCACACGAAGACCATTAAACATACTCTTCTTATCATCATTATGTACAATTTTGCAACAATCTTTTGAAAACGATACATTGTATCCTTTGTCACATAATTGACTGATGCTAAGTAGATTGTGTTTAAGACCTTCGACAAGCAATACATCAGAAATAGTAGTGGAAGAGGGGTTACCTACACTACCTTTACCAAGTATTGCTCCACGGTTATTGTCACCATAAGTTACATATCCCTTCTTCTTAGCCACAAAGTCAATGAAGAGAGATATGTCACCTAACATGTGCCTTGAGCATCCACTGTCGAGAACCCATCTTCTCTCGGTAGTCTCGAGGCATTGTACCTGTGACAAGATAATTAACAAGAGAAGGTGCCCAATTGCTTATTAGGTCCTGAGTGGTGAGGAACGAAATGGTTGCATTTGGGCATCCATTGATAAATGCCTTTAGGAACTAAAAACCTCCTAAATCTACATTTAGCAATGGAATGGTCTTTCTTGCAACAATAGAGACAAGAGAAATTTACATTTGGATTGCTTTTGCTATCTTCATCCTTTATAACATATTTATATTTTTGATATGGATTAACCATACTTTTTCGAAAATTTGATTTGTCGATAGCAAAAGTAATCTTGGGTTCAAGAGACTTGTCAAGTTTGGCCTTTAGATTTCTTACTTCACCTTGCCAAATGTAACAAGTATCACACCCAAAGTTCATCATTTTACTTTTAAGGTCCTCATAACTTGTTTTTGTGCTTTCCACTATAGAAGCTTTAAGTGCCTCAAGTTTCCGTTCGGATTCTTGAATTTTATGTTCCAAATGAGAAAAAAAATTCTTATTTGAGGCAAGCCTTTTAAAGGCCTCTTTCGCTTCATAGTGTAAAGTATCAAAAGCAGTTTGTAATTCATGATGAGACATACTAGAGGATTTTTCATATTTAACATGTCGTACCTGTTTCTTTTTGTTCTTTTGATGAGCAGAAAGACATAGATTTGCATTTTCATCTTCATCACTAGAACTTTCATCATCGGAGGAGTCGTTATCGCTTTCCCAAGCTATGTATGCTCTCCTTGGCTTTGATGGTTTCTTGTGTGATTTGTATGAATCTTTTTCTTTTGTCTTTTTGTTCATCGGACAGTCCGGTTTGTAGTGACCCGGCTTTCCACACTTATAGCACGACCCTCTAGTTGTTTTTCCTTTTGAGTCATCATTTTTAGAGAACCTAGATTGCTTCCGGAAGTTTACCAAGTTCTTCTCGGAATGTTGGATGTCGTTCTTTCTCACGTAACGGTTGTAGCGTTTGACGAACAGCCCCATATCTTCACTCTTGTCCTCTTCTTCTTCGTCACTCGATGAATAATCACTTTGCTCTTTTGCTTGAGACTTTGAGGAGGAAGTCTTTAGAGCTATTGATTTCTTTTCACTCACCTTTGCTTTGTCTTTCTTATCTTTCTTTTCGTGTTGTTCCAGGCTTAAGAGAACTTGTTCGTGTTCTTGTAGTTTACCGAACAATGTTGTCAAGTCCAATGTGGTAAGATCATTTGCCTCTTTGATGGCGGTCACTTTCGGCTGCCATTCCCTGCTAAGACATCTTAAGATCTTATTAGTAGCAATATCATTGGAAACAGGCCTACCAAGTGAATGTAATCGATTGATGAGATGAATGAATCTCTTTTGCATGTCAGCAATGGTTTCCCCTTGCTCCATGAAGAAGAGATCAAACTCTTGTGTTAGTGTATTGATTCTAGCCAATTTAACATCATTCGTCCCCTCATGGGCAATTTGTAGTGAATCCCACATAGCCTTAGCAGTAGGACAATGGGATACACGATAGTATTCATCTACGCCTAATGAGGAGATTAGGATATTTTTGGCTTTCCAATCATAATTGTATTTCTTTTCATCATCATCGGTCCATTGTGCTTCGGGCTTAGGCACCAATTCGTTGTTCTCATTGGTCATGGTTATTTGAATTGGACCATTGAGAATAACATTCCATATTTTTCTATCTATGGAATTTATGTGCACCCGCATACAATCTTTCCAATAACTATAATTTTCACCATTGAAAACGGGAGCTCTATTATAAGCCCCTTTAGGTTCGTTAGCCATTTTCTATCAAAGTTGTATTTTGAAGCACGGAGTGAACCGGAGCTCCTGATACCACTTGTTAGACTATGGCACGGATCTAGAAGGGGGGGTTGAATAGATCCCAATTAAAAAACTTGAGTCGGCGCTACCAATTTGAAAGAAAATTGGTTTTGAAAATTTGTTTTAAGTGCGGAAGCGGCCGAGGAAAATTTTAGTCTAAAACGAACCGTTATTGGAAAACCGGATATGCGTTTAAGCTAATGGATTAGAGATAAAAAGAAATCCAAATCACTACACTATTTGTACACTCAATTGATATATTTCACTAACTAGCAAGCCTAGTTCCAATGATCCAAAATAACAAATTAAACTGGATGCAAACTTAAGACAACTTTGGCTTATGCAAATTTACAAACACTTGGTGTGCATACACTCCAAGAGATATTTGAGTTGAGTAAGTAATTCAAATTTATCTAGTACAATATGCTATTGTACTGTGTATTCAAACAGCAGTTTTAATCTCTTACTCAACTTATATCAACGTTTGGTAAAATTGCTTAAACTAAAATCACTTAATTTTTAAGCTGAAAAGCACTTATGCAGAAAATTAAAGAAGACAGAGATTTGATGAGGCAGTTCCCCCGCCGTCCTCGCTTCGGGGTACGTCTGCCCTCAATTCTAAAAATAGAATTGAGATGATTAATTAGATATCACCTGTGAAATTTAATCGTTTATACAAGGATTGCAAAGCATGTAAACAACAGAACTTCCAATGTGTTGAATGATGCTTCCTATCCTTGCTCCTTGATTCAAGATGAATCAAGACCTTCGGTCGTTGTTGCTAGACCTCCGATTCCAGCCCCTTTGTTGAAGAATCTTCCGTTCTTCAAACCCTCGGCCCGGCTGATCTCAAACACAACGAGTCGAACCCGGATCCTTCACTTCAATGTCACCGAATCCGCTACTAGACTGATGAAGACTTCCTCTTCTCAATCACCTTCGCTCGGCTAGATATTGATGAAGCGATTCGTCCAAAAAACCCCAAACACAAACCCGTATTGGAGGACAAAACCCTAACGGTTTTATTCAAGAAAGAACCTGCCACAAGCTTCAACTCGAACCGGATTCTTCGATCACAGCTTCGAACCTTATCACCTTTAATCGATCATGAACCACATCAAAAGTAATTGTGTGCAGTTGATGTGTTGTGAAATGTTGAAGATGAAGATGATGAGTCTTGGACACCTTTTTCACTCTTTCTTGTTTCCTTGAACACTTGAACTCAAATTGACAAATGTTGGTTAATAAAAGTGTTTTGACTTCTATATATAGTAACTGACAAACCAACCAAAAATAACAGACTTTCAAACAGTGGAAAGAACTCAGAAAACTGAGTTTACGCACGAGCGGTCGACCATAGGTCGGCGTGCGCTGAGCCGTGAGAGATGCGCCGACCCCTATGGTCGACCCATGGTTCCATGCGCTGACCCAGGATAGCATCATTGTGCCATGCGCTGACCTCTGGTCGACTCAAGGGATTTATGCGCTAACCCGTGAGTTATGCGCCGACCCTTATGGTCGACGCAAAGAAGCATGCGCTGACCAATCTCCAGTTTAGCTGAGTTTTGCGCTGACCCGTGAGCTTTGAGCTGACCCCTATGGTCGACTCAAGGCCTTCAAATCTGCATAAATCTGTGTTTTGTGATTTTCATGCATTTCGTCATGATCACACTTTGTCCACATATGTTTTTAATCATTATAATAGGTTTAGACAAACGTAGAAAAGGATATGATGGGTAATGTGTTGCATTTGTTTGTAGACGTGCATGATGGTCTTTTGTCATCATCGAAACTTGCGATCGTATGTTGTCTGACTCTTTGTCTTTACATCAAGGACTGCACGTTAATATCGAGTTCAAATTATCATTCAATTAAACAAAAAGTATGATTTGGGTTTTTAGATTCAAAATTATAAAAATAAAGGAAAAGGCAAATAAGGGTTTGCAGGGTAAAAGGAACAATGCCAGCGAAGGTGTATGATTTATCCCTATAACAACTCTGAGTCGCTATTGCATCAACAAATACCAATTACTACCAATTCTTAAGGGTATTTTCTCCTTAGTCCTTGGTGAGAAAACCTTTAATCAATCTACCCTAATTTCTATGTCCATGGGCAATTAAGATGAAGTTAAGTTTTATAATATCAAGAATACTCTAGTTCATACAGGGTATCCCTAGTCCTAGGTGATATCTACTGTAGAGTAGCCTTATGAAAACCTTATCAATGGCGGTCCAGCCTAATTGATAACCACAAATTAATCTCAATTGGTCCAAAAGAGAAAGCAATAAACACATCAAAAGGTTACCGTAAAAATAATATTATAAATGTAAATGTAAACTCAATTTCGTTACAATTCTAAATCAGTGACACCCCCTAGCATTGGGGGGTTTAGCTACTCATATTGTTTAAAACAAATGCAAGATAAAAATTACACATTACAAGTAATTGGATGACTTTGATCTTCAATCGCTCTCGCTCACGAAAACCTTCAGCTCTCCAAACGCCTTGTTCTCTGTAATACTTGATTGCTTCACAATACTTTATTTTTCCTTCTTCCCTGGTGATCTTTTCTTTGGTAGAAGGTTCTCTTATATAGTGAAAATCCCAAACAATAGATGGACATGTCCAAAAATCTCTTTGCAAGCCCGATAATCAAAAGTCCGATGAAAAGGGAAAATTTTGGGCTTGGGCTGACACGGCCTGTGTCAGCTGACACGAGTGGCCATGTCAGCTCACTGCTTCACTTGACACGCCTATGGGGGATTGACACGATATGGGATAAGGCTTGACACGGGCCGTGTCAGGCTACTATTTTTTGCTTCATTCTCCTTCTGCCTGACACGACCCGTGTCAGGCCTCCTGTATCGGGATTTTTCCATTCCTTTGCTTGCCGAAATTCTGCACTGTCTCGCTCCGAGTTCCTCAATTCTTCCACCTGGACCTGTTGGACAAAAACACAGACATCCTACGCGTAAGATCACGAAAATATAAAATAAAATTGACAATTAATAAAATTGCTTAAATAACTTAGGGGAATGAAAATTAACTTTAAAGGTACCATAATGCATACATAGTATCTCAAAATCCTTGGTTCTTGTCGGATAAGCAACGAAAATATAGTGAAAATGGTGACTGATCAAGTTACTTTGAGATACCTTAGTATCCTCTTTGTGGCTGCAAAGTGAGATACCTGTTAAGAAATGTGGTGGGACCTAACTAAACCCTACAAAACCAGTTGGTAGAGTGAGGAGTGTCCCCACTTATAAGCACATGTTCAGACCATATAATGTCTGATGTGGGACTCTTAACACCCCCCCCCCCCCCCCCCCCGCCCAGGACTGGACATCTGGAACGTGGAAATAAATGGTGGGTGGCCCGATAACGGAAACCATAGTGGGTGGACCACCAGATCTTAAACGAGGCTCTGATACCATGTTAAGAAATGTGGTTTGGCCTAACTCAACCCTACAAAACCGGTTGGTAGAGTGAGGACCGCCCCCACTTATAAGCACATGTTCAGGCCATATAATGTTCGATGTGGGACTCTGAATAATACCTTTGGCCTCTGCTTGAATATACTCATCATACCTACATTGTATGCTAGATCAAACCTTTTAAGGCATATGTATCTTAGTGATCCAATGAGTTTTCTATACTGAGTTGGATGGACTTCATATTCACCTGAGTCCTTTGTCAGTTACAGTCTTGGTTCATCAAGTGTCGACGTTACATTGCAATCTTCCATCTAAAATATTTTGAGTATCTCACTTGAATATCTTCTTTGATGCATCATCAGGCATCTACCACTCTTGTAGAATTCGATACCAAGGAAATATGAAATGTTGTCCAGGTCATACATTTCAAAGTTCTTGCTCATATCACATTTGAAGTCTTTCTCCTTCTTGCAGCTACATGTTATCAATAGGTCATCGACATAGAGACATAGTATAAGCAGTTCACTCTTTCTTCTTCTAACATATATTCCATACTTATTTACGCACTTTACAAATTCTTTCTCTCTTAGATAGTCATCTCTCTTCTTATTCCAAGCTCTTGGAGCTTACTTGATTCCATATGGGACTTTATACAACATGTGTACCTAGATTTCTCGGCCTTGTTTCATAAACTCGGCCAATTGAGTAACGTATACTTATTTGTCTAAGGGGTCATTCAAGAATGCACATTTCACATCCATCTGACACATGTACTAGTTGTTTATGTTTACTGATAACGTGAAACTATACCGTATATTTGACTTAGTTCGTATGCATTTTAGTATAATTTTGTGTATGTTTTTATTGTATTATACTGGTGTTGTTGCCCTGTTTCAGGTACTTGTCAATGCAAAACTCACGTGCGAGAAAGAGATAAAGAAAAGAGAAGAAATAAAGAAAAGTTGAAGAAAATAAGAAAAAAGTTGAACTTGCAGGTTTTGGGCTTGTGGCGTTCTCTATGGTCTTGTGGCGTTCGCCACGTCACCCCAAGTTTAAGTATCATGGCGTTCGCCATGGCCCTATGGCGTTCGCCACAGGCATGCAGTGCAGTGTTTCAGCAACTGCATAAACTTGGTCAATGACTCCCCTAAATTATCTCAACCACTTCTAAACAATTTTAGGTTAATTTCAGCTCCACTTACCAATATAAGAAGGCAATTTCATGGGGAAAAAAAAAGAATCCAAGTTTTATTGTGTAATTTTGACTCTTAGGCTTAAGCAAAAATACTTGAAAAGTGATAGTTTTTCCACATCGGGAGGCTATTGCACCGTAGTTCTTAAGTTTTTACTTGTTGCTTGGATCAAGCGTGCCGACATCATTTGTATTTCCAGTTTGATATTTGTACTCGAAGAATTCTTCGCAGTTAAATCCAGTTTTTTTATTCATCGGGTCCTTTTAATTGCATATTTCTTTAGTTTCCGCTTTCATTTAGCCTAATTGCATAATATTATTTGTATGCTTGCAATTCTGAATTTTGATCATGATTATGTTTATGTTTAATAATTATAAATGCATGATTAAGTTTCAAATCATGTCTAATTAAAGTTTTTGATACCGGTATGTAAGGACCGTCGTCCCGACGGGATTCGGTAATAATGTTAATTTTTATAATCTATTTTTCTGGTTGTAGTTTCCAATTATAATTTAAAAAGGTTTTTGCATGAGAGTGAAAAGTCATTAAGGTTATAAATCAACAGAGCGAGAGTTTGAGATTCTAACCGGATAATGGTTTCTAGGCATTAATCCTAAACTGTGAGAGCACTTTAGGATTAATTAGGATTTATCAATTTCCAAAAATTATTTTTAATTCCGATGGGTGAGCGAGAGAAAAACATTTTGGCTTAAGAGTATTGCCCGAGTCAATAACACGAGAGTGTGAGGCAAAGTCTTTTAATTTGATATTTCTTACTGAAAAGTGATTTACCTTATTTTATGCTAATTATTTATTGAATCCTCGAAGAATGATGTAATCTACATACCGATGCCTCCTTATTGAATATTTTTATTATATTATTATTTTCCATTTAATTTTATTTCTAGTTTCCCTTAATCAAAAAAAGAAAAGAAAAGAATCATTAGTCTAGCTTTACATAGTAACTTTAGATAATGATAGTTTGGTATTTGGTCATTTGGGTTCGATATCTTTTTAAAACTACGCGATACGATTGTGCATTTGCAGCTAGACATTTTGATAACATACTAAGTTGTGATCAAGTTTTTGTCGCCGTTGTCGGGGATCAATTAAGTCAATAGCGTAACTCCATTTTTGCGCGGTATAGACTAAGGCAACTATTTTCCTTTTTATTTACTTTGGTTGCATGCCAAACACTCGCTCACAAGAGAACGAGTTAGAACAATCGATAGATGAAATCGAGCATTATATTAACCTAGGACGCCGAATTAGAGAATACCGTTTAAAATATAACATTCCTGATGCTGATATCCCTGAACCAAATATGGATGCCCCTGTTAACCGTCCTTTAAGGGACTATACTGCCCCATCTCAAGAGGAACCACACAACAGCATTGTTGCCCCTGCCATCGACCGAAACGATTTCGAGTTGAAACCTTCGTTGTTACAAGCTGTACAACAAAACCAATTCTCTGGAAACCCTACGGATGACCCGAATCTCCATCTGTCAGTGTTTGTGCAATATGCAGATACAGTGAAAGCTAATGGTGTTAATCCCGAGGCGATACAATTATGTATTTTTCCCTTTTCTTTAAGAGACAAAGCTAGAGCTTGGCTCCATTCTCTACCGTCCAATTCCATAACTACATAGGATGAATTAAAGAAGGTCTTCTTAGCTAGATATTTCCCACCTAGTAAAGCGGCTATGCTAAGAAGCCAAATCAACGAATTTAGGCAAAAAGACAACAAATCACTTTTCGAAGCGTGAGAGAGATATAAGGACATGCTAAGCATTTTCTCGCATCATGGGCTTGAACCATGGCTCATTATACACACCTTCTATGGTGGTCTTTCCTATCACACCAAATTAAACTTAGACGCTGCAGTTGGCGGTGCTATAATGGATAAACCATATGAAGAGGCCTATCAACTTATTGAAAATATGGCACAAAATCACTACCAGTAGGGAGGAGAGGGCACTTTTGTAGAGAAATCTCAACCAAAAGGAGGTATGTACAAAGTCAATGGCATAGATCACGTCAATGCTATGGTAGACGCCCTGACTCAAAAGATTGAAAGTTTAACCATAACTCCCGCGGCCACCGTAGTTGTCATGGACCTAAGCTGCGACTTATGTGAAGTACCTGGACACAACGTTTCCGAATGCCAATTACTAGCAGGCATCACACCTGACCAGTTAAACTATGCTCAAGGAAACCCGTACTCAAATACTTACAATCCAGGTTGGAAAAACCATCCTAATTTCTCCTATAAGAATAACAATGCCTTGTATGCTCCAAATCAACCACCTCCTCGTTACCAGAAGCCAGCTCAGGGCGCACCTCAAGCCGCTCCTCAAGCGCCTAGAAAATCCAATCTTGAGTTAATGATGGAAAACTTTGTTGCTTCTCAAACGCAACAAAATAAGGAGTTTATGAACCAAAATGTCCATACCTCAGAAATAATGAAACAATTAGCAACTAAAATAGATGCTTTGGCTACTCATAACAAAATGTTGGAAACCCAAATTTCTCAAGTAGCCCAACAACAAACAACTACCGCATCCCCAGTTGGAGCCTGCCCTGGTCAACCACAACCTAACCTGAAGGGTCAAGCTAATGCTATCACATTGCAAAACGGGACAGAGTTAGACAGACCCGTTGATCCCATAACACAAATTCTGCCGATGGCTCAGAAAAATGACCAACCTGATAAACCAGAGGAAAAAGATGGAATCAAAGAGGCAATTGAGAAGGCAAAACCATACGTGCCTCCACCACCATATAAGCCACCAATCCCTTACCCTCAAAGACTAGCTAAGTCCAAAATTAAAGGACAATTTAGGAAATTAATTGCACTCTTGAAACAACTTAATATTACCATCCCTTTCACCGAAGCCATTACACAGATGCCCTCATATGCTAAGTTCCTAAAATAAATCTTATCTAACAAGAAGAAACTTGAGGACGATGAGACAATGACACTTAATGCAGAGTGTAATGCTATCATTCAAAATAACATGCCACCTAAACTAAAAGATCCTGACAGTTTTTCCATACCCTGTGTGATAGGGAAGTTTGTAATATACAGAGCCCTTTGTGATTTAGGAGCTAGTGTGAGTTTGATGCCCCTTTCTATCTACGAAAGACTCAAATTGGGATGATTAAGACCAAAAAGAATGTCTCTTTAACTAGTTGATCGTTTTGTTAAGCATCCCATAGGAATGCTAGAGAACATTCTCGTCCAAGTCAGTCAATTCTTTATCCCTACCAATTTCATAATAATGGATATCAAAGAAGATTCTAACATCCCAATTATTTTAGGAAGATCCTTCCTAGCCATTGTCGATGCCATTATAGATGTCAAACGAGGAAAAATGACTTTCAAAGTGGGAGAGGAGAAAATTGAATTCATTTTATCACAATTTCTAAAAGAACCTGCCATAGATGACACGTGTTGTTTCATGGACATCATTTATAAGTGCATGAAAGAAATAAAAAGGGAACCATCTGAGGATACTGAAATCCTAAAAATCCCGACACCACCCATTCTTGAGGATGACCAATGGAAAGAACCATATGTAGATGACAGTCTAAGGGAATGTCTAGCACTAACTCCAAATCCTATTCCATGCCTGAAGAAACCATCTATAGAACTTAAAGCACTACCGAAAAATTTGAGGTATGAATTCCTAGACACGGAGCTTGAGTAACCAGTTATAGTCAACACCAATTTAGGACAAATAGAAACTGAAAAACTATTACATGTCTTAAGGAAATACCCTAATGCCTTAGGCTACAACATCTCAGACTTAAAAGGAATTAGTCCTTCTCTGTGCATGCATCACATTATGCTAGAGGAAGACTCGAAAACCTCTAGAGAACACCAGAGATGACTAAATCCGATTATGAGTGATGTAGTAATAAAGGAAGTGTTGAAGTTATTAGAGGCGTGTATTATATATCCCATATCTGACAGTAAATGGGTCATCCCAGTACATGTAGTACCCAAGAAAGGAGGTGTTATGGTTGTCAGTAACGAAAGGGGTGAGTCTGTAGCTAAACGTGTAGTAACTGGATGGAGGATGTGCATCGATTATATAAAATTAAATAAAGCCACTCGCAAGGATCACTTTCCCTTGCCTTTTATCGACCAAATGCTGGAACGATTAGCTAAACATTCTCATTTTTGCTATCTGGACGGTTACTCTGGATTCTTTCAAATTCCTATCCATCCTGATGACCAAGAAAAGACCATTTTCACATGTCCTTATGGTACATTTTCCTACCGATGAATGTCGTTTGGACTTTGTAACACTCCCACAACATTTCAAAGATGCATGATGTCAATTTTCGCTAACTGTATAGATGACATCATGGAAGCATTTATGGACGATTTTTCCGTTTGTGGACAGAGTTTCGAAGGGTGTCTAACAAACCTAGAAATGGTACTTGATAGATGTGTAAAGGTTAATCTCGTGCTAAATTAGGAGAAATGCCATTTCATGGTTAGACAATGGATATCACTTGGACACATAATATCCGATAAGGGGATTAAAGTCGACAAAGCAAAAATAGAAGTTATGGAAAACCTTCAACCTCCGAAAATTGTTAGAGAAATACGAAGCTTCTTAGGACACGTTGTTTTTTACCGACGATTTATTAAAGATTTCTCTAAAATAACAAAACCATGAACTAACTTGTTAATGAAAGACACGAAATTCGTCTTTGACAAAAAATGTCTAGAGGCGTTCGAGTTATTAAAAAATGCCCTAATAACTGCGCCTATCATGCAACCACCTGATTGGAGCAAACCTTTTGAGATAATGTGTGACGCTAGTGACTATGTTGTAGGCGCGGTCTTGGGATAAAGAACAGATAAAAAGCTTCATGCGGTCTATTACGCAAGTAGAACCTTTGACCAAGCACAAATGAACTACGCCACGATAGAAAAAGAGTTATTCGACGTCGTTTTCGCGTTAGATACATTTCGTTCCTACTTGGTAGGAGCTAAAATAATTATCTACATTGATCACGCCACAATCAAGTACTTATTGAATAAAAAAGACGCTAAACCAAGACTCTTAAGATGGATTCTTCTCTTGCAAGAATTCGACTTAGAAATCAAAGATAAGAAAGGCACTGAAAATGTTGTTGCTGACCACCTGTCTAGACTTGAGAATATGAAAATCGAGAGATAACCAATCAACAATGATTTCCCTTATGATCGACTTGTAGCCCAATTTTAAGGTTGTCGCTACCGGGATTTCACGATAACGAAACCGGGACTAAAGAGATGCCTAAGAGAGGCAAAATCAGAAGAGTCGCCACCGAATTTTATTTAGTTTACCTCTATCGGAGAGGCGATGGGAAATAGTCGATAAAACCCTCAAAAGATACGTGCACAGGAAGCGCTAAAAGAGAATAAGGAATCGGTCTCGCAACCGAGGTTTAATTTCGGAAGTCGGTTACACAAGGGAAAGGTAATATCACCCCTTACATCCATGGTACTCCATGGGAACCATTTGGGTTGTTTTACATACATGGAGATTTATCTATCATTGTGTTATTTTCAAAAGAATGTATGTGAAAGAGGGGGTGTTTTATTATTATAGTGCTCGCCAAGGATTGAGGTCTTTGTGCCTACGTATTACTCATTCAGGGATGAGGAATCAGAGCTCCGTAGTTTGGAGTAAAAAATATTTTGTGTGTTGGCTGATTTTACCTTTGAGAAAAGGGTTTTCGGGATGACACCCTAAGGCACAAAAATGAATTTGATGAGTTGTATTATTTTACCTTAAATAAGGGTTTTATGAAAAGAATGTTTGTGATTATATTATACTAAAGTCTATGGGTGGAGGTGATTATTCTAGACATCAAGCCAAGCGTCTTGCGTCCAAAATAATCAGAGTAAGGGTAGGAATGCTCCATTCTTACACATTCTCTACCACTTTAGGCTCGTGGCGCACAATAGTAATCGTAATTTTATTGTATTTTTGAATTTGATTACGAAAATGCCACTTGACGTTGAATCAATGGTTTGACTTATTTGATTACGAAATTTGGCTTATGCAACAGGAACATAAAGTAACCATCAAGAAACTAAAGGGTCTCATTGTAAGGTAGCCCAAGAGAAAGCCTTGTGTGTGCAAAAGTGACCTAAGCTAAACAAAAGGATAATGTTCTTACAAACATATCCCCCTAAGATGGTGCCACGATGCCATTCTTACAACATGAATGTAAGTTACGGATGAAAATCCAAGTGTTTACAAAGTATCACAAAAGAGTAAAGGAAGGCCTCCAAATAAATAAACATGCATGATGAATTTGTACAATGATGATGGTGATGAGTACTTGAATGTAAATTATAAGGTAATGACATAAAAGTAAATTACAAGATAAATAATAACAATATCACAATAATAAGGGTTAGTGGATGTAAATGATATAAAACAAATAATAAGTCAATAGTACCAAAATCACAATAACGAAGGTTAATGATAAATAAAGTTAGTGAAGTATAATTAGTGGTTAGTAATATGTACAAAATGAACATTTTTGAAGACTATTTATCATAGGTCAAAACTCAAAATAAGACACATTAAGGGATAATTTATCATTGATGCAAAGTATTGAAGATGATTAAAAAATCAACTAAGAATAGATTTGTAACAAAGAAAATCATACAACCCTGAGCTCATATCAATATGTTACTCAAATAAATATGATTTGTTTTCTTTCTTTTGTTTTTACTTTATTTTTTATTTAGCAAGGTAGTAAGAGAGTGAATAAGTTAGCATAATATAAATGATATATAGTTAGATACTAAAGAACATAAGCATAAAGTACATGAACAATAAAACAAATTGCAAGGAAATAAAGTGTAATAATATAAATATTAGAAGTTAGTAGTTAGTGGTTAGTGGTTAGTAAAATAACAATAAGAAAATGGATTAGCAAGTTAATATAGAGAACATGGTTTCATCTATGCATCAAATGACTCAAATATGGTTGAAATAGAGGTAATCTATCAATGTCTCAAAGTATCATGAAGGATCTATTGATCAATCATTAATAGGTTTGAAACATTGAAGATTTAATCAACTCTAAACAACCATGGCCATGATCTAATAGACATCATCAACCAAATAAATATAACAAGTCAATAATGAATAGTAAATGATAATAAGAAACAAAGTTTGATTGAAAATGGTAGACAAAAAGTAGTAAGAGCTAAAAAAAATCCCAAAAGAGTGTAAAACAAAGTTAATCATTTTTTGCAAGTTTGAATCTAAAACCTCTCAAAAAATCAACTAAGATCAACCAACCATTTTTCAATGCAAAACAGAACCAAAAAGTTAAAAAAATTTAAGCTAAAATCATTACCCAAAAATGTGAAAGAAGCTAGATTGAAATAGTGTTGAGTTTGAATGTGAAGCAATGGGTTTAAATTGAAAGTATTTGTGGTAGAAGCCTAGTGAAGGGGCGGAGTTGTGAGTGTTAGAGAGTGGGAGTTTTTGAGGGAAAAAGGTGAAATGGAGAAAAGTTGGTGGAGGGTAACTTTTGATAGAGAAAGATTCTTTTGTTTTGACCTAGGTTTAGAGAGGGGAGTGAATGGTGTTTTTACAGAACTTTTGGGGGCTAGAAAGCATGAAAAATGAGGGGGAATAATGCCCCTATTTATAGGGAAAGCAAGTGGGAAAGGGAGTGAAACAAAAAGTTACTCTATGTAAAAAAAACAAAGTTATTGTTGTTGTTTACGTAGGTGTAATCGATTACCATGCTTAGGTTAATCGATTACACCAGCCAAAAATAGCCTGGGAACCTGATTTTTCTGCCAGGTAATCGATTACCATAATTTGGTTAATCGATTACCCCAACCAAAAATGGCATGGGAACCTGATTTTTCTGCCAGGTAATCGATTACCAATTTGATTAATCGATTACCCCAGCCAAAAATGGCATGGGAACTTGATTTTCTACCAGGTAATCGATTACCATGATTAGATTAATCGATTACACCAATCCAAAAAAAAATTTTTTTCCAATTTTGTTGGTTTTTTCTCAAGTGTGAACACCATGCCTTGAGCTCATGCAATATGCCTTTGGTCACGGATGTTACTGCAATTATGGTGATGGAACGTTGAATGTATGTATGTGTAATAGGGACCCCTGGATCAGATAAAAGTTGTATGGGGGTAGAGTAAATTTTGGGGTATGACAGCTACCCCTATTTAATTTTCTCGGACCTTAATATATGGATAGCGACGACTGAAGGAGAATTGCGGTCCAAAACGCAACGGAAATTAAAATTTTCTCCATTTAGTGATCCTTAGGAATGGGCATGATCAGTGATAGAATCGTTACCTCTTGTGGCGATTCAAACCTTTGGTGCAGATCTCTGATAATGATCAAAACCTTTGATATAGATCCACGGGGCGATCACGAACGTTGAACGATGACAACATCTCTACTCAGTCCACACGAACGGATTCCTTCAATCGCAGTGCAAGCTGTTATGAATGAAGGCTTTGAGTGAGAGAAAGAGGGAAACAAAATTTCAAGTCTCTACTTGAATTTCTGTCTGAGTGGATTGGAGTGACAATGCTTCTACCCAAGGGGTTCTATTTATAGAACCACTTGTGTGGGCTTCAAGCTAAAAAGCCCACTTAAGTGTATTTTGGCCCATATCTTATAATATGCCCAAAATCACTTAAGTATTTGGTACCTTACCATATTTCGTCTCCCACTTAAGTGCACCGTACCTTACAGTGTTCCTTAGTTACTCTATCTCTCATCAATCCGTCCTTTGTGTGTGACCCTATAGGTTTTCGCGGCGTTGGCAATTATATTAAATCACGCATTTAACATAATAAAAAGTGAGCGGTATCTAGCAACACATCACTGCTACCCAAGTCACGAAAATGTCATGTGATCTGACAAAACCTCCCGTGATAATAATTATGTGTATAATTACCCTTTTGCCCTTATGTCTATTTTGAACACAAGGCATAGACCGTGTCATCTTGTCCAGTTCAATATTGGGCCCATAGACATTTATCCTGTTATGCAGGATGGGCAAATTCCATCTAGGTCACTCATGTCCCTCAGCATGCTTCGTCGAGTACCCATCAACTATCTTTATGGTTATCCAGTTACGGACAACGTTGGATCAGCAATAAAGCACTCGACTCTACATCTAGGGTCCATAGTGGTTTCAGGTCGAAGAGTGGTATACACCGTTATCACCATGAGAATAACTTATGACACTTTTCATAACTTTCTATATAGTATTCTCATAGCGGGTCAATCCGGTATAAATATTACTTTTAATATTCATACCTATGTTTAAGACTTGATAACTCTTTATCCATGATCCATGAGATGTGATCATCAGTCTACAAACATAATAGTCTTAATGCTTTAATGTCATCCCACTTCACAATAAAGCTCGACTACGGATACTTTAAGAATAGTGTCCTTATGTTTAATGTGTTCTCATGATTAAGTCACACTTAATACATTAAATGGACTAGCTATTCTAGGGACTTTATTAATCAACCATAATAAAGAAAAAGCCTTTTATTATTAATAAATAATTCGATACAAGTACCAAAAGTATTGGCCTCTAGGGCTTACACCAACAATCTCCCACTAGCACTAGAGCCAATCAGGCATACCCTTAATACCCATAGATCTAGTATGGCCATCATGCTTCTGCTGCGCAAGAGGCTTTGTCAGTGGGTCAGCAATATTGTCAAGTGTAGGTACTCTGCATATTTTCACATCTCCTCTATCTATTATCTCTCGAATGAGATGATAACGCCTAAGTATGTGTTTGGATCGTTGGTGAGATCTAGGCTCCTTGGCTTGTGCGATAGCACCATTGTTATCATAGTAGAGACCAATGGGATCCACAATGCTAGGAACTATGCCAAGTTCACTAATGAACTTTTTGATCCAAACAGCTTCCTTTGCTGCACTTGAGGCAGCAATATACTCGGCCTCGGTTGTAGAATCAGCAACTGTATCTTGCTTTGAACTTTTCCAGCTCACAGCGCCACCGTTTAAGCAAAACACATAACCAGATTGCGATCTAAAGTCATCCTTATCTGTCTGGAAGCTAGCATCGGTGTATCCAATTACAGCCAACTCTTCCTGACCTCCATATATCAAGAATGAGTCCTTAGTCCTTCTTAAATACTTAAGGATATTCTTGACAGCTACCCAGTGAGCATCACCAGGATCAGATTGGTACCTACTCGTTGCACTTAAAGCATACGAGACATCTGGTCGAGTACATAACATGGCATACATGATAGATCCTATTGCAGATGCACATGGAATCTTATTCATGCGATCCCTTTCTTCCTCAGTTAAAGGGGATTGTGTTTTTGATAGACACAGGCCATGTTGCATAGTTATGAATCCTTTCTTGGAATCATGCATATTAAAGCGTCTCAACACTTTGTCTATGTATGTACTCTGACTTAGGCCAAGCAGTTTTTGTGATCTATCTCTATAGATTCTGATTCCTAATATATAGGCTGCTTCACCTAGGTCCTTCATAGAAAAGCATTTCCCCAACCAAGACTTTACTTGTTGTAGGGTAGGGATATCGTTTCCAATGAGTAATATGTCATCTATATATAATACCAGGAAAACGATCATGCTCCCACTAACCTTCTTGTAGACACAAGGCTCATCTTCGTTCTTGATGAATCCATATTGTTTTACTGTTTCATCAAAACGAAGATTCCAGCTTCTGGAAGCTTGCTTCAATCCATAGATTGATCTTTGTAACTTACATATCTTTTGGGCTTCCTCTGGTATGTCAAATCCTTCAGGCTGTGTCATGTACACATCCTCAAGAAGATTTCCATTAAGGAAAGCAGTTTTGACATCCATCTGCCATATTTCATAATCATGATATGCAGCGATAGCAAGTAAAATTCGAACAGATTTAAGCATTGCAACTGGTGAAAAGGTTTCATCATAGTCAATCCCATGAATTTGTTTATATCCTTTTGCAACCAGTCTTGCCTTATAGGTATATACCTTACCATCCATGTCAGTCTTCTTTTTGAAGACCCACTTGCATCCTATATGGTTAACTCCTACAGGAGGCTCTACCAAGGTCCAAACTTGGTTTGTGTACATGGAATCCATTTCAGATTTCATGGCTTCTAGCCACTTCTCAGACTCGGGACCAGTTATGGCCTCTTGGTAGGTCACAGGCTCATCTTGATCCATGAGTAATACATCACCTTGATCAGTTATGAGATATCCATATCTCTCAGGTAGTTGACGTATCCTGCTTGACCTACGCTGGTCTTGTTCTACTTGAGCAGTTTTCTCTTCCACAACTTCTTGTGTTTCCTGCTCTAATTCCTCCATAGGTGTATCTATGCTTTGTGATTCTTGAATTTCTTCAAGTTCTACTTTCCTCCCACTGGTTCCTTTGGAAATAAAATCCTTTTCTAGGAAAACTCCAGTTCGAGCGACAAACACTTTGCCCTCAGAAGGATTGTAGAAGTAATACCCTCTTGTTTCTTTAGGATACCCCACAAATAAGCATTTGTCAGATTTGGGCTCAAGCTTAGTTGAAATTTGTCGTTTCACATAAACCTCGCAACCCCAAATCTTTATGTAAGACATATGTGGTTTCTTACCACTCCATATCTCATATGGTGTCTTCTCAACCTTTTTGGATGGAACACGGTTAAGTGTGTAAGCTGCTGTCAATAGTGCATGTCCCCAAAAGGAGTTTGGAAGATCGGCGTGACTCATCATGGATCGGACCATGTCTAACAGGGTTCGATTTCTTCTCTCAGATACACCATTCCATTGGGGTGTTCCAGGAGGAGTAAGTTGGGATAGGATCCCACACTCTTTCAGATGGTCATCAAACTCTAGGCTTAAATACTCACCACCTCGATCTGATCGAAGAGTTTTAATATTCTTACCTAGTTGGTTTTGTACTTCATTCTTGAATTCCTTGAACTTTTCAAAGGACTCTGATTTGTGTTTCATTAAATACACATAACCATATCTACTGAAATCATCAGTGAATGTGATGAAGTATTGAAAACCTCCTCTGGCTGGTATGTTCAGTGGTCCACATACATCAGTATGTATTAGGCCCAAAAGATCATTCGCTATTTCACCTTTTCCTGTGAATGGAGACTTTGTCATCTTTCCAATTAAACAAGATCTGCATGTCTCATATGATTCATAATCAAAAGAGTCCAAGAGTCCATCTTTATGGAGTTTGGAAATGCGTTTCTCATTTATGTGGCCTAATCGACAATGCCAAAGGTAAGTTGGATTTAACTCGTTAGGTTTCATCCTTTTAGTATTAATGTTATATATAGGCATTCCGAGATCAAGGACATACAGTCCATTGCTCATTTGTGCAGTAGCATAGAATATATCATTCAAATAAATTGAGCAACAATTGTTCTTTATTATAAATGAAAAACCAAACTTGTCCAAACAAGAAATGGAAATAATATTCCTGCTAATTGCAGGTACATAATAACAGTTCTCTAACTGAATTATTAAACCACTAGGTAAAGTTAATACATAAGTTCCTACGGCTAAAGCAGCAACCTTTGCTCCATTGCCAACTCGTAGGTCAACTTCACCTTTTGCCAAATCTCTACTTCTTTTTAGCCCCTGCACATTTGTACAAATGTGAGAACCACATCCAGTATCTAATACCCATGATGCAGAAGTAGATAAATTTATTCCAATAACAAAAATACCTGAAGTTGAAGTCTCTACTCCATTCTTCGTATCTTCCAGGTACTTTGGGCAGTTTCTCTTCCAGTGTACGGTCTTACCGCAATGGAAGCAGGTGCCTACCTTTGCTATGCCTCCTCTAGGCTTCAAAGCAGCAAAAGTGGGTCTGGGTTTGGCAACTTCCTTGCCTTTCCCTTTATCACCCTGCTTGGTGGGCCTTTTGTTCTGTCTCTTTCCATTTCCGATCATCAGAATGGACTTCCCTTTTGTCTTCAGATTCTGCTCAGCTGTTCTCAACATGCCTAGCAGTTCAGGAAGAGATTTATCCATATCATTCATATTGAAATTTAGGACAAATTGACTGAATCTATCTGGCAACGATTGCAAGATCAAATCAGTCGCAAGTTCCTTTCCGAGGGGAAAGCCCAACCTTTCAAGGTTTTCCACATACCCAATCATCTTGAGCACATGGGGACTTACAGGGGCTCCCTCAGCTAACTTGCTTTGAAAAAGGGCTTTTGAAACCTCAAACCTCTCATGCCTTGCTTGCTCTTGATAGAGCAACTTCAGGTGTTCGATCATATCGAATGCTGACATGTTCTCATGTTGCTTTTGCAATTCTGAGTTCATGGTAGCTAGCATGAGACAAGCAGTTTCATTGGCATCATCGACATGCTTCTTATAAGCATCTCTTTCTGCCTTAGGTGCAGAACTAGGAGGTTCCTCTTCAGGAACAGGAGTCTCCAAGACATACAGCTTTTTATCATGTTTGAGGACAATCCTCAGGTTTCGGTGCCAATCCAGGAAATTTGTCCCAGACAATTTTTCCTTGTCAAGGATTGATCGCAAGATATTGTTAGAGGTGTTTGTTGTCATGGTAATCTACATAAGAATTAATGAAAATATAAGTATCATTTACATATTTAATTAGGCCTTTAATTAAATATGCTCCTACTATTTTACTCAAAACAAATGACCCTCATTATTTGATTCGGAAAATCCCGTTGGAAGATTTTCTAGTGGGTCGAGATCCATATTTCACTTCGTTCTAAGTCCGCGTAGGCGGATTACACAAAACTAGGTTATTTAGGTAGGAACTCCTTCGAGTTGTATCTCATACAACTCTCGAAAATTTCAGTTGGGTGAATAACTCCTTATTCCAATCCATCATATGGATTATTCCCAACTCTTGCTTCTAAACATATATAATAAAATTATAATTAAGTTTGACTCATCGTTTTAGCAGTCTGATATTACAATTATCCCATCGCACCTTAACTAATACAAAACATGCACCTCGCGTAGGCGAAACCTACATATTCGATACCAATCTTGATGAGTGCTAAAACTTGTAAAGCAACCATATAATATTATTATAATTTGTTTAGTTAAGTTTTACCCATTGTCTTAGCAGTTGGATATTACAATTATCCCATCGCACCTTACTAATATAGAACATGCACCTCGCGTAGGCGAAACCTACATTATCCGATACTAGTCTTGATGAGTGTTAAGACTTGGAAAGCATAAACTTAATATTTTAGTTTGAGGGAATTGCAATTGTTCTGATCTCACCGACTTAATTATCATATAAATCGTCTCTCACATGCATCAACATATATTCACATGCATCAACATACATACACATGCATCAACATACATAATGAAACAGTTATGGCCCCTAACGCAATTGTTCTCCCAAGCCAATGAGAGAACCTAAGTTAACCTAATAACAATCTAAGCTTCTCCAAGTAAGATCTTCAAGGTTGTCCTCCTTTGATATTGAATTCTTCTCTAAGCTTCTCCAAGCAAGATCTTCAAGGTTGTCCTCCTTTGATATTGAATTCCTTTCTTTCTTCATAACATTGTCTTCTTTTCTTTCTTCATTACATTACAGAAGAAACTCGTTTTACATACGAGGGATTGAGATGAGAAAAGAAGTTACATTAAGAGATTAAAAGGAGAGGCACGACACGCAGGTCGTATTTAAAACCCAAAACAAAATAAAGGACAACTAAGGCCATAACTGATCACCACAAGGCAATAATAACAAACACATTATTATTATTATTATTTTTTAATTCTTTTAATTAATTAAAACCAAATTAAATTTCGGCGACCGATCACACTACGCAGAGTTAGCCGGGGGTTCCGCTGCCCGGGCAGCGCCCCTTGTGGGGTTGGAGGGGCAGCGCCCCTGTCCAAAATTTTAATGAACAATTCATTTGAAATAGACATCGTTTTGCATCAACACAACCCTTGCATAGTCACAAAACAGAAACCCCAAAATTTTGACTTTGTGAGTGTGACGAACGTCACAGGCACGTTACGACCGTCACATGCATGTTATGACCGTCACAGGCATGTTACGACCGTCACGTGGCCAGAAACAGAAATGCCTAGAATTTTGGATCTGTGAGTGTGACGACCGTCACAAGGCATGTGACGACCGTCACGTCCTTGTTACGACCGTCATGGGCCTGTTACGACCGTCACGCATCCAGCGCTTGTTACGCTCGTCACGAGCTTCACGTGGCCAAAATAATAGAACTTTGAAACAGTCTACAAACCTCTTCCAAAAAGCCCTAAATTCACAACTCCTTGACGGCACAACCCTTGCGCCGTCACCAACCCTAGTGCGCCAATTTCAGACCGTCAAACACACCTCGATTGTTAATTCAGTATGATTGATCAACAGGTCATTGCTTCACCATACTAATGTCGGATTCCGAAGCAAATGACCATTGATCGCTCAAAGGAAAACAACCATTTAGTGTTTGAATGAACGAAACAGAAACAGTATATCATATATACCATACTTTGCATTAGGATTACTTATATCATATATAAGTTGATCGGTCTCAATTGTGTAACATATGGACGATCGATGTATCGCTGCTTCACCATACTAATGTTGGTACCGAAGCATAGTCAACATCAATCATCCAACTCGTACACTCATGATGCCAAATTTAATTACCCGTTTAATTAATTGATTCATTCTGTCTTTTAATCATATTAATACAAAAATTAAACAGTTATCCGATTCATGGTTTTGTAAGTGGCTCTGATACCACTGAAGGAGAATTGCGGTCCAAAACGCAACGGAAATTAAAATTTTCTCCATTTAGTGATCCTTACGAATGGGCATGATCAGTGATAGAATCGTTACCTCTTGTGGCGATTCAAACCTTTGGTGCAAATCTCTGATAATGATAAAAAACTTTGATACAGATCCACAGGGCGATCACGAACGTTGAACAATGACAACGTCTCTACTCAGTCCACACGAACGGATTCCTTCAATCGCAGTGCTAGCTGTTATGAATGAAGGCTTTGAGTGAGAGAAAGAGGGAAATAAAATTCCAAGTCTCTACTTGAATTTCTGTCTGAGTGGATTGGAGTGACAATGCTTCTACCCAAGGGGTTCTACTTATAGAACCACTTGTGTGGGCTTCAAGCTAAAAAGCCCACTTAAGTGTATTTTGGCCCATATCTTATAATATGTCCAAAATCACTTAAGTATTTGGTACCTTACCATATTTCGTCTCCCACTTAAGTGCACCGTACCTTACGGTGTTCCTTAGTTACTCTATCTCTCATCAATCCGTCCTTTGTGTGTGACCCTATAGGTTTTCGCGGCGTTGGCAATTATATTAAATCACGCATTTAACATAATAAAAAGTGAGTGGTATTGTAAGACCCCAATTTTGGCCCTAAGATCCCTCATGGCCCATATCATATCATATCATGGCCTCAAGGATCATTGCATACCCTAGCTTCCCTCCTAGTGGGTGGGTTACCTTGTGAGTGTGGTTCTTGATCACCAAGCATGTATTGCATTGGTATATCATTGCTTTTCATATGTTTACTAACCAAATGTACAAAAATATTGTCATCTAACCTTGTTTCTTACAGTTGAAGCAATCATCAGTCAAACAGTCAAATCAGGCATTGAGCAATAGATGGTGGCCATTCTTGAAGAATTTGGACACCATGATCATTCATAAAGAGTTCATATAACTTGTGATATCATTTGGAACCAAGATCTCAAGAAAAAAAGGCTTGGAATTCATCAGAACATGGCCCAGTCAAGAAAAGTCAACAAAAGTCAACTGTGGTCAACTGTGCATTTAATCAGGGATTGGAAGGTGTGAGATGGTTAGGAAAGTCTCATTCATGTCCATATGGGTCTCATTTGACATTTCAAAGATCAAGGTTGAAGAATTTGAAGTCAGACAAAAAGTTTCCCAAAATGGAAATGACCTGTAATTCTCACCTGCCCAAAATGGAAAGTTTTTCTCCCAAATATTACGTGTCCAAGAAAGCTTCAAATGAAATTTTGTCCAACATGAAATTTGAAGATCTTGTTCTTGCCATTCCAAAAAGTCCAAGAACACTCAATTCCCATATGTGGTTGACAAGTTATGGTCCAGTGAATTTCAAAAATGACCCATAATCAGGAGGGCATAACTTCCATATGGAGTGTCCAAATTGGGTGATCTTTTTATGCACAAACTCCATTTGACATGTACTTTCATGGTGCATAATTGGATTTCTTCAAAAAAGGTCAATGCAAAAAGTCAAATTTCAACTGGACAGTTAAATGAACCAGGGGCAAAATTGTCCAACTTGTGAAATAATTGGAATTTTTGAGTGGGGATTTTTGCAACACCTCACCAATGACATTTGAAAATGGTTGGAATCATCATAACATGCCAAGGCCTCATGGTTTGAGATTTCACTTTTGAAATGAACTTGAAAAATGAACAAAGTGCCATGACATAGTGAAATTGAGAAATATACATTCAATGGACATGAGACCAATTCCAATAGCTTCCAAATGATATTTATGGTTTGCTCAAGTTGAGAAATCACTGTTACATTGATCAAAACCATCCAAGGGCAAAAAGGCCAAACTATACACATAAGCTCATTTTGCTAATCACCTTTTTTTTTGCTAATCTTGATTATGGTTTGGATTAAGAGCATCATATATAAGCTTAATTCTAACAGAATCACAGAAGACTAATCACAATTTACAGATCCAAAAGCAAAAACTCTCAAATTCTCTCATTTTCTCTCATTTTGCTCCAATTTCCACAACACACTTTTTTGATCGTTTCATCAAGATCTTATCAATCTTTGTGCGATTTCTCTGTCGATTCATTATTTGCAGGTGATATTGAACTTCTGTTGGTGAAGAACGAAGCAAAATCACGGCCAAATCTAGCTGCTGCAAAGACTTGAACATCAATGGCAGTTGGTGATTCTTGATGATCCGTGCATCTTTGAGCTGAAAGACCATCACTATACACCTTCCTAATCAACATCCTCGATCTATTTCATTGAATTGGAGCTTAATACACCAAGATTCCGTGTTGTGATCTTCAAGAGGTGAGTTTTCGCAATCTTTAATTCAAGCAATTGCCATGTGGATCTTGTAGGTCTTAGTGTGTAGATTGTGCAGAACTTTAGATTTTGAATTTCCATGATGAATTGAACGAGTTATCGTGATTTGAACTTTGCTATGCTGAACTTTCTTGGCTCGATCCGTGATGTATGTTTAGAGTTAGGATGATCACTCGCTAGGTTCATGTTCCACGTCGCGCGCTGATTCCAACGGTATATGATTTGCTTAATTTGGTGGAAGAATGGCCATAACCGAATCTGGAAGGATGATGACGAAGAACTGCGAAGAACACTGCGAATTCTGGAAATTTCGCGTGTTGAATCCATTCGCCCACGCTGCAGCTTTCAAATCCTGTTTCCCGCCGGATCCAGCAAATCACGTACTGCCAACACATTAAAACGACACTACGTCGTTTTGGCTATGGCCTGGCTATTTACGAGTATGCCACCAGCAGACTTAATTAATTAATTAATCATATTACACACTTAAATAAGTATTTCATAATTTAACAAAACTTCAAAAAATCATAGATAAATCATCCTTAGTCCAATTAATTTGGGACTTTTTTTGATAATCTCCATTTTTAATCTACTTTTTTTTAGACATAGAAATTAAAGTTGTGCCTGGTAATTTTTTAGATTGGTTTAGGGATCTTTGTCACGTATGCTATTTTTATGTGTTTTACCATTTTAATTATAAAATAATCATGCTAGCTCCAAATTAATTGAAATTTTATATGATGATTCTTGACCCTCTCCTGGAGATTTTGACATATCATTTGTAATTTTTGGACCTCTGGTTTGTTAGATGTGATTAATTCTTTTTGAGTGTGATAATATGTGTCACACTTTGATATGCTGAGTTCACCAATTATTTTTCCATGCTTCCCCTAGGCCTATGGCCCTGATTTTTTGCATGAGATACCTTTGACATGTTAACTTTCAACATGAATTTTTGCAAATATAATTGATCCATTTTCTAATTGATTTGGATTTTTGATTGCTGTTTAGCATTTTTGGGTTGTTTCTTGTGTAACAAACTTCACATGTGTCATTAAATGCCCATCCCTAATCTTATGAGCATGAAATTTGGTAGAGTGGTTTCTAACATGTGTAGCTTTCACTTGGCCTTGATCCCATCCATTTCCCATTTAATATCACTGTTTACCATTTGATTGAAGTTGGTATACATTTTGTGACCTCATTTGGTTGTGTTTTTGCATGCCTTAACATGTTGATTTAATTTCCAGAGTTCCTTTTATCCAAATGGTATGAAAATTGATATGTAGCTCACTGAATAGGTTCTGGTTAGACATGAATTTTTGTGAGATTTATTGAGTTGCTTTGGTTTGGGTTTAATTGAAATTATTCTGTTTGTGCATATGTGGTTCTTACTTACCTAGTTTGACTTAGATTGTGCATGAAATTAATTTGGTGTATGGTTTAGACATGAGGCCAATTGGATTATCTTTATATGGGATTAATGTTGACTTTGATCATGTTTTACTTGCTGTTTTACATTTTTTCCCTCCTTTGGACCCTAGGCTTGGCCTAGTGGTCTTGTTACTTATGTTTGAGCTTGACTTTGACTTTTCAGGTTAAAAAGTTGATGCCTTAAGGAGGTTGATTCATAATTGAGTTGTTTACTTTGATTATTGTATACTAATTTGTTTGTGTTGTAGGGTGCTTGGTTCACATGGACTTGGTGCTATGCACATCATTGTTTGATTGTTGATTGATTCTTATTGTTGTTGTTTTGTTTATGTTGGGATGCTGATTATATTTGACTGATTTCAGGTACCCTTAGTTGCTCAGTTCTCTTAAGAACTTGCATTGCTTTGCTTAAATAGCAATTTGCATTGAGGTAGACTCCCTATTCTTCATGTAGTCTGGAGACCCGGCCTGTTATTTGGCCGGGCAAACTGTCTGAAGTCCTCCTTAAGAGGCAATGTTTGTGATTGTTTATGTTTGTCCCAAGCAGGAAAAGTCCTCATTAGAGGCAATTGGTGGATATAAGAGATATGTAGCCTATCTCCCACTATTCTGTGAGTCTTCTCCTTGCTCCCATTACATGGTTGTAGCATTGAGATCCAAACCCAAGATCTATAGAGTCTTCAATCGGGGAAAGAGTTCCATCTTTCTGAACTCCCCCACATTCTTATATTTACATGCTCTCTCGGACCTGAGATAGAAGCAATGAGGCACACCCCTCATATCCTTTCATCTGCTTCACCTTAGCCCCTCAATGGCAAGGTTAAGAGCAACTTGAACCCTATTACAGTTGGCTTTAATGCCTCACCCTTTTGCTTGAGCCTCATTGAATGGTTATAGTGTGTGCTACTTGAATTTATGTGATTGATTACTTGACTCATTTATACATGATTACTTGATTGCCATTGTGCATTTACTATCATTGATTGCCGCTGTGCATTTATCATCTTTGTTTGCCATCAGTGCATGATCAGTTCTTTTGTCCTTGTGACATTGATGTTTTCCCATTGAGGACAATTGTAAGTCCATATTGATTGGCTTTTGTTCCTATGACATGGAAGAGATAGAGTGTAAGACCTCATTGGTCACTCATATCTTCTTTGCTCTTTGTTTGAGCATTGTTGTTGTATGTGAGGATTCATTGTAAGTCCCTGTGATGTGGCATTTGTATTCCTAGGATCATACTGTGGAGGTTAACATAAGTCCAGATGGATTGGCAGTTGATTTCCCTGTTTTGTTTTTTGTTTTATTCTGATGGAGATTAGTGTAAGTCCATAGAGTGGCTTCTGATATCCTTGCTTGTTTTAGGAGACAGGTATAAGACCATTGAGTGGCATCCAGTATCCGCTTTTATTTACTTTCATCTGTTACCATGTTCATATTATTGCTCACTTGTAGCCTATTCCTAAGGACCCACTTGAATCATCTTCTATATGATTTCAAGAGGTGGACCCTCCTAAGAAGTTTTACATTCACTCTTCTATTCCATTCACCCCATTGTGTCCTAAACTTTTCACACATACTTTTAAAAACTTGAAATAAGTGTTGTGCAAACATTCTCACCTCTTTCCAAATTAGAAACTTGGACCTTAAGTCCATGATTTTCCAAACTTCATTTTTTTGTAAATACTTCATTTTGAATTGACTTTAATCATACTTTGACCCCATTTTGTAAATAATCCAAATAACTTCACCCATTCAAATGATTTTGTGGCTTTGTCCATGTTTGTTAAGTTTTCATACATTAGTTATAGGTTTGATTTACCCTAGTTGGTTGATATTAATCTCACCTATTTGTCCTTAGTTGATTGAATTGTAAGTCTTCCTTGCTTATTATAGGGTTAACCCCTCTCTAGCAAGTTGAAGCTTTTCTCACATGGTGGACTTGTTGTTATATAAGGTTGAGTTTTCTCCCGTGGATAACGAAAAGCCTTAGTGCTATTGTTTAAAAATGAACTCACAAATATTTTGGAAATTTTTTAGCCGAACTACGGCGTTTTGATCCTTACCTTTGATGGAAGGTACGTAGGCAACGGGTTCATCCGTTCGAACACAAAAATAATTAATTTGTACATTCTTTCCTCGTCATCCCAATCATGTTTGCACAATACTTATGTCATGACAAATAATAATTTTCTTATATAACAATTGTGAAAAAGGTTCCCTAGGAGTACCTAGGACGCATTGGGTGCCTAACACCTTCCCTTTGCGTAATTTACCCCTTACCCCGATCTCTGATCTTTTTATTAGTTTTCTACGAGTAAAACTTCTTAGGCTTTTGTTCGCTTTTTAGCCAGTCCTTAGGATAAATAAAAGTGTGGTGGCGACTATATGTTTATTGTATATTTTGCTTATGATTTAACCAATAGATCATATAGCGACGAATACACCGCTACAGAAAAGTGGCGACTCTGCTGGGGAAGACCTTCCCTGGTGGTATTGCCAACTTTTCACCATTGTTGTGTGATATATCATTATTTGTTATTTGACATATTTTTGTACAATTTGGGATAACTGTATTGATTGTAATGTTTGAATTGCTTGATATACAAATGTTGTTTGCTTTGGTGATCTCTGTGAGATGAGTTCTATACCCGAACTCGAGTGCACTCTAGGATAGGAGAATGGCATAGTCTTGTCGATTGGTGTGGAGTATTCCTTAGCCAGTTGACTTGCGAGTCCATTCACTTGGTGGAGGTCATGTTGGATTGATAATGTCACACAAGTTATTTGTGGTTAGGCATTATTCGTTCAATCATGTGCCTTAGAAGCCAAGGACCTTAGTTTACCAAACCCATCTTGGCCTATTTTTAGGACGTAGTGCGGAGGTCGTCCAGATGTAAGATCTGATGCGATGGTTACGCGATACTACACTCATAAGAGTCTCTCTTGAGAATATTTTTGGAATACGAGTATTCGTTCCTCCGATAATATCCGAGAGATGGGACGATGATTATGGGAACCTCTGGTAGAACATGTCTGGCAGGTTTAAACCCTAGTACACTCCCTTTGGGTGGTTCTTAACCAAGACTCCATGCTCGTGACTCTCAGCAAACCCGTAATTCATGGTTGAGTCGTTCAGACACCGTTAATATCAATGGATCCCGGATCAGGTGTAAAACCTAAAATCCACCAAAGCGGCTGGTTGATATTAAGGGTGTTCGAGCCGGTTCATGTACCGTTAATATCAATGGAACTTGGGTGTCGATAAGGTGAAAAACCTAAATCCACCAAAATGGATGATTGATATTAGGGATACAATGAGCTTTCCCATGACCTTTGTTTGGTGTGCTTTGCTTGATCCTTGAGTGTGATTGTTGCATTCATACATTCATGCATTCATCCACATTTCATGTCATTGAAAAAAAATCAGAAAATTTTCAAGGAACTTAAAAGGGTTTATTTGCAAAATTTTCAGACATGGAAAGACCAAAAAGGCATACAAAGAAGTACAGTTTCAGACAACCAGATGTAAAAGAGTTAAGGAATCTGACATCTTATGTACTAGATCCCTTGGGTTTCAAAGCTCGGTATGGGAAGCTTCTGCCTTTGCTGACTACTCAGGTTGATGAGGGTCTGATGAGCACTCTTGCTCAGTTCTATGATCCGCTGTATCACTGCTTCTTATTTCCGGACTTCCAGCTGTTGCCTACCTTGGAAGAGTACTCTCACATTATTGGGATCCTGATTCTGGATCAGGTGTCGTTCAGTGGCCTAGAGAGTATTCCATCTGCTAGAGAGATTGCTAGTCTGTTGCATATAGATGAAGACCTGATTAGAGCTAATCTGATTACCAAAGGTGGGATTAAGGGTTTTTCTTCCGAGTTCCTCGTCGCTCAAGCTACCTTCTATGGAGAGGCCAGGAGTGAGGATGCCTTTGAGGCTTTGTTTGTATTACTCATCTATGGATTAGTGTTGTTTCCCAACTTCGACAAGTTCGTGGACATGAATGCTATTAGGATCTTCTCAGTTCTTAATCCAGTTCCGACTTTGTTGGGCGATGCCTATTTCTCTCTGCACCTGAGGAATATGAAGGGTAGTGGAGTTATTGTCTGCTGTCTACCTTTGCTGTACAAGTGGTTTATTTCGCACTTGCCGCAGACCATTGCCTTCAAGGAGAACAAGAGTTGTCTACGGTGGTCCCAGAGGCTCATGTCTCTCACTAATGATGATATCACTTGGTACGATCGTGTATATGATACTGTGCAGATTATTGATTCCTGTGGTGAATTCCCGAATGTGCCTCTTCTTGGTACATGTGGTGGGATCAGCTACAACCCTATACTTGCACGTCGTCAGCTTGGGTTCCCCCTAAAGGACAAACCTAATAACATTCTGTTAGAAGGTGTATTCTTTCAGGAGGGTAAAGATCCCCAAGGCTTGAAAGCCAGATTCGTCCGCGCTTGGCGCAGTATCCATAAGAAGAGTAGGAACGAGTTGGGTCCGAAGAATTGCATTGCTTTGGAACCTTATACCTCCTGGGTCAGACAGAGAGCTGCCACTTACTTGATGCCATACGACCATCCGAAGCCTACACCGTTGGATGTGGCTGGGCCTTCAACCCTCCCTATCCAACGTGTAGAGGAGTTGAGAGAAGAAGACCTTTCGTGTGCTTGGATCCGCGAAAGAGAGGAATTATTGCAGCAGCTTAAGGAGAAAGATGCTCTGATTGAGTTTCTCGAGCATAAAGTGATTGATGATCCGAACGATACATGGACTTCTCTGCCTCCTCAGTCTTCTAAGTTCTGGAAGAGGAAGTATGATCAGCTTGCTAAGGCAAAGGCAGATATGGAAGCGGCTTATGAGAGAGAGATCAAGAAGCTGTGCACTTCTCGTCTTCCAGCATCCCGAGCTAATAGGGATCCATAGGATGTTATTTTCCTTTTCTCCTTGTAATAATCAAAATGTTGTACTTCTTTGTCCAATATATATTGAATGAGATATTTTCCATGTGGAATTCAAAATGCTTTTAATGATCAAAATATCTGCAAACAATACCCTAAGGGTTCCTTGAAAATAAAACAAAGCATCTGCACAAGCATTTCATGCATCATGTTGCATAAGCAGGTACCCTTGTTTCTGGTCTCCCTGTCCTAACTCTGTGTTCTTCATTTATTTTGAAGACAAGCTGACTCACCGGTATTACACCCGAGCCAATTCTGCAAGAGTAATGGATCAGCTAGAACAAGAGAACCGTGAACTGAGGGATGAAGTCGCCAGACTTGGCGCCCTGATGGAGCAACTTCTCGCTGCTCAGAATCAGCCTGCTCAACCGCCTGCAACTCCTGTCCAGAGGACTGTGATCTCTGAAGTTGCTACTTCCGCTGTGCCTGCCGCCAGTGTTCCTTATATGCCCAATGCTATGCCAGCCGGGTTCCGGTGGGGTATGCCTCCAGGTTTCATGCCTGATATCCCAGCCCCAACTTTTGCTCACATGCCGGCATCTAGCCCGGTCCTTACTGCTGTTCCTCCTATTGTGCATGCCATGCCGAGAGTAGAAGAACCCATTTATCATTCCGAGCCATCTGAGGGCCCGGACGTTAATGAGAAAATGGATGCTATGAACGACCAATTCCTCGAGCTGAGGAAGGAATTGAAGACCCTCCATGGTAAAGATCTATTCGGCAAGTCTGCTGCCGAGCTCTGCCTTGTTCCAGGGGTAAAAATACCTATCAAATTCAAAGTTCCCGACTTTGAAAAATACAAAGGGAACACCTGTCCTCTTGCACACCTGGTCATGTACGCCAGGAAGATGTCTACTCAGACTGACAACGATCAGCTACTGATCCACTACTTCCAAGACAGCTTGTCTGGTGCTGCGCTTCGTTGGTATATGAGTCTGGACAGTGCCAACGTTAGATCCTTCAATGACCTTGGCGAGGCTTTCGTCAAACAATACAAATACAACGTCGATATGGCACCTGACAGAGATCAACTCAGGTCTATGTCGCAGAAGGATAAGGAGACTTTTAAAGAATACGCCCAGAGGTGGCGAGAGCTTGCAGCGCAGATCACTCCACCACTCGAGGAGAAAGAAATGACTAAGATTTTCCTAAAAACTCTTAGCTCATTTTATTATGAGCGAATGGTGGCTAGTGCTCCCTCAGACTTCACCGAGATGGTGAATATGGGGATGAGACTTGAAGAGGGTGTCCGTGAAGGACGTTTGGCCAAAGACGAAGGATCTTCTAGCAAGAGGTACGGCTCATTTGCTAAGAAGAAAGACGGGGAAGCACATGCTGTGCAGTCCCATAAATCAAGGAAACCTCCCGTTCAGAGGAAACCAGCACGCCGTGCTGGTCATCAGCATCAGGTGGCCCATATTGCGCCTGTCTTCAAAGATAATACCCAGCATCAGCAGTATCAACCTCATCAACAGTATCAGCAACAGCAACGCCCACAGCAACAGGCCTACCAGCCTCGTGGAAGCACAACAAATCAAGCCAATTTGAGTTATGACCGGAAAAAGATCAGCTTCGATCCTATCCCCATGTCATACGCAGAGCTTTATCCCTCCTTGTTGGAGAGAAAATTGGTAACTCCCAGGGATCCTCCTGTTATTCCTGCTAATCCACAATGGTGGTACAAACCAGATCAACATTGTGTATATCATTCCGGAGCTCCGGGCCATAATATAGAAAACTGTTATCCACTCAAGACAAAGGTTCAAGACCTGATGAGATGTGGTATTTTGAGCTTCGAAGATTCGGGCCCAAATGTTACCAAGAATCCATTGCCTTCGCATGGGAAGTCTGTGAATATGGTCCAGGGATGCCCTGGGAAATATAAAGTCAAATATGTTAGTCATATTCGACAATCGTTGGTGGAGCTACATCGCTTGTTATGCCAATACAGTTATATGGAGCACGACCATGACAAGTGCCGTATCTGCTCAGTCAATCGCCTGGGGTGTAATCAGGTCCGCCGAGAATTGCAAGAATTGCTTGACGAGGGTACCATTGAGATTCTCCAGAATCGCAATGTCGATGAAGATGAACCTGAAGTTAATGTTATATCTCCAGTGTTCAAATTACCAGAGCCTGTTGTTATTCGCTATGATAGCAGCAAGCCGAAGACTTCTTCTTCCCTTGTGATTAAACCTGCCGGCCCTGTGCCGTACTCATCTGATAAAGCTGTACCTTTCAGATATAACCCAGTTGTAACACCTCAAAATTTGCCCTCCTCTCTTGGGACTAGCATTAACATATTTGCATATCATTTTAGGTCATTAGGCATTGCATATTGCATATCATGTGGTTACATTGTGCAAGCCATCCTCCCAAGTCTTGATCAGAAGGTGAGGAAGTCAAAGTGCAAGCCTAGGGTTTATTGACTGATCATGGGCCATCTGAGGATTGGGCTGTGAATTGGGGTTTTGTGATTCTCAAAGGATATTGATCTTCATCTTGATTGCAATGATACATCATCATCATCATGGTTGGATGTCATCAGAAGATTGAAGAAGATTCCTTGAGATTAGGGTTTTGACCACTGGTCAACCCTAATCAGTTGTATTGGGCCAATCAGGGCTGGATCAGGAGATGAGGTTTCTGATGGTTATGGGGTTCATTTTGTGATTATATTGTGCTTATTGAGGCTAGGGTTTCACCCTTGAGCCATTTCAGTTGAAGATTGGGGTTCAATTTGATCTATGCATTGCCAAATTCATCTGTCAGTTGAAAAGTCAACTGTGGTCAACTGTACATGATCTGAGGGGTTTGGAGGTGAAAATGAGTTGGGTGCACTTCATACATGTTGGAACAAGTGTTAAATGACATTGTAAAGCTTAAGAATGAAAAAAATCAAGTCAGGACAAAAACTGCCAAAAATAGAAGGTGACCTGTAACTGAAGTTTCCAAAAATGGAAAGTTTTGGACCTCAAAGCCACGTGTCCAAGGAAGCTTCAAATGGAAATTTGTTCAACATGAAAGTTGTAGATCTTGTTCTCACCTTTCCAAAAAGTCCAAGAACTTGAAAATCCCATGTGTGGTTGGAAAGTTATGGCTCAGTGAATTTCAAAAATGACCCATAATCAGGAGGCCATAACTTCCACATGGTTTGTCCAAATTGCAAGTTCTTTATATGCACAAACTCCATTTGACATGTAATTTCATGGTGCATAAGTGGATTTTTCCAAAAGTGGTCAATGCAAAAAGTCAATTTTCAACTGGACAGTTAAATTGGACCAGGGGCAAAATGGTCCAACTTTCAAAATAATTGGAATTTTTGAGTGGGGATTTTTGCTACACCTCATAATTGGCATTTTAAATGTGTTGGAATCATCACTTCATGCATAGGCCTTGTAAATTGAGATTTGGCTTGAAAAATGCAATGGTTAAAATTGGACATTTTGCTACCACATAGTGAGATTGAGAAATAAGCATCCAATGAAGTTGAAACAAGTGGCAATGGATTACACATGGTATTTAGAGTTTGCATGAGCTGTCAAAACAGGTGGCACTGGCTGGCATGTGGAAATTCCAATTTTACCCTTCATTTGAAAATGACATTTCACTTAACAATGCATTTGGTTGATAAAACTTGATTAAGGGATAATTAAGCATTCATATATAAGCTTAATCACTTGTTAAACATAACAGAATTCACACACTCCAAGATTGGATCTCAAAAACCATTCCAATTCTCTCAAAAATTATCAAGAACACCAAAGCTTCAAGTCCACAATTCTTCATCAAATCTCAACCATTTTTCGTAATTCTTTTTTATCTGAATTCTCCTCATCATTAGCATCATCTGTTTTGGGAGTTTGGAAGAGGAAAAGCTTGGAATCTCGACTGCATTTTCAAGCATCATCCATGGTGAATTGGAGCTTTGAGCATTAGGAGCAACATTGATCGAACCTGAGCTTCACATCTTGCTTCCTCATCATTATTCAACAACTGTTTGGAGCTAAATCGTGCAAAGGACCTCACCATTACGCTGCCATAGCAGGTATGTCCAGAAATCGATTATCATGATTTGCTTGTTGATCATATGCGTTTGAAAGATCGTTTCACGTAGATCATGATGATGTCCTTAGTTTTAGGAATGGTTAACCATAGGCTGAGAAATCTGGAATCGAAATTTTGATGATAAACCCTAGGGCGATCGATTTGGAAGATTTAGCAATTGTTAGGAGAAATTAGGTTCGTATTTGGATTGTACACGGTCATACGGTTCGAATGAGTATCCGCTCGTCCATTTTGGTTAGGATTTGAGGAACACGTGTTCTTGAGCATTTGTGAAATTTCTGGAAAAGCTGAGTTGAAACGATGATGGAAAGCCTTTTTGATCCAAATTCCGTTTTGAATTTTCAAAAATCGTGTTTACCGCCCGCGCCATCACTATTTACAATAATGCCACTGCTCATTTTAATTAATTTGTTTAATTCTTAAAAAATTACAAACACATTAAAAAATTCATAAAAAATAGTAGAAAAATCAGAAAATTGTGAGGATTTTTTCTATGACTTTGTTGTTGACTCTAGGATTTTTTTGACCTATTGGTCAAAGTTGTGCATGGTAAAAATATCATTTGGCTTAGGCTTGTTTCACATGTATCCATTTTTGCTACCTTTGACTAATTCCATCATGAAATTCTCATATCATAAAATAAATGTCTGAAAATTTTTGTGATGAATGTTGACTCATTGAGGTTTATTTCCATGTAAATTTCATGCATTTTTGATACCTGGCCATGGAGTTATGAATTTTAGAACTTAGGTGTGACAATTTGTGTCACACCTCTTGATGTCAATTTGCTGGATTTCTTTAAGGGGCCTATACATGTTGGAATGAAGTGAAATTTTACATGAGTGTTGATTTACATGTTAGGAAGCTATGAGAATTTTTGTGGAATTTTTCATTGCATTTTCAAATTGATTGTGATTTTTCATTTCTGTTGACCAATTGTGCAAGCTTGTGTGACATAGGTTGGTAGATTGATTGGGAAATGCTCATATGGTACTGTATAATCATGAAATTTGATATGCTTGTAGTAGACACATGTTAGGACCTCCCTGTTTTGGTCTCATCCATTTGTTTTTTGTTTTCATTGAGTTATGAATTTTTGAAGTGGAAGCATGTATTGATGTTGTGATTTGAAGCATGAAATTGTGACTGTTTTTGTTGATTTTCATTGACATGGTTCCATTTGCCCAAATGAGCTCAAATTTGACATGGTAGACTTTGAATATCCCCTGTTTAGGTGTAATTTATTTGAGAATTTTTGGAAGTGTTTTGGTGTGGATTTGAATGCAAATAGTTCTGTTTGCATGTTTGATGCTTCATTTGAACTAATTTGCCTTATTTTGTGCATAACATGAGCATGATGAATGATATAAACATGAGACCAAGTGTGTTTGCTCTTGTTTGACATTAATTTGAGTTTGGTTAGAGATACCTTGTTGTTTAGGATTTTTGCTTGCCTTTGGACCCTAGGCTTAGCCTAGTGGTCTTGTTGCTAATATTTGCTTGATTTTTCAAGATCAAAAGCATAATGCACATGGAGAATGAATCAAGTTAAATGCAATTGATGTTGTTTGATGTTTGTACACTAACATAACATTGTTTTGTAGGTTGTGAAGTTTGGGATTAAGCTTTGAGCTTGCTTTGTTGTGCATTGATCTGTATAGATTAATTGGTTGATACTTGCTGTTTAGTTTTGTCTGTCTGAATACTAACTGTGTTTGACTGTTTCCAGGTACTTTTAGTTGCTCAGTTCCTTGTGAACTTTTGCTTTGCTTTGCTTAAGCAACTTGCATTGAGGTAAGTCCTCTCGACTTCATGTAGTCTGGAGACCCGGCTGTTACCGGGCCGGGCAAATAAATGTCTGAAGTCCTCCTTAAGAGGCGATGATTGTGTTTGTTTAATTTTGTGCCTAAGCAGGTGAAAGTCCTTTAAATAAGGCAATTGGTGGAAGGTAGGGGTATGCAGTCTACCCCCCACTATTCTGTGAGTCTTCTTCTTGCTCCCATTACATGGTTGTAGCATTGAGATCAAAAGCCCAAGATCCGTGCAGTGCACATTGTGTCGGAGTCTCTGAGTATAGAAGGGTTCCCCCATTCTGGACCCATGCTCATTTGTCAGAAGCTCTCCCTGGTTAGGGATAAGAGCTGTGAGGTCTGATCCTCACTTCACCTCTCATCTGCTTCACCTTAGCCTCGTAATGGCAAGGTTAAGAGCAAACCCAGCCCGTACAGACGACTCGCTTCGGCAGTCAAACCTATTGTGTGAGCCACTTGTTTGGTTATAGTGCGTGCTGTGTGGATATCTGTTTGAGATGCTTGTTCTCATTTGATGTATGCTTGAATTATGCTGTTTGCTTGTGTGCTTGCTTCTTTCCTGGTTAGGATAGGCTTGTTTATGCAAGTAGGATAGAAAACTGAACTTAGGGTAAACGATGCATGACAACATTAGGCTCGAGTCTCAGCTCCCTAGTCGTGTGTCTTTCCCCGGTTTCTGGTTAGCAATTTAGTCCCTTTCAGGGGAACTACATCGCCCTGATCCTCGTTCCAGACGAGGTATGTAGGCAGGTGGTCATGCGAGACCACTCCGGGCAACCTTTTTCTTTTTTGCGTGCGTTTACTTGTTATCTGACTGTGCTGTTTGGTGTTTTGGGTTCGGATGCCGACGTAAGCCCAGTGATTGGCTGTCGGGCTCCACGTTTGCCCTGTTGAGTGCGTTTTGGTTCGGATGCCGACGTAATTCCATCCAGTGGTTGTCGGGCTCCATGTTTGCCACTCTTGCTTGTTTATATGTTTTGTGTTGTTTGGCGTGCGTAAGCCGAACTACAGTGGCTCTGATTCTTGTTCCAGACAAGATATGTAGGCATAAGGTGCGATACCTTATCGAGCTCGTTCCTCCTAACCCCACCTGCGTTCCCCGTGTGTGTGTGTGATGTTTAGCAACCTTTTCTTTATTCTAGAACGTGGATCCCGTCGAGTACGACGGACGTGAGGGGTGCTAATACCTTCCCCTTGCGTAACCGACTCCCTTACCCTTTCTCTCTGGTCGCAAGACCGTTTCCTTTCCAGGTTTCTCTGAGCGTTTCCTTTCCCTATCTTGGGATAAATAACGCACAGTGGCGGCTTTGTGTGTGTTTTTATTTGAGTCTCGCCGGTTGATTTTCGCGGATGCGACAGCTGGCGACTCTGCTGGGGAATGAGATGTCGACCTATGCTGGTCCATTGTCCCTAAGCGAGTCCTTCCTAGCGTTCTAGGATTAGTTTAGGTTGCTTGTGATGTTATTTATTGCATTTATTATTCTAACCAGTGTGTATATATATTTGCATTAAATGTTTGCATGCATCATACTATCATGTTGTTGCCGTCCTCTATGCAGGTGGTTCCTCTGTTTGGGGTGGGTGTTCTGAGTGGGGCTAAAACCCAGGCCCGAGTATACACCTAGGACTAGTGTGGTCTCATGTCGCCTCCTTCATGTTAGGTCAATATGTACCTGGCGGCATGATGTACCACAAGCCGGACGAGGTTCATTTGATAGTGCTTGCCTTTGTGGGTATTCCGCTTTGGTTGAGTTACTTCATCTGAGCTGTTGACTCTGGTGACCGATCATTTCCC
Source organism: Lathyrus oleraceus (assembly GCF_024323335.1). NCBI lineage: Eukaryota > Viridiplantae > Streptophyta > Magnoliopsida > Fabales > Fabaceae > Lathyrus > Lathyrus oleraceus. The sequence continues at coordinate 168,430,604 of NC_066585.1, read as the reverse complement.
GGATCTTTGGTTTAGACGATCTCAGGAGAGCTGCAATGGCACACCCGAAAGGGCAAACCCATTGAGTATCTCTGCCCGATTGTCGAGACTATTATCCGCCTTAGGGTGACCTGATTAGAATTTACCTGTGAGGGGAGGGTGATTCTTTTAGATGCATGTTCTGTTGGTGATCAGATGGTGACTCTTTTTGTTCCGTGGATCAGAGTCCTATTTATAAGTCGGATTTATGGTCATTTATTGCAGAGACGTCGGAGTGCTGTCCGTGATTTATCAGTGGGGATCCGTTTATTTCAGGATTCCCCGGGCCGAGATATTTATCAGTGGGGATCCGTTTATTTCGGATTCCCTGGGCCGATTCAGATTATGGCGGTGTGTCTGCTCAGAGACCAGTGATGATGATGATGTATCTGTCTTCCGTTTATTTCGGAACCCGTGGGTCAGAATTGTGATTGTTTGTTCCTCAGATGGTTATGATCAGTTCAGAAACCAGATTTAGGGCAGATGATCAGATGGCTTGGAGGATGGCAACGCATTGCATTCATTCATCAGCATCATTACATTTGGCATCACTTGCATCTAACCCATGTTTATCCATATGCAGGGACACTTTTGATCGAGATTCTGGTTGAGAGATTTTCTGCTCTGATATGAGGACCGGCCTGAAGAACAACATTGCTTACAGTTTCTTTGATCCAGAGATTGGTGTCTTGAAGGATATGGTAGCATTGATTACTCCCGATCGTGTGGGGATGTTCAGAGAGTCATACGGCGGTATTCTGAAGACGGTTTTCAGACTCACTGACAGTGACAGAAGCGCCATCCATACTCTTCTCCAGTTTTATGACCCGGGGCTGAGGTGTTTTGTATTTCCTGGTTATTTGTTGGGACCTCTGATGGAAGACTATGCTAGTATCCTGGGTATTCAGATCCGAGATCAGATTCCTTTCCATGTCACTAGAGCAGATCCAGATGTCCTTGGAATTTCGCGTGCTCTTTATTTGAGTCCGGAAATGGTCAAGGAGGGTTTGAAGGAGAAAGGAAAATTACCTGGATTTCACTTGAGTTTCTTGGAGGCTAATGCCAAGGAACATGCTGCTATGGGTAACTGGAAGACGGTTTGTGCTCTGATTGCTGTGAGCATTTATGGGACTGTTCTGTTTCCTAATCAGAAGAATTTTGTGGACCATAATGCTGTCAGGTTGTTCATGCAGAGAAACCCTATTCCTACTCTGATTGGAGATGTTTACTACTCGGTGCATAACAGGAATGAGAAGAGGCATGGTGGCTTGATCAGATGCTGTTCTCAGTTGCTCTTCCGATGGTTTATGGGGTATTTGCCTTCCAGAGGTGCCTTTGTTCAGATTGATCCCAGTGTCAAGTGGTCCTTCAGATTGATGGGTCTGCGGGCTGATGACATTGCTTGGACTCATAATGGTCTGGCTGGTCGAGACTTTATATGCAGTTGTGGGAGTTTACCTAATGTGCCTTTGGTGGGAGTTCAGGGTTGCGTCAATTACAACCCAACGCTTCTCAGGAGACAGATGGGGTTTGCTATAGAGGGTCCTCCTCTCGAGCGAGAGATTCAGGAGTCCTTCTATTTCCCGATTGATGGTAACCAGATCAAGCTGAGGCAGGTATTGGATGAGTGGCGAGATATCCAGAAGAAGGGTAAGGTTCCATTTGGCAAAGTCAACAGTCGGTATTTTCCTTTGTTCGAGGATTGGTTGCGGAAGAGGATTGAGGCTACATTTCTACCATTTCCTGGAGGTGATTTGGGGTGTCCTATGATTGAGGGTCCAAGTGCTTCTGTCAGCATGGAGGAGTTCCTTGAGATGAAGAAGGCCAGAGATCGGTTACTTGCAGAGAAAGCTGAGTTGGAGAGAAGTGTTGCTCATTTCCAGGCAGCTAATCAGGAGATCAAAGTGAGGATGGAAGATCGAGACAAACGACATGCCCTGGAAGCCAAACGCTTCGAGATGGATACGGCCTACTATGGGAAGATCAACCAAGCTTTAGCATCATCCAACAGGGAGCACGACATCACTAAGGATAAGTTGTTCAGAGCGTCGAAGGTCATTGAAGATGAGAAGAGAAGGCAAATACTTGTCAGAGATCAGAGGGATGACAGAGTCAGAAGTCTTATTACTGAGTGGGAGACAAAGCTGAAAGTCAAGGAAGCAGAGAATCTGAAGATCACCGCTGAGAGAGATCACTACATGTCAGAGAGAGACCACTATTTCAGGCAGATGAAGATTCATCAGAAAGAAGTTGGAAGACTACAGCAGGAGAACACCGAGCTCAGGTTCGCCGCAGAGTTCGCGAGGATGGAAGATGAGATAGGGCCATCTGTGGGACCCTCATCCAGTTAGATCTTTCATTTGTGTTGGATTACCGTCAGGCCTGTTGACGGAATCTACTTGTCTGTATTTCTTTCCTATTCTGGAGGATTGTATTGGACTTTATTTGACTTGATGTATGACTATGGCACTGATTGTGCACTTTTGGTTATATGATGATTTTCCATTCAGTGATTGGTTTTCAAGCTTTATTTGCTTTGCCGTATGCACTCACACAAACACACACATGGTTGGGGGTATCATGCTGAATCACATATCTCCGATCTGCACGATAAAATCAGATGCTGAATATCAGAATATTGATGCCGGATTATTATCAGTCTCAGTGATGCCAGGATCGAGAGACAAAGTGTCCTTCATATGGATAGACACTGCATCCATGCATTGATCATAATAACCTGTGTTTTATTTTGCAGGTATTTGTTACTAACGTGCTTGTTTGTGACAGGAATCATTGCTCGCGCTCGAAGGACAGTACCCTTGCACTCAACACGCCCTCACAGATATTATACCAGAAGAAATACTCCCAGACTCATGGAACTTCCCAGCGCAGATATGCTTGAACTGAAAGATAAAATGAACGAGCTGATCAATATAATGCGAGGCTTTGCAATTGGTCAGAAAGCGCTGGCGGACAAAGTTGAGAAACTCGAGCGGGTTTCTGCTGTGAACAGTGGGGTCAACCTGGATGGAGTCTCCAACCAGGGGCAGGGATCTCGTGATGGTGGAAAGAGGACAACTGTTGGTCTGGTGAATAATGCTGGTGGTCTTGGTGGTATTGGTGGCCAACCGGGGCAGAATATGAAGGACAATTTTGTGCCTCCGTTCTATGGTTTTGATGAAGATCAGGAAGAAGATAGAGAGGCTGATCAATTTTCTATGCAGAATGAGCCTTTCGTGCCTTACAACATTCCTCCTCAGAATAAGGAAATTCAGCTGCTGGCTGAAAAGATAAAAGTGCTTGAGAGTTATGCCATGCCGGGGGTGGTGAATATGTCCAACATGGGACTGGTGGAGGGGATTGTGATCCCTCAGAAGTTTAAAGCGCCGGCGTTTGACAAGTACAACGGTAGTTCCTGCCCGGAAACTCATCTCCAGGCATTCGTCCGCAAAATCTCTGCATACACGGCAGATCAGAAGTTGTGGATGTACTTTTTCCAGGACAGCCTGTCTGGAGGCTCCCTGGAGTGGTATACCAAGCTGAAGTCTTCTGATATTAAGAGTTGGCAAGATCTTGGAGATGCTTTCTTCAAGCAATACCAGTTCAACGCAGATATGGCTCCGAGTCGTACCCAGCTGCAGGGTATGTCTCAAAAGCACAATGAGGGCTTTAAGGAGTATGCCCAAAGATGGAGAGAACTGGCTGCGAGGGTTCAGCCTCCGCTCGTTGATCGTGAGATGTCGGACTTGTTTATGGGGACCCTGCAGGGGCCGTTTGCAGAAAGGATGGTGGGCTGTCCTGTCACCAACTTCTCCGACATTGTGGTGGCAGGAGAAAGAATAGAGAGTTGGTTGAAATTGGGCAAGATTCAGGGTAATGCTTCTGCATCTTCTTCCGGTTCGAAAAAGCCATTTGGTAACAATGGTGGGCAGAGGAAGAAGGAAGGAGACACCAGCGCTGTGTACACTCAACGCGGACACGGTAGGGACCGTTACTTTCAGCACACTGCTGCAGTAACAATTCCTGCTGAGTCTCAGCCAGCACAGCAACAACAGCAGCAACAGCAACAGAGACAACAACCCTTTCAGCAGAGACAGCAAAGGGCTGGTTATCAGATCCGGGGCAGAGCGCAGGATCGTCAGTTTGATAGGCCTCCGGTGAGTTATGCTTTCTTGTTTAAGAAGCTGCAAGATTTGGGCCTGGTGCAGACTAGAACTCTGGCGCCTTTGAGACCTGATCAAAGGTCAGCCAGTTATGACGAAAACGCCAAGTGTGAATTCCACTCAGGTGCGCCTGGGCATAATATTGAGAACTGTAAAGCTTTTAAGCACACAGTTCAAGATTTAGTGGATTCAAAAGCAATTAATTTTGCTCCATCCCCCAATGTCAATGCCAATCCCATGCCAGCGCATGGTCAGAGGGGGGTGAATGCCATTTCTGCGGAAAGTCGAGTTGGGCTGTTTGATGTTGGTCAGCTGAGGACGCCTTTGACTGAGGTCAAGAGGCAGTTGTTGAGGAATGGGGTTTATCCGGGTTGCGGTTACGCGTGTGCTGAGTGCGCGGATTCTGTGAACGGTTGTGAGCTTCTGAGGAAGCACGTCCAGGGTCTGATGGACAATGGTGATATCTTGATTGAGAGGACTGATGAAGGAAAGAAGGAAGAGGTCTCCACCATAACCATTTTCTATGATCCGGTGGATTTGTCTAACCTGGTGGAGGAGGCTCCAGTTACCATCACGGTACCTGGGTCGATTCCATATGACAAAGATGATGCCGTGCCATGGCATTATGGTGGGGAAGTTTACTGCAATGGAGAAAAAGTTGAAGAGCAATCTGCTAGTGAAACCATCGTGCTAAAGGTGGATAATGCCGGTCCCAGCGGTTTCACTCGCAGTGGGAGGCTGTTTGCTCCCGATGCTCTGAGGAGGGGGGAAGAAGAAAAAGAGAAAAAAGAAAAGGCCGAGGCTTTAGCCAGGGCAGAAGGGAAAGGCTGTGGTTGATAATGAAAGTACTCCTGTGATGACACCGGCGCCTGCGGGGTCGGATAACAAATTTGATGATGAAGCTGAAGAGTTCTTGAGAATCATCAAGAAGTCTGAGTATAAACTGGTTGATCATTTGCAGCAGACTCCTTCTAAGATCTCGATTCTTTCACTGCTGTTGAGCTCAGAGGGGCATAGGGAGGCTTTATTGAAAATTCTGAAGAAAGCCTATGTGCCTCAGGAGCACAATCAACCAATTGGAGACGGTCGTATCCAACGTGCATGCTAGCCATGGGTTGGGCTTTACTGATATGGATTTGACCGTAGATGGAAGGAAGCATAACCGGGCTTTACACATTGCAATGGAGTGCAAAGGAGCCGTGCTTTCGCATGTGCTGGTTGATACCGGCTCCTCATTGAATGTGTTGCCAAAGAAGGCCTTGGCGAAGTTGAACTGTGATGGGCTGATTTTGACCCCGACTGATTTGATTGTGCGGGCATTTGATGGGTCAAAACGGGCCGTGTTCGGGGAAGTGGAATTACCGGTGAAGATTGGCCCAGAGGTGTTTAAGTCGACCTTTTATGTTATGGACATCCAGCCAGCGTACAGTTGCCTGTTGGGTCGCCCATGGATTCATGCTGCGGGAGCAGTTACTTCGACTTTGCACCAGAAGCTGAAATATGTCTGGGGAGGTCAGGTTGTCACCGTCTGCGGAGAGGAGGACATTTTTGTCAGCCACCTGTCTTCATTCAAATATGTGGAGATGGATGGAGAAATATGGGAGACGCCTAGCCAGGCATTCGAAACCGTCAAGGTGGAGAGTGCTCTGTTCGCAAAGCAAGAAGAGGAGAAATCATCCATCGCTTCATACAAACAGGCTGCTGAGGTGGTCAAGAGTGGAGAAGCTCCTGGTTGGGGCAGAATAATGGAAGTCCCTGAGAAGAAGGACCGCTTCGGAGTTGGATATCAACCGGGCCGAGGCTCAGGGCGAGGAAGAGGAGGTCGTATGCCGGTTACCTTCACGAGCGCCGGAATGCTGGATCCGGACCACATCTGCATGATGGGTGAAGACTCTGACAGCGACTGTGACATGGACCGGTGGATAAAGCCGTGCGAACCAGGGATGGAAATCCACAACTGGAAGGCCGAAGAAATCATCCGGGTCACTCTCTTCGAAGAGTAATATTTTTCTTGTTTTCCTTCTTATATGCATGAAAGCCATACGTGTTGCCCGACACGTAATGGTCCATTGTAAGGGCCACCTCATGTTTAAATTTGCAAATTCGCATCATGAATAAACGGATGTTTTTCAGTCAAAAGCGGTGTTCCCTGTTTTTCACTTATTTTTGCAGTTTAAAAATAAAAACAAAATAAAAATGGCAATGTTTTCATTTTTCTTTTTGTTTTCTCGCATCGGTTCTAAAGCAATGCATGAATCAACATTCATGCAGATGCGATTTTTCCCCGGATCTCATTGATAACAATCCTGTTACGCCCTCATATGACTTCGACAATCCAATCTATCTTGCTGAAGAAGAAGACGAAGAAGATTGTGATTTGCTGGAATTAGCCAGGTTGTTGAAACAAGAGGAGAAGGTGATTCAGCCGCACGAAGAGCGGATTGAGGTTGTTATTCCAAGCATCGTCGAGGTCAGGAAGGAAGGGAAATTGAGGCCGCTTCAGAGGCGAATCGAGAGCAGAATGGTAGCCTTGTTGAAAAAGCATGTGGATGCCTTCACCTGGTCGTGTCAGGATATGCCAGGGCGGATACCAATGTCATTGTGCACAAGCTACCATGGAGAGAAGACTGTACTCTGGAGAAGCAGAACGCCAGTACTTATCAGAGAGCCAGGGTGACTTTGTTTCATGATATGATTCATCATGAAATCGAATGCTATGTTGATGACATGATAGCAAAGTCCCAAACAGGAGTGGGGCATCTGGTGGAGGCAATTCAAACCGAGGATGAATTCGAGTAAGTGCACTATCAGAGTGCGGTCCGGTAAGATGTTGGGGTTCATTGTAAGAGAGGAATCGAGGTTCCTGCTAAAAAAAAAAAAAAAAAAAAAAAAAAAAAAAAAGGGTAAAGTAAAAGAAAAAGAGAAATACCTGAACCGAGAAAAAGTAAAGAAAGAGGTTCGTGGTTTCTTAGAAAGATTGAACTACCTGTCATGGTTCACATCTCATCTAACAGCCACGTGCGAACCTATATTCAAGATGTTGAGAAAAAAAAAAAGAGATCAAACGGTCAGGTGAAATAATGATTGCCAAGGGGCATTGAAGAATAAAAAAGAATAAGTTGCAGGAACCTCTGATTCTGATACCTCCTGTGGAAGGAGCAATTGTTAATCTGTACTTAACGGCCTTCGAGGGGTCTACGAGGTGTATTGGGTCAGCATGACGGGTCTTGTCGAAAAGAGCATGCAATTTACCTTAGCAAAAAGTTTACCGACTGTGAAACAATACATTCACTGTTCGAGAAAACTTGCTGTACTTTGGCATAGGCTGCTCGCCGACTGAGACAGTATATGCTGATTCATGCCACTTTGTGGATTTCCGAGATGGATCCGATCGGGTATGTGTTTGAGAAGCCAGCATCGACCGGACGGGTTGCGGGAGAGCAAAAGAATGTTGACTGATTTGTGATCCGCTCAGAAAGCGATCAAGGGATGTGTTGTCTGATTACATCTCTCTGCAACCCGTTGAGGTTATCAACCGATGAAGTTTGAGTTCCCTGATGAGGACATCTCGAGGTACTCAAATCGAAAGATTGAGAGTGACCGATCCCGGAGGAGGGGCCTGACCCCAAATCCGAACGGATTCTGATGTCTGATGGGGAGGCTAAGGAGAATAAGATTTTGTTGCCCGGATAACGTTTGAATACACCAACGACGGTGTAATTGAGTAGGAAACTGGTATCCTGGGTATTAATCTTCGGTGTGTCTACTGGGGCAACGCCTTTCTCATTGGTATATGGAATGGCAGCGGTGTTACCTGTTGAGGTTCAGATTCCCTCTTTGAGAGTCCTGATGGACGTGAAGTTGCAAGAGGCTGAATGGGTAAGGACCCGGTATGAAAATTTGAGCCTGATTGAGGAAAAGAGGCTAGCAGCCATCTGTCATGGGCAGTTGTACCAGCAAAGGATGAAGCGTGCTTTCGACAGGAAGGTACGACCTCGGGTGTATCACGTAGGTGATATGGTGCTGAAAAGGATCCTTCCTCCTCAAAGGATCGAAGGGGCAAATGGACACCGAATTATGAAGGTCCATTCGTGGTCAAGAAGGTTTTCTCTGGCGGAGCCTTGTTGTTAACAACCATGGATGGCAAGGATTTTCCATCCCCTGTGAATGCGGACGCAGTTAAAAAATACTTCGTATAATTGACCCGCTGGACGAAAAGAATAAAATAGTCCAGGCAAAAATGGGCATCCTGGCGAACCAAAAACAGAAAGAAAGGTTCGGGCAAAAATTAGGGATAAAAGAAAAAAATGTACACCCGGCAAGTCGAAAACCTGAACAGGCGACTTGGGCAAAAAAGGGTATCCCGGTGGACTGAAAACCCAAAAGGACGGTCCAGGCAAAAGAGGGATTGAAACGAACAACTGCGTCCAGCATGATCGTTTGCGCTTTGGTTAAAGCATCATGGATAATACCCGGTAGGGATCAATCGGAATCGTCTTGTTCAGAAGGCAGAAAGCACGGAGAGTCTGAGGACATATGGGGTGTAACCGAGTTGGAACTCGATGAGATCACGGGTTTCACATTGCCATTAGGATAGATTTTTCCTTTTGTGCAGTTACCTCTTTTCAGGAATTGCTTCCTTTTGTATTGCTCATTTGAGCCACACTTTTCCAATCAATAAAATGCATATTCAGTCAAATAATTTTGTTTTTGTTTTTCATTGCCGCTTTGATTGCAAAAACATCCAGATATTTTGGATAAAGAATCTTGCATTTTTAACACATACAGGTTCCTTCCAATGCATGTTTATAAGATTGAAACTTGAAATCTTATTCGGAAGGTTGAGTGACCCAAGTGTTGAAATCTTGACACGCCCGGGGCACGGTTTTATCTAACGATCTCTTTTGCAGGAACTGTTGGATATTTTCACTCACTTGCATGTTGTGATGTGGAAGCCTTGTAACAGATCCCCAGAGAGTTCGCTCAGGAACGAATGAATGAAAAACGACGAAGTGACGTTGAGGCGTACGACGATCCTTGATGATAATCAAGAAGACTCTTCAAAGTCGGAAGATTGGAAAGTATGTAATTCCCCGCAGAGCCCGATCAGGGACGAGTGCATGAAGAAAGGACGAAGAGACGACGAGAGGCGTCCGACGACCCTTGAAATTAATCAAGAAGACTCTTCAAAGTCGAAAGATTGAAATTTCTGTATAACTCCCAGGAGTACATCTCTCGTCGAGCGCGGAGCGACTTGGAATATAAGATGATGGAGCAGAAAAGGTCCAGACGAGTCTGGGAATTCTCAAAAGTGGAAAGATGATACGAGATTGGGAGGTAGATACCGTGGTTCGATGAGTCGATGGGTGTTCTGTACCAACTATTCTCATTTCCCAGCTAGGTCCCCAAGCAGAGTTATAGGGAGCCAAATCCCCAGCAGATCCAGGGTCTGTGGATTTCTCCAGCCGAGTCATGGTGGTTATCTCCGGCAGGTTTACAATGGTGTTTCCTCAGCAGCCAGGCCAGAAGGTTGCTATTCCCCGAGTGGAGCGGGTCTTTTTCAAAGAAATATATCTCCAGCAGTTCCCCGAGTGGAGCGGGTTTCAATGAAATATATCTCCAGCAGTTCCCCGAGTGGAGCGGGTTTCAATGAAATATATCTCCAGCAGTTCCCCGAGTGGAGCGGGTTTCAATGAAATATATCTCCAGCAGTTCCCCGAGTGGAGCGGGTTTCAATGAAATATATCTCCAGCAGTTCCCCGAGTGGAGCGGGTCTTTTTCAATGAAATATATCTCCAGCAGTTCCCCGAGTGGAGCGGGTTTCAATGAAATATATCTCCAGCAGTGTTAATCCTACCAGTGGATTGAACGGATTCCCGTAGCGGACGGATTTTTGCATCTCCAGCTGAGCTGATTCTACCTATGGATTGCATGGGTTGTCCCCAGCGGAGTAGTATGCATTCCCTAGCAGGATCAGGATGGTTATCCCCAGCGAGTGATATATTGGATGTTTCCCCAGTTGAGCCTGGAGATTGCTATTCCCCTAGCAGAGTCTCTGTGAGTATTTCCCCAGTGAAGTCAGCAGGTATCTGTGAGGGTTTTCCCGAAGTGGAGTCAGGATTGATATCCTCAGCAAGTCAAGACTGTTGTATCCCCCACAGAGTGTTGGTGGTGCTCATCCCCAGCAGTTTCTCGGGCAGATTGGGTGCAAAGGAGGTTCTTCCCCAGCAAGGGTTGCCTTATTCCCAGCAGCAGTACTTATCCCCCAGCAGGGTGGAGTTGGAGCAATGGCGAGTTCCTCAACAGAGTGTCTCGTATTCCCCAGAGAGTCCCTTGAGGGGGATGTTTTTGTTTTTATGCATTCATCATGAAAAAATAACATGGCATATTGCATAGAAAGATAAATAATCGCGTAGCATTTCCATAATTATGGAGCATTACGCAGAAAAATCGATCATTCATCATTGCAAGCATAAGCTAGTCTCAAACCGTGGTTATTGTTCGAGAAGTGTTTTTGCCCAAAGGTGAAGAGGTGTTACTCCGAGGAGTTCAGCATCGTGATTGAATCGAAGATATTTCCCCAGTAGTGCGATACTGGAGGAGGAAATGTTTCCGTCGAGCTGAGATGGGAAATGTTAGGCGTTCAGCGCAATTCAAGCCGTGGTTACCGCTTGGAGTTCTTATTTCGCCTGAGGGTGAAGGTGTTACTCTAAGGAGTCTAGCATCATGACGTCAGATCAGCAGTGTTCCCCAGTAGTGCGATATTGGAGGAAATGTCTCCGTCGGACAGAGATGGAGATGAAATCAGAAGACGTTACGCGATCAGCGCGGTTCCGGGGTTCAAATGGAGAAAAGGAGATACTGAGGTATTTTCTGGGGTTCAAATGGAGATGGAGTTGAAGATTTTATCCGGGATGAGGTCCTCAGGATTATCTTCTGTTCATGTGTCACCTTAGACTCTGGCTGAGGCCAATGGAGGTCGTTATAGGTGTCTTCTGAGGAAGAGTTACACATGCTACCTTCTTTATGAAGGTTTACCCTCTGACATGTCGCCCTCAGAGTGGTGTGGTGTAATTTCCGGCGTTGCCAGCGGAATTATCACGAGAGATTGGAGAAAAGGAGGTGCTGAGGCATTTTCTGGGGTTCAAATGGAGAAAAGGAAATGTGGATACATTTTCTGGAGACGGGGTTTAAATGGAGAAAAGGAAATGTGGATACATTTTCTGGAGAACGGGGTTCATTCTGGCGACCGAGAGTTATCGTCAGGCGACTGGGGTTCAAACTGGAGATCGGGGTTCATTATGTTGGCAAAAAGGAGTGCTGAGGCATTTTCTGGGGTTCAAATGCAGAGGTCCGAGGATCGTTTGCACAGAGAAAATTTCGGGGTTCAAGAAAATAAGAAAAAGAAGTAGAGAAACGTTCGGGGTTCAAGAAAATGAAAAAGAGATAAGAAAATTTCGGGGTCCAAGAAAAGCAGAGAAAAAAGGGAGAGGATGATAATCCCGAGTGGATGTGTGGTGTTAAGACCATGGTTATCCCTGTGTTACCATTTATTTTGGTATCCAGGTCGACGTTTCAAGAGTTTGTTTCTTCGCCGCTGCTGACAGGCGCTGTTAATTATCATCCCATCAGAGTGCAAATTGTTCGTCTGTTCTTGGTATTCAATCACTCTTCATCCTGATCATCCGAAAGCCGAGGCTATTTCGTATCGACAGGTTCACAGTGGATTGAATAGGGGCAGCTGTAACACCTCAAAATTTGCCCTCCTCTCTTGGGACTAGCATTAACATATTTGCATATCATTTTAGGTCATTAGGAATTGCATATTGCATATCATGTGGTTACATTGTGCAAGCCATCCTCCCAAGTCTTGATCAGAAGGTGAGGAAGTCAAAGTGCAAGCCTAGGGTTTATTGACTGATCATGGGCCATCTGAGGATTGGGCTGTGAATTGGGGTTTTGTGATTCTCAAAGGATATTGATCTTCATCTTGATTGCAATGATACATCATCATCATCATGGTTGGATGTCATCAGAAGATTGAAGAAGATTCCTTGAGATTAGGGTTTTGACCACTGGTCAACCCTAATCAGTTGTATTGGGCCAATCAGGGCTGGATCAGGAGATGAGGTTTCTGATGGTTATGGGGTTCATTTTGTGATTATATTGTGCTTATTGAGGCTAGGGTTTCACCCTTGAGCCATTTCAGTTGAAGATTGGGGTTCAATTTGATCTATGCATTGCCAAATTCATCTGTCAGTTGAAAAGTCAACTGTGGTCAACTGTACATGATCTGAGGGATTTGGAGGTGAAAATGAGTTGGGTGCACTTCATACATGTTGGAACAAGTGTTAAATGACATTGTAAAGCTTAAGAATGAAAAAAATCAAGTCAGGACAAAAACTGCCAAAAATAGAAGGTGACCTGTAACTGAAGTTTCCAAAAATGGAAAGTTTTGGACCTCAAAGCCACGTGTCCAAGGAAGCTTCAAATGGAAATTTGTTCAACATGAAAGTTGTAGATCTTGTTCTCACCTTTCCAAAAAGTCCAAGAACTTGAAAATCCCATGTGTGGTTGGAAAGTTATGGCTCAGTGAATTTCAAAAATGACCCATAATCAGGAGGCCATAACTTCCACATGGTTTGTCCAAATTGCAAGTTCTTTATATGCACAAACTCCATTTGACATGTACTTTCATGGTGCATAAGTGGATTTTTCCAAAAGTGGTCAATGCAAAAAGTCCATTTTCAACTGGACAGTTAAATTGGACCAAGGGCAAAATGGTCCAACTTTCAAAATAATTGGAATTTTTGAGTGGGGATTTTTGCTACACCTCATAATTGGCATTTTAAATGTGTTGGAATCATCACTTCATGCATAGGCCTTGTAAATTGAGATTTGGCTTGAAAAATGCAATGGTTAAAATTGGACATTTTGCTACCACATAGTGAGATTGAGAAATAAGCATCCAATGAAGTTGAAACAAGTGGCAATGGATTACACATGGTATTTAGAGTTTGCATGAGCTGTCAAAACAGGTGGCACTGGCTGGCATGTGGAAATTCCAATTTTACCCTTCATTTGAAAATGACATTTCACTTAACAATGCATTTGGTTGATAAAACTTGATTAAGGGATAATTAAGCATTCATATATAAGCTTAATCACTTGTTAAACATAACAGAATTCACACACTCCAAGATTGGATCTCAAAAACCATTCCAATTCTCTCAAAAATTATCAAGAACACCAAAGCTTCAAGTCCACAATTCTTCATCAAATCTCAACCATTTTTCGTAATTCTTTTTGATCTGAATTCTCCTCATCATTAGCATCATCTGTTTTGGGAGTTTGGAAGAGGAAAAGCTTGGAATCTCGACTGCATTTTCAAGCATCATCCATGGTGAATTGGAGCTTTGAGCATTAGGAGCAACATTGATCGAACCTGAGCTTCACATCTTGCTTCCTCATCATTATTCAACAACTGTTTGGAGCTAAATCGTGCAAAGGACCTCACCATTACGCTGCCATAGCAGGTATGTCCAGAAATCGATTATCATGATTTGCTTGTTGATCATATGCGTTTGAAAGATCGTTTCACGTAGATCATGATGATGTCCTTAGTTTTAGGAATGGTTAACCATAGGCTGAGAAATCTGGAATCGAAATTTTGATGATAAACCCTAGGGCGATCGATTTGGAAGATTTAGCAATTGTTAGGAGAAATTAGGTTCGTATTTGGATTGTACACGGTCATACGGTTCGAATGAGTATCCGCTCGTCCATTTTGGTTAGGATTTGAGGAACACGTGTTCTTGAGCATTTGTGAAATTTCTGGAAAAGCTGAGTTGAAACGATGATGGAAAGCCTTTTTGATCCAAATTCCGTTTTGAATTTTCAAAAATCGTGTTTACCGCCCGCGCCATCACTATTTACAATAATGCCACTGCTCATTTTAATTAATTTGTTTAATTCTTAAAAAATTACAAACACATTAAAAAATTCATAAAAAATAGTAGAAAAATCAGAAAATTGTGAGGATTTTTTCTATGACTTTGTTGTTGACTCTAGGATTTTTTTGACCTATTGGTCAAAGTTGTGCATGGTAAAAATATCATTTGGCTTAGGCTTGTTTCACATGTATCCATTTTTGCTACCTTTGACTAATTCCATCATGAAATTCTCATATCATAAAATAAATGTCTGAAAATTTTTGTGATGAATGTTGACTCATTGAGGTTTATTTCCATGTAAATTTCATGCATTTTTGATACCTGGCCATGGAGTTATGAATTTTAGAACTTAGGTGTGACAATTTGTGTCACACCTCTTGATGTCAATTTGCTGGATTTCTTTAAGGGGCCTATACATGTTGGAATGAAGTGAAATTTTACATGAGTGTTGATTTACATGTTAGGAAGCTATGAGAATTTTTGTGGAATTTTTCATTGCATTTTCAAATTGATTGTGATTTTTCATTTCTGTTGACCAATTGTGCAAGCTTGTGTGACATAGGTTGGTAGATTGATTGGGAAATGCTCATATGGTACTGTATAATCATGAAATTTGATATGCTTGTAGTAGACACATGTTAGGACCTCCCTGTTTTGGTCTCATCCATTTGTTTTTTGTTTTCATTGAGTTATGAATTTTTGAAGTGGAAGCATGTATTGATGTTGTGATTTGAAGCATGAAATTGTGACTGTTTTTGTTGATTTTCATTGACATGGTTCCATTTGCCCAAATGAGCTCAAATTTGACATGGTAGACTTTGAATATCCCCTGTTTAGGTGTAATTTATTTGAGAATTTTTGGAAGTGTTTTGGTGTGGATTTGAATGCAAATAGTTCTGTTTGCATGTTTGATGCTTCATTTGAACTAATTTGCCTTATTTTGTGCATAACATGAGCATGATGAATGATATAAACATGAGACCAAGTGTGTTTGCTCTTGTTTGACATTAATTTGAGTTTGGTTAGAGATACCTTGCTGTTTAGGATTTTTTCTTGCCTTTGGACCCTAGGCTTAGCCTAGTGGTCTTGTTGCTAATATTTGCTTGATTTTTCAGGATCAAAAGCATAATGCACATGGAGAATGAATCAAGTTAAATGCAATTGATGTTGTTTGATGTTTGTACACTAACATAACATTGTTTTGTAGGTTGTGAAGTTTGGGATTAAGCTTTGAGCTTGCTTTGTTGTGCATTGATCTGTATAGATTAATTGGTTGATACTTGCTGTTTAGTTTTGTCTGTCTGAGTACTAACTGTGTTTGACTGTTTCCAGGTACTTTTAGTTGCTCAGTTCCTTGTGAACTTTTGCTTTGCTTTGCTTAAGCAACTTGCATTGAGGTAAGTCCTCTCGACTTCATGTAGTCTGGAGACCCGGCTGTTACCGGGCCGGGCAAATAAATGTCTGAAGTCCTCCTTAAGAGGCGATGATTGTGTTTGTTTAATTTTGTGCCTAAGCAGGTGAAAGTCCTTTAAATAAGGCAATTGGTGGAAGGTAGGGGTATGCAGTCTACCCCCCACTATTCTGTGAGTCTTCTCCTTGCTCCCATTACATGGTTGTAGCATTGAGATCAAAAGCCCAAGATCCGTGCAGTGCACATTGCGTCGGAGTCTCTGAGTATAGAAGGGTTCCCCCATTCTGGACCCATGCTCATTTGTCAGAAGCTCTCCCTGGTTAGGGATAAGAGCTGTGAGGTCTGATCCTCACTTCACCTCTCATCTGCTTCACCTTAGCCTCGTAATGGCAAGGTTAAGAGCAAACCCAGCCCGTACAGACGACTCGCTTCGGCAGTCAAACCTATTGTGTGAGCCACTTGTTTGGTTATAGTGCGTGCTGTGTGGATATCTGTTTGAGATGCTTGTTCTCATTTGATGTATGCTTGAATTATGCTGTTTGCTTGTGTGCTTGCTTCTTTCCTGGTTAGGATAGGCTTGTTTATGCAAGTAGGATAGAAAACTGAACTTAGGGTAAACGATGCATGACAACATTAGGCTCGAGTCTCAGCTCCCTAGTCGTGTGTCTTTCCCCGGTTTCTGGTTAGCAATTTAGTCCCTTTCAGGGGAACTACATCGCCCTGATCCTCGTTCCAGACGAGGTATGTAGGCAGGTGGTCATGCGAGACCACTCCGGGCAACCTTTTTCTTTTTTACGTGCGTTTACTTGTTATCTGACTGTGCTGTTTGGTGTTTTGGGTTCGGATGCCGACGTAAGCCCAGTGATTGGCTGTCGGGCTCCACGTTTGCCCTGTTGAGTGCGTTTTGGTTCGGATGCCGACGTAATTCCATCCAGTGGTTGTCGGGCTCCATGTTTGCCACTCTTGCTTGTTTATATGTTTTGTGTTGTTTGGCGTGCGTAAGCCGAACTACAGTGGCTCTGATTCTTGTTCCAGACAAGATATGTAGGCATAAGGTGCGATACCTTATCGAGCTCGTTCCTCCTAACCCCACCTGCGTTCCCCGTGTGTGTCTGTGATGTTTAGCAACCTTTTCTTTATTCTAGAACGTGGATCCCGTCGAGTACGACGGACGTGAGGGGTGCTAATACCTTCCCCTTGCGTAACCGACTCCCTTACCCTTTCTCTCTGGTCGCAAGACCGTTTCCTTTCCAGGTTTCTCTGAGCGTTTCCTTTCCCTATCTTGGGATAAATAACGCGCAGTGGCGGCTCTGTGTGTGTTTTTATTTGAGTCTCGCCAGTTGATTTTCGCGGATGCGACACCAGTGGCTGTGCAAGATGGGGTCGAAGTGCCTCTGCCTTCAACTGCTGTAACCAATATTGCCGATGTGAGCGGCCTGACCCGGAGTGGTCGAGTATTCTCTGCGCCTCCTAAGGCCCCTGTTGCTTCTGAATCTTCTGAGCGTCCAGTTGGGATTGCCGTCAATAGTCAGAATCCGACACTTGACGTCGCCAGACCCTCCTCAATACAAAAAACTCCTACTGCTTCAGCTGGCCCGAGTGGCATTTTGAACGAAGAATCTGATGAGATGCTGAGGCTCATCAAGAAAAGCGAGTATAACGTTGTAGACCAGCTTCTACACACGCCGTCCAAAATCTCCATACTATCCTTGCTGATGCATTCAGAACCCCATAGGGAGGCTCTGCAGAAAGTATTGGACTTGGCGTACGTTGATCACGACGTCACTATTGAGCAATTTGACAGTATCGTTGCAAACATCACTGCTTGCAACACTTTGAGTTTCAGTGACGCCGATCTCCCCGAGGAGGGAAGAGACCACAACATGGCTCTACACATATCTCTGAACTGTAAATCTGATGCTATGTCCAACGTGTTGGTGGACACTGGATCATCTCTTAATGTGTTGCCTAAATCCACACTCTCCAGATTGTCATATCAAGGTCCTCCTATGAGGCAGAGTGGGGTTGTTGTGAAGGCTTTTGATGGGTCGCGCAAGACCGTGATAGGGGAAGTTGATCTCCCTATCAAGATAGGCCCAAGTGATTTCCAAGTTACCTTCCAGGTAATGGACATCCACCCATCATATAGCTGTCTCTTGGGCAGACCATGGATTCACGAGGCTGGCGTCGTGACATCCACCCTACACCAGAAGCTGAAGTTTGTTAAGAATAAAAAACTGGTTGTGGTAGGGGGAGAAAAGGCTCTCCTGGTTAGCCACCTGTCTTCCTTCTCATATATTGACGCTGAGGATGAAGTTGGAACTCCATTCCAAGCTTTATCTATTGATGAACCGATTGAGAAGAAGTCTCCTTCATTCGCTTCCTACCGTGATGCAAAGCTGGCCATTGAATGTGGTGCAGTTGCTGGTTTAGGGAAAGTGATTGAGCTAGAAGACAACAAGTCCCGGGCTGGCATTGGCTTTTGTTCTGGGGCATATAATGAGCACGGTCTGTTCACAAGTGGAGGATTCATCCATGATGATCAGCCTGAAGAGGAAACTGCTGCTATCATTGAAGAAGATGCAGAGGATATGAGCAATTTTGTTATTCCTGGTGGTGTCTGCCACAATTGGGTCGCTGTGGATGTTCCTACAGTTATCCATAAGTCAGAGTAATAATGCTCACTTTGTTTAAAACCCTTCTCCCATGCCAAAAGGAGAAGTGATGACATTGTTTGGCTCATATATATAATGATGTTTTCATTCAATTAATGCATTGTTAAACATTTGTTTTTCCATTTGTTTTCACCTTTCGCTTTGCATGAAATCAGTGATCACAAAAAACCCATAAAAACAAGAATAAAAGCAACCTTTTCATCTGCATAATGGTTTGCTTGTTTAAATTCTAAAGTTTTTCATTAACCAAAATCATTATGCAGGGATTTCTAAACCCATTGAACATAATGATCCAACGCCATCTCCCAAATTTGAATTCCTTGTATTCGAGGCAGAGGAAGATGATGTTGAAGGGGATTCCTGATGAGATTACCCGCCTTCTTGAGCACCCAAAGAAGCTCATTCAGCTGTATCATGAGAATCAGCAAAGCAGTCAAACTGGGGCATTGCAATCAAAAAAAAAAAAAAGGAAAAAGAAAAAAAAAAAGAAAAAAAGAGGGTGAAAAATCAGAATAAAATGAAAAATCAGGAATTTTTTTTTTTAAAGAGAAAAAAGGAAGAATGATACCCTCAAGTCCCTAGTTGACTAATGCTGAATGGATTCAGAGTCGTTACGACCAACTGAATTTGATTGAAGAGAAGCGATTAACTACCATGTGTCATGGTCAGTTATATCAGCAGAGAATGAAGAAAGCATTTGATAAGAAGGTCAAGCCTCGTGTGTTCAGAGAAGGTGACCTTGTGCTCAAGAAAGTTTTGTCTTTCGTGCCCGATTCCAGGGGCAAGTGGACTCCAAACTACGAGGGTCCATATGTTGTTAAGAGAGCCTTTTCAGGCGGAGCTTTGATGCTTACAACAATGGATGGGGAGGATTTCACTCGTCCTGTGAATTCGGATGCAGTCAAGAGATACTTTGCCTAATAAAAAAAGGTATATGCAAATGAAAAACAGAATAGCTCGCTAAGTTGAAAACCCGAAAGGGCGGCTTAGGCAAAAATGAGCGTCTCGGTGGAGAACCCGCAAGGGTAATCCAGGCAAAAATTAGAGACTTGAAAAAGAAGTATATTTGCATCCCGCTAGATTGAGTACCTCACCCTGGGGCAATCTAGGCAAAAATTAGGGATTTGGCAAGTAACGGCATCCTGACGAGACTTTCTGGACACCAGCCGTCTTTTCGTCAGAAAATTCTCGATTCGTCGTCAACTGAAGCTTCGAATACATCGAGATTCAAATTGGTAGAGAAAGGATCATTATGTTCAATGTAGCCCTCTTCCAATATATATCACTGATTTCAAATTTGTACAGATCTATGGAGTCTTGCCATTTGCAGACTACCATTCCATCAAATAAATTTGAGCTTTTTATCCAATTATTTGCACTCTTATTTGTTTCAATTCAACAAATGTTTTGCATGTTTTAATTGATGAAAATATCATTGTTTTAAAAACAAATTTTTTCAAAGATTATTGTTTTAAACAAAGTGAACATTCACAATGATAAAAGGATACTCAAAGAATTTCTCAGTGCTCTCCCAAGGGTGGCATGGTTTCCAACAGGTAAGACATTTGTTCATACTCCTGGGTTGGTTTGTATCCTTCTTCTCCAGATTTGGTTGTTGGGGTTGTTCCCCAAGAAGAGATTTGGTTGTTGGGGTTGTTCCCTAAGCAGAGCTTCTGTGGGTTTTGACTCCCCGAAGCAGAATGGTGTGTTGAAGACTCAGTCTGTTCTCCAGCAGTAGTCTCTCCCCGGCTTGATTGCTCAGTTGTTCGGAAAATTTGTGGTTAGTGGGTTGATATCCCCGTATCCCGTATTTCTCCCCAAGCGAGTTGCCAGCATAATCGCAAGTCGAGTTGTTGGTGGGGTTGTTCCCCAAGCAGAGTGTTGTTGAAGACTCAGTTTTCTCCAACAGCAGTTTTCCCCAGCATGGATGCTTTCCTTGTGGAAGATTCGGCGGTTGATGGTTTGTCACCTTGGTGCCCTGTCACTTTCTCCAGTGGGTCGCTATCCCCGGACTTTATTTGTCTCCTTGGCACAGTAGAGCTGTTATTGACATCCCCATCGAAGTCGCGAGCAGAGTTGTTGTCACTCCTTCCCAGCGCAGTCGCGAGCGGAGTTGTTTACTTTCTCTCTATCAGAATGGTTGATCTCCTCAGCAGAGCAGGATTTATTTTCCTACTCAGTGGTTGATTGGGTTGATACCCCCGTATTTTCATCCAACTTTCTCCAGCATTTTGTCTGCAGAGCGGTTGTTGTGGCAGTATTGCCTGTTGAACCTCTTTCAATCCCCGGTATGGTCGGTTGATAGCTCCGTCATCCAGAGATTGTATTGATTTCCTGATTACTTTTCGATCCTCAGTAGAGCGGATTTTGTTGCAGAATCTGCTGATGTGATCCATCAGATGCGTGTTCGCCCCGAGTAGAGTGGTTTGTTGCAGAATCTACTTGTTTGGAGTTTTTCTTCCTCGGTGGGTTGTTCCCCAAGAGAGTAATTGACAGTATCCCCAGTAGAGTTGCTTGTGCAGCCAAACTCTATCCGGGTGACCTTTGCTCCCTCAGTGGATTATTCCCCAATGGAGCTATGTTGGATCCGTTTCCATAGCAGTGTTTGCTAGGATCCCCTGCAGGACTTTGAGATTCTCTTGTTCCCCAACAGATTTGTCTTTGTGGCTCTTTGCCTGTTGTGACTTTCTGTGCCCCAGTTGGGGCGATCGCTGATCCATCACTCACAGATTTGGTATTCTCCAGATATCTCTGATTCTTTTGCTTCTGCTTCCCAGCAGTACTCGCAGATCTTTGCTTTATAGCATATAGATCTCCAGCAGAATTGGCTTTCCAGTTGGTTTTCCTCTGGAAGTATAATACCGGACGTTTGATTCCTAGGACTGTTGTGTCAGATATGTCTGTTTTGTCAGCATTCATCAAGCATAAATCACGCATATTCATGCATATTCATAAAACATTCAGATATACATATTGCATTTTTGCCATATATCTCTTGATTGTTATTCTCCTGCTATGGGTGATATAGATCTCTTTATAGATCTTCCCGGGCAGATGTCGGGTGTTAAATCTCTCCATATAGAGTCAGCCCATAAGCAGAAAGTGTCTGTCTGCCCTTCTGCAGTTCCCCACTGAGATATACCCTCGTGGATGACGGTTTCTTCCGTTTCCTCCCAACACATATATTGGGATGGAGGTTCCTATTTGAGTTATATCCTCATTAGGACGTGTCTTGATTCAGTCTGTCTTTTCGGATCTTTCCTGAATTGACATTTGTCGTCTGTTCATTGTGCTTCCCTGTGGTGATTTATATCCCCAGCGGAGTTTCGGGCCTCTACCCTTATACCGGTAGTTGTAAGTCCTATTCTCCTGGCTTTCTTGGCAGAACTTGTGGTTATATACCTTTTAGTCCCCGGCCAGAGTTGTTGGTTTTCTACCTGATAGCCGGTAGTCGTAAATCCTAATTCCCTGCTCTCCAACAGAGTTTGTGGTCTGTTATACACCTCATTTTTTGGTTTCTCGTGCGGATTCGTGATTTATTCTATCCCCACGCAGAGTTTTGGTTTTCTACCCCGTATTCGGTAGATGTAAACCCTAATTTGTGGTTATTCCCACCAGAGTATGGCTACTGCCCCCATACCGGTAGTTGTGAGTCCTATCTCTTTTCCCCTGGCAGTGGTAACCTTTGTGGTTCGGTCTGGCTGATGGTGGATCTTCTGTTGTTGTGATTTTATCCCTAACAGAGTTTTGTTCCCTGTGGTGATTTATATCCCCAGTGGAGTTTGTGGTCTTCTACCCCGTATTCGGTAGTTGTAAATCCTATGTCGCTGTGATTTTTCTCTCCAGCGGAGTTGTATCTTATGATACATATGGATAATTGCCGGTTGCTAGCAATTTTATCCTCAGCTGAGTCTTTGGTTTCTTACCCAGTAGTCGGTATTGTTAAACCCCTTGTTTTCTCAGCCAGATTTTGGTCTTCTGCCCCGTATTCGGTAGATGTAAACCCTAATCTCTTTGTGGTTATCTTCATTCAATATTCGATGTTGATATTCCTCCTTTCTTCGGGTAGTTGCTCTTGAGTAAGCACTTGTATCCCCAGTAAGTCTTCTGGATCATTGCCGTATGCTTGCAATGTTATCCTCTTTGAAGTCGCCAGTGGGTCTTTTCACCGTTTGCTAGTGATTTGTTCCCCGGATTATTGATTGATTCTCAATACATCCCCAGCCAGTCCCTGCGGATAATTGCCGGATGCTTGCAATTTATCCCCAGCGGATCGTCTTTCATTTACCCGTTTGCTTGGTAATGACTGTTGCTTCTTGATTGGTCATCATTATATACCTAGTTTGGTATCCCGATGCCTCTCTTTTCGGTCGATTTATCCTTTATTAACCCAGTAATCGGTTGTGGATAATCTTCCGTGCGAGTGTATTATTCACGTTCTGACGGTAATGAATAATATATCTCATGCACCCTTCAGTCGAAGCCTTTTGTGTTTCCCTGATCGAGTAAGATTCATTATTTCCCTTTGCGGAGTCGAATGTTCTTTGTTGTTGGATAATTGCCGGATGCTTGCAATTTATCCTTTGAGTTGTCTTTCGTTTACCCGGATGCTTGGTAACGATTGTCTCTCTTTTTGGTTAGTCACCTATTATATACTTCGGTATCTCTGGTGTCTTTTCCTTTCGAGTATATTATTCACAGTCTGCCGGTAATGAATAATATTTCTCATGCGCTCTTTAGTTGGAATCCTTTGTTGATTTTCCCCAACTGAGCAAGATTCGTATTCTCTGTAGAATCGAATATCCATCCTTTAACCAGTTTGTGTTTTGGATGATGTGTGTGTTGGCATATATACCAATTCACGTTTTCGGTAGATCACCTATTATATACTTCGGTATCCCTGGTGTTTCTTACCATGCGAGTTTATTATCTACGTTCTGACGGTAATAGATAATATGTCTCATGCGAGTATCTTATCCACGGTCTGCCGGTAATGGATATTATATCTCATGTACTCTTTGGGTTTGTGTCCCCAGTGGAGTAAGGTTCGTTTTCCCGTGGTGGATTCGAATGTCCATCCTCTAAGTTGATTTGCTTTTTTCAAGCCCTCCTTTCGGATGATGTGTGTCTTGGCATATATACCAATTCACGTTCTGTCGGTCACCTATTATATACCTCGGTATCCCTGGTGTTCCTGCCTTTCTACTCCCTATTATGACTTTGGTCCCCTGTGGAGTCAGATTTTCCTGAGTTTTGTACCCTTTGTAGGTCTTTCTCAGATGTTGGTTGATTGATATCTCTCACCCTTATACCGGTCTTAGATATTCATTCTTCCTGAGTTTGTTACCCTTATACCGGTAACACCTCATTCCTGTTGCTTTTCCCAGGAGAGTCTCTTTGTTAGACGTTCCCCTGTGGAGTTTCCTTTGGTGATTTTTACCCTTTGCTATACGGGCGTTTCCCCCAGTATATGCATTTTCCCGGCAGGGAGATTCTATGTGAAATTTGAAGATCTTGTTCTTGCCATTCCAAAAAGTCCAAGAACACTCAATTCCCATATGTGGTTGACAAGTTATGGTCCAGTGAATTTCAAAAATGACCCATAATCAGGAGGGCATAACTTCCATATGGAGTGTCCAAATTGGGTGATCTTTTTATGCACAAACTCCATTTGACATGTACTTTCATGGTGCATAATTGGATTTCTTCAAAAAAGGTCAATGCAAAAAGTCAAATTTCAACTGGACAGTTAAATGAACCAGGGGCAAAATTGTCCAACTTGTGAAATAATTGGAATTTTTGAGTGGGGATTTTTGCAACACCTCACCAATGACATTTGAAAATGGTTGGAATCATCATAACATGCCAAGGCCTCATGGTTTGAGATTTCACTTTTGAAATGAACTTGAAAAATGAACAAAGTGCCATGACATAGTGAAATTGAGAAATATACATTCAATGGACATGAGACCAATTCCAATAGCTTCCAAATGATATTTATGGTTTGCTCAAGTTGAGAAATCACTGTTACATTGATCAAAACCATCCAAGGGCAAAAAGGCCAAACTATACACATAAGCTCATTTTGCTAATCACCTTTTTTTTTGCTAATCTTGATTATGGTTTGGATTAAGAGCATCATATATAAGCTTAATTCTAACAGAATCACAGAAGACTAATCACAATTTACAGATCCAAAAGCAAAAACTCTCAAATTCTCTCATTTTGCTCCAATTTCCACAACACACTTTTTTGATCGTTTCATCAAGATCTTATCAATCTTTGTGCGATTTCTCTGTCGATTCATTATTTGCAGGTGATATTGAACTTCTGTTGGTGAAGAACGAAGCAAAATCACGGCCAAATCTAGCTGCTGCAAAGACTTGAACATCAATGGCAGTTGGTGATTCTTGATGATCCGTGCATCTTTGAGCTGAAAGACCATCACTATACACCTTCCTAATCAACATCCTCGATCTGTTTCATTGAATTGGAGCTTAATACACCAAGATTCCGTGTTGTGATCTTCAAGAGGTGAGTTTTCGCAATCTTTAATTCAAGCAATTGCCATGTGGATCTTGTAGGTCTTAGTGTGTAGATTGTGCAGAACTTTAGATTTTGAATTTCCATGATGAATTGAACGAGTTATCGTGATTTGAACTTTGCTATGCTGAACTTTCTTGGCTCGATCCGTGATGTATGTTTAGAGTTAGGATGATCACTCGCTAGGTTCATGTTCCACGTTGCGCGCTGATTCCAACGGTATATGATTTGCTTAATTTGGTGGAAGAATGGCCATAACCGAATCTGGAAGGATGATGACGAAGAACTGCGAAGAACACTGCGAATTCTGGAAATTTCGCGTGTTGAATCCATTCGCCCACGCTGTAGCTTTCAAATCCTGTTTCCCGCCGGATCCAGCAAATCACGTACTGCCAACACATTAAAACGACACTACGTCGTTTTGGCTATGGCCTGGCTATTTACGAGTATGCCACCAGCAGACTTAATTAATTAATTAATCATATTACACACTTAAATAAGTATTTCATAATTTAACAAAACTTCAAAAAATCATAGATAAATCATCCTTAGTCCAATTAATTTGGGACTTTTTTTGATAATCTCCATTTTTAATCTACTTTTTTTTAGACATAGAAATTAAAGTTGTGCCTGGTAATTTTTTAGATTGGTTTAGGGATCTTTGTCACGTATGCTATTTTTATGTGTTTTACCATTTTAATTATAAAATAATCATGCTAGCTCCAAATTAATTGAAATTTTATATGATGATTCTTGACCCTCTCCTGGAGATTTTGACATATCATTTGTAATTTTTGGACCTCTGGTTTGTTAGATGTGATTAATTCTTTTTGAGTGTGACAATATGTGTCACACTTTGATATGCTGAGTTCACCAATTATTTTTCCATGCTTCCCCTAGGCCTATGGCCCTGATTTTTTGCATGAGATACCTTTGACATGTTAACTTTCAACATGAATTTTTGCAAATATAATTGATCCATTTTCTAATTGATTTGGATTTTTGATTGCTGTTTAGCATTTTTGGGTTGTTTCTTGTGTAACAAACTTCACATGTGTCATTAAATGCCCATCCCTAATCTTATGAGCATGAAATTTGGTAGAGTGGTTTCTAACATGTATAGCTTTCACTTGGCCTTGATCCCATCCATTTCCCATTTAATATCACTGTTTACCATTTGATTGAAGTTGGTATACATTTTGTGACCTCATTTGGTTGTGTTTTTGCATGCCTTAACATGTTGATTTAATTTCCAGAGTTCCTTTTATCCAAATGGTATGAAAATTGATATGTAGCTCACTGAATAGGTTCTGGTTAGACATGAATTTTTGTGAGATTTATTGAGTTGCTTTGGTTTGGGTTTAATTGAAATTATTCTGTTTGTGCATATGTGGTTCTTACTTACCTAGTTTGACTTAGATTGTGCATGAAATTAATTTGGTGTATGGTTTAGACATGAGGCCAATTGGATTATCTTTATATGGTATTAATGTTGACTTTGATCATGTTTTACTTGTTGTTTTACATTTTTTCCCTCCTTTGGACCCTAGGCTTGGCCTAGTGGTCTTGTTACTTATGTTTGAGCTTGACTATGACTTTTCAGGTTAAAAAGCTGATGCCTTAAGGAGGTTGATTCATAATTGAGTTGTTTACTTTGATCATTGTATACTAATTTGTTTGTGTTGTAGGGTGCTTGGTTCACATGGACTTGGTGCTATGCACATCATTGTTTGATTGTTGATTGATTCTTATTGTTGTTGTTTTGTTTATGTTGGGATGCTGATTATATTTGACTGATTTCAGGTACCCTTAGTTGCTCAGTTCTCTTAAGAACTTGCATTGCTTTGCTTAAATAGCAATTTGCATTGAGGTAGACTCCCTATTCTTCATGTAGTCTGGAGACCCGGCCTGTTATTTGGCCGGGCAAACTGTCTGAAGTCCTCCTTAAGAGGCAATGTTTGTGATTGTTTATGTTTGTCCCAAGCAGGAAAAGTCCTCATTAGAGGCAATTGGTGGATATAAGAGATATGTAGCCTATCTCCCACTATTCTGTGAGTCTTCTCCTTGCTCCCATTACATGGTTGTAGCATTGAGATCCAAACCCAAGATCTATAGAGTCTTCAATCGGGGAAAGAGTTCCATCTTTCTGAACTCCCCCACATTCTTATATTTACATGCTCTCTCGGACCTGAGATAGAAGCAATGAGGCACACCCCTCATATCCTTTCATCTGCTTCACCTTAGCCCCTCAATGGCAAGGTTAAGAGCAACTTGAACCCTATTACAGTTGGCTTTAATGCCTCACCCTTTTGCTTGAGCCTCATTGAATGGTTATAGTGTGTGCTACTTGAATTTATGTGATTGATTACTTGACTCATTTATACATGATTACTTGATTGCCATTGTGCATTTACTATCATTGATTGCCGCTGTGCATTTATCATCTTTGTTTGCCATCAGTGCATGATCAGTTCTTTTGTCCTTGTGACATTGATGTTTTCCCATTGAGGACAATTGTAAGTCCATATTGATTGGCTTTTGTTCCTATGACATGGAAGAGATAGAGTGTAAGACCTCATTGGTCACTCATATCTTCTTTGCTCTTTGTTTGAGCATTGTTGTTGTATGTGAGGATTCATTGTAAGTCCCTGTGATGTGGCATTTGTATTCCTAGGATCATACTGTGGAGGTTAACATAAGTCCAGATGGATTGGCAGTTGATTTCCCTGTTTTGTTTTTTGTTTTATTCTGATGGAGATTAGTGTAAGTCCATAGAGTGGCTTCTGATATCCTTGCTTGTTTTAGGAGACAGGTATAAGACCATTGAGTGGCATCCAGTATCCGCTTTTATTTACTTTCATCTGTTACCATGTTCATATTATTGCTCACTTGTAGCCTATTCCTAAGGACCCACTTGAATCATCTTCTATATGATTTCAAGAGGTGGACCCTCCTAAGAAGTTTTACATTCACTCTTCTATTCCATTCACCCCATTGTGTCCTAAACTTTTCACACATACTTTTAAAAACTTGAAATAAGTGTTGTGCAAACATTCTCACCTCTTTCCAAATTAGAAACTTGGACCTTAAGCCCATGATTTTCCAAACTTCATTTTTTTGTAAATACTTCATTTTGAATTGACTTTAATCATACTTTGACCCCATTTTGTAAATAATCCAAATAACTTCACCCATTCAAATGATTTTGTGGCTTTGTCCATGTTTGTTAAGTTTTCATACATTAGTTATAGGTTTGATTTACCCTAGTTGGTTGATATTAATCTCACCTATTTGTCCTTAGTTGATTGAATTGTAAGTCTTCCTTGCTTATTATAGGGTTAACCCCTCTCTAGCAAGTTGAAGCTTTTCTCACATGGTGGACTTGTTGTTATATAAGGTTGAGTTTTCTCCCGTGGATAACGAAAAGCCTTAGTGCTATTGTTTAAAAATGAACTCACAAATATTTTGGAAATTTTTTAGCCGAACTACGGCGTTTTGATCCTTACCTTTGATGGAAGGTACGTAGGCAACGGGTTCATCCGTTCGAACACAAAAATAATTAATTTGTACATTCTTTCCTCGTCATCCCAATCATGTTTGCACAATACTTATGTCATGACAAATAATAATTTTCTTATATAACAATTGTGAAAAAGGTTCCCTAGGAGTACCTAGGACGCATTGGGTGCCTAACACCTTCCCTTTGCGTAATTTACCCCTTACCCCGATCTCTGATCTTTTTATTAGTTTTCTACGAGTAAAACTTCTTAGGCTTTTGTTCGCTTTTTAGCCAGTCCTTAGGATAAATAAAAGTGCGGTGGCGACTCTATGTTTATTGTATATTTTGCTTATGATTTAACCAATAGATCATATAGCGACGAATACACCGCTACAGGTATCTAGCAACACATCACTGCTACCCAAGTCACGAAAATGTCATGTGATCTGACAAAACCTCCCGTGATAATAATTATGTGTATAATTACCCTTTTGCCCTTATGTCTATTTTGAACACAAGGCATAGACCGTGTCATCTTGTCCAGTTCAATATTGGGCCCATAGACATTTATCCTGTTATGCAGGATGGGCAAATTCCATCTAGGTCACTCATGTCCCTCAGCATGCTTCGTCGAGTACCCATCAACTATCTTTATGGTTATCCAGTTACGGACAACGTTGGATCAGCAATAAAGCACTCGACTCTACATCTAGGGTCCATAGTGGTTTCAGGTCGAAGAGTGGTATACACCGTTATCACCATGAGAATAACTTATGACACTTTTCATAACTTTCTATATAGTATTCTCATAGCGGGTCAATCCGGTATAAATATTACTTTTAATATTCATACCTATGTTTAAGACTTGATAACTCTTTATCCATGATCCATGAGATGTGATCATCAGTCTACAAACATAATAGTCTTAATGCTTTAATGTCATCCCACTTCACAATAAAGCTCGACTACGGATACTTTAAGAATAGTGTCCTTATGTTTAATGTGTTCTCATGATTAAGTCACACTTAATACATTAAATGGACTAGCTATTCTAGGGACTTTATTAATCAACCATAATAAAGAAAAAGCCTTTTATTATTAATAAATAATTCGATACAAGTACCAAAAGTATTGCCCTCTAGGGCTTACACCAACAACGACTTCCAATGTGTTCAAGGTAAGAGAGGATTGAATACTAATAGGAGTAACCAGAAATTTGCCCTGTCGGAGAATGTTAGGATATGTTGTGGATTATGCATGGTTATGATGATTATGCATGCAATGTGATGTATACATCCTAAGTATCTTCTTAATGAGAAAAGTTTGATGTCGAAACCCCAAGAAAATTAAGGGAATAAAACTTAACTAGGGAATGAGAAAAAGGGTGTCCGCTCCTAGCAACGGCCGGGGAAAAACAACAAGGTGTTTCTTAGCAACGGTTGAACACCTAACATCTATTGGGGGTCAAACAAACAAATTCAATGATGATTCTTAGTAATGGCTAGAATACCTGACTTTGTGGGGATGATAAATGATTCCAAATGATGATGCCTAGCAACAGTTGGAACATTTGAACCGGTTGGAGAGAAAAGACAAGGTACAGTGACGATTCCTAGCGACAACTAGAATACCCGACTCTTGAGGGGAAAAGAGGTTGCTCAGTGACGATTCTTAGCAACGGGCAAAATACCTGACTCGACTGGAGATACAACTTTCCATGAAGGTACAACGACGATTCTTAACGACTGCTAGAATACCTGAAATTCTCGGGAAGATCAAACAGTTCAGTGACGATTCTTAGCAACGACTAGAATACCTGACTCTATTGAGGAGAATACATAAGTCAAGTGACGATTCCTAGCAATGGCTGGAATACCTGACATTTGCTGGAGAAAATGAGCATTTTAGTGTTGACTCCTTGTAAAGATCGGAATACCTGACTTATGCTGGGGAAATAAATTCAAGGATGATTCTCAGCTATGAATATCTGACCCGACTTGGAGAATGAGCCTAAAATGCCTCTAGTCTGAAAAAGGAGAGTTCAGTGACGATTCTCAATAACGGCTAAGAATACCTGACTCTGCGGGGAAAGGGGAAAATATAGTGATGACTTTATGGGGATAGAAGAAGTACAATGATGTTTCTCAGTAATGGCTATAATGCCTGACTCCTCTGGGGAAACTTGAAAATGAAATGAAACCGTTTAGCGATGATTCCCAACAACGACTGGAATGCGCGGGTGTGCTTGGGAAATGTTTTGAGGATGAACGTTGATTTTATTAGGGGAAATTCCTAACAACGGTTGGGAAATTCCGAACTCTGACGAGTTAATTTGAGTAAGTTAAGGAGATACTTATGATGTGATGTTATGTATGTCAATGCATGTTTGGGCTTTCACGGGGGAATGTATGAAATGCAGGGTTTGCAAGTTAGGCTAAGTATGATTGGGCTTTGCGGGGGAGTATATTTGGGGAATGCCAATGGTGTTGGACTTAAAAAGGGTGATTGGGGAAAGTGTACTGACTTTCTGGTACTTGAGAAATTGGAGCTCAAAGTCCAAGCAAGTGTTGATTGTAATGGTTGAGAATTTCTGCTAGGGGGAGAAATGATTGGCCAAGTCTAAGGGACCGTGTGGCGGCCTCGGATTGGAAATTCCAAATGCGTTTTGGTTACCTTTAGAAAATTTCTAAAAGAAATGTAATTTAATGTTGTCATCCTTATAGTTTTTTTCTTTCTGAAAAAGGTCTTTTAATCGAAAATTTCCAATGTAATGTTATTTAGAAAAAAAGAAGTCATATTTCGCAGACAAAGCAGGAAGAGTAAAAAATGGAGCACATGTGAGGGAATTGATTTTATTGATAATTGGTTCCAAAAAAATGGGGGATTTTGTACAAAGGAAACAATTCCTAAAAGAGGTGATTGCAAAAAATAAAATGATAATTATAATGGCAATGAAACATCTCGGGTTTCCACTAAATTCCAACTCTGCTATAGCCTCTATGCCTTTGGTCGTCCTTTGATCTTGCTTTTAGAAGGAGGGTGATAGGATTGACTTGCTGGGGGACCCATATAATTGACTCGCTCGGGAATGAAGAAGGATTCCTTGTGGGATGCATCCTCTCGCTCTTATTAAATCCCTAATTTTTGAATAGACTGCCCTTTCGAGTTTTCCGTCTGCCGGGATACCCATTTTTGCATAAGTCACCCTTTCGAGTTTTCAACATATCGAGCTTTCTCTTTTTTTTTAAGCGTAGTATTTTTTACTGCATCTGCATTTATCGGGGATGTAAGATCTTCACCATTCATAGTTACAAGGATTAAGGCTCCTCCGGAGAAGACCTTTCTTACAACATATGGGTCTTCGTAGTTTGGCATCCATTTTCCCCTTGGGTCAGTATGGATTGGAATAATCTTTTTCAATACGAGGTCTCCGGCCTTTAGGCTGTGGGGGAAAACCTTTTTGTCATGTGACCTCTTGATGCATTTTTGATAAAGTTGGTCGTGGAAGATGGTTGTCAAGCGCTTCTCGTCAATGAGGTTTAGTTGGTCAAATCAAGCTTGTACCCACTCAGACTCAACAAGCTTAACATCGGTCAAAATCCTTAAGGAAGGAATCTCTACTTTGACTGGCAAGACTGCATCCATGCTATACACAAGGGAGAAGGGAGTTGCCCAGTGGAAGTGTGTATGGAAGTACAATAGCCATGTAATGCGAACGAGAGAATTTCGTACCAATCTTTGTAGGTTTCCACCATCTTTTGCACGATCTTCTTGATATTTTTGTTAGTTGCCTCAACAACGTCATTCATCTTAGGCCTATAAGGCGATGAGTTGTGGTGGTCGATCTTGAAATTTTGGCATAGCCCTTTCATCATTTTATTATTGAGGTTAGATCCATTATCAGTAATGATCTTGTTGGGGACCCTATAACGATAGATGATTTCTTTCCTGAGGAATCGAGTCACCACTTGTCGCACCTCGAAAAATGTGATCCCTCGCGATGGTCACGGAAAAATTATGTTCGAACAGAGTCGCCACCGAACTTTATTTATTCCAATGAAGAAATAGGAAAATATCGATAAAACCTTTTTAAAAAAAGAATAATGGTCGTCGCAGCCATATTCGGGTTCGGGAGTCGATTACGCAAGGGGAAGGTATTATCACCCCTCACGTCCGTTGTACTCAACGGGAACCTTTTAGTCTAATTTTCTATTTGAATGTTAGTTGAATGTTATTTGCTTTCTTCAAGTGATAAAGGTCGATAAGATATGAATGGATACCTCAGAAAGGGGGGAAATGAGAGGTTTTTTATTAGTGTGCTCGCCAAGATCTCGCAATCTCGTGCCTACGTATCCTTATGGTACAATAAGGAAATCAGAGCATTCGTAGTTCGGGGAACTACGATTGGTTGGTGTCTTTTATGAACGACTGTTTAGATCGCATTCTAAAGGCTAAACATTGGCTTGTCTACTCTCGGTGAAGGCTTAAGCACTAGTTTGTTATGCACGTTAGAAAGGATTCCAGTGTTCTTTTCGAAAAGATTTTGGTCACGCGGGGGTGACAAGTTGAATTAATATGTTAGATGTTTTGTTTGATGGGTTTTGATCGCACAAGGGCGAAAAATTAGGTTTAGTATGTTTAAGATATTTTTAAAGAACGACAAAAGATTGAGCAATGTGGTGCACACCAATCGTTCAATTCTTTCGAGGAATAATAAGGCGAACGTCTTCTACTCCCTTTTCGTTTAAATCATTATTGAAAGTTTATTTGTGGAAATCGAATGCGCGCGGCAGTGAGGCGTGCGCCTCCCACTTGCTTATTCAAGGAACAACAAGGCGTGCGTCACCCATTCATTTATCCAAATTTATTTAGCGTGTTTTAATCGGAAGTCGATAATTTGAGCAATATGGCGAGCGCCAATCATTCAATTATTCGAGAAATGGTGAGGCGAACGCCTCCCATTCTTTTATCATCCAAAATTTAATTTATTGAAATGAATGTTTTTTAGAAGTTAGATTTGATATAGGAAATAGTTTGAATTTGCATGATTAAAGTTTTAATCGGATGACAAGAATTCGAGCAATATAGCGTGCGCCAATCGTTCGAGCACTTGAGAAATAGTGAAGTGAACGCTTACTATACTCTTTTTCATCCAAAGTTTATAAAAGAAATATATTTTTAAGTATTACATTGATTTAGGAAGGTGATTTGAATCTCGTACGATTAATGTTTTGATTGGAAAGCGGAAATTTGAGCAATGTGGCGAGCGCCAATCATTCAATTATTCGAGAGATGATAAGGCGAACGCCTCCCATTCTTCTTCATCCGAAGTTTAGAATTAAAAAGTTTTAGAAATTATATTAATTTGGAAGAATGATTTGAATTCGCATATGGTTAATCGGGTTTAGATAGAATTACTTGGTGTGCCAATCATCTAATCAATTTAATTAAAATCGAGTAGGTCTCATTGTAAGAAAGCCCAAGAGTAAGCTATGTGAGGTTGATGGCGATGCTAAAAGCAATCGACTTACAAAGGTGTTTGAAAATGGACTCGACTTTGAATCAAGAATTGTGTGATTTTAATGGTTTAACATGGTTTTGAATTGACGATGAAATAAAGTGGAATAGAGTTTATATTACAAAATGATAATGGAAAATGATGGTAAAATAAGTCGGTCAATTTTAAACAAAATCAATTAATTAAAATTCAATTAAGTTGTCTAATTAAGGTAATTAAAATTAATTATCAAAATTTGTTTGATTAAAAATTAATATAATCAAATAATTAAGTTAATTAAAATTAGTTAACAAAATTATCTAATTTATCAAACCTTAATTAATTAATTAATTAACTGGAAAAAAGGAAATAAGTGACAATATCGAACTTAAAACGATGGAATTGAATCGGACACCATGTGCTCATAAACTGGTTTATACATAACGACAACGGAGTTGGAGTGTCGTATGTAAGGATCGAAACACGGTTAAAATACACAATCATTATATAGAAACTTGGGGCGACATATTGGTATGACATTGCCAAATCCATTTGGATAGAAAGAATCTGATTAAAAACGCAAATGGAGTAAAATAACAGTAAACCAAATGTTATTTATATACTTACAAAGTTAATTCAATATGTGGAGGTACAAAAATAAAGGTTAATGGGTTTAAACCATGATTAAGAGGTTTGCATAATGGATCTTTAAAACTCATCCCTCCAATCAATAATAAAACATAATAAGATAAAAGTATAGAAACAAAAGTCTCAAAGAGCAACAAAAACCTTTTTCATCCTCCTAAACATGGAAATCTGCTTCTTTCTCCTTTCTTAAACTCATCATAAACAACCAAGTGTGAACTATCAACAAACTGAACTTAAACATCATCAATTCCAACCATTACATCCAATTATTCCCAACGTTTTATTCCAAATTTAACACACCAAAAATCCAAAACAAAACATCACCGGATTGCAAAAAAATATAAGTGTGATCTTCTTTTAAATTTTAACTTCAACATGCTAGATCAGGAAACAGAATTCGGAACAGCAGTAACACCGATAAAAAACTATCGTAAAATGCACCAATATAAGAGTTCAAATTAACAAGCCACAAACTACTCCAACAAAATTAACAACTTCATAATCAAATTAATCTCATAAAAACATGATATGCAACGAGACACACACCAAAAAAATTGGATCCGAAATTTACCATACGCCGTAATTCTTCCTCTTTGCTGCCCGATTTGATATATTGAGCCAACATCAACAAGTAATTGAAATGCAGTCGTTAACCAAGGGGCGGTGCATATCTGAGTTCACCGATGATGATACCATTATGATTCATGTATAGCGAAAGAATATGGACTTCCAACCATGTCAAAATTCGGCACTGAGTTAGAAGTCGTTGTACAGTTGTTGGATTCGCAACAAGTTTGAAGGTTGTTGGTGGGTGACTGTGAGGTAAGGACGATGGGCAAGGGAGAACGGAGAGAGTACCGGAGTTGTTGCAAGCAACCGTCGACGCGCATTTGAAGGGGGGCGGTGGATTCACGGATGAAGTAGAAGATCATTGAGTAGGCGAATGATGGAGCTTGTGTTGTTGCAAGGAGAAGTGAAAAATGCAGAGTGAGGCGTGACATGGTGAAGCTTCGATGACGATGGCGGAGAAGATGGAGGATGATGGTGTTGGTTCTATCACGGACGGAGGAAGGTCGAGGGTAGTGAAGTCGCGGCGGTGGGTGAGGGTGAGTGACGATGGAAGTTGGTTTTGAAGGTTGTGATGAGGGATGGCCGGACAAAATCCGATGGAGGTTTAGAAAATGAAGGTGTGGCTTATAGAGGAGAAGGAAAGGGAAGATGGGTATCGTAAGGGAGATCTCAGGAAAAGAAAATGATTTGTGAATTTAAAGGGGGTGAGCGGCGGAGTGGACGGTGGTTCGACGGATTTTCGCGGCGGAGGGATGTATGGTTGGGATTAAGAAAATTTTATAGTGTTTTTTTCTGTGAGAGAAGAGAGTTTTTTTATTGAATCCTCCGTCCCCTCTTTTTAGAAAGGAGTCCTTTAGTATTTCTCCCAAAAAATCACGTGTCCTCCCATTGGTGGTCCTCCAAGGACTGTTAGAAGTGAATCCTCTTTTTCCAGCTGGAAAACGAAAAATTCCCCCTTTTGCCGCCACGTGTTGTCCTTATCTCCTCAATGGTCGTTCTTCTTATCCAATTAAGTGACTCATTAGGGGCCTCACGTGGACTCACATGTGATGCTAGTTGTGGATGAGATGAGAAAGAATGTGTTGTTTTTCAAATCTTTTTTCTTTTATTGCATATAAGGAATGAGTTTTAGCAAAAATAAAAATGAATTAAAATACTTAGTAAAACCTAAAATATATACTCACTTAATCCTAATTAAATTTATTGATTATTTTGATAAAAGAACAAAATTAAAACGACTCCAAATGAATAAAAGTCGGGCGAAAATTTGCTCGAAAAATTAACTCGGACGTACTAAAATGATCAACATAAAATATACTTATTGAAAAAAATAAAGTGTTTCTTTTAATTTTGAAATAGATTTTCACCGGTTAAAAGGCTCAGACGGATTAAAATGCAGTTGTATAAGTTGTTAAAAAAATATAATGAGCACACCAGGTTAAACTACGTGAACCATAGATTATTAATACTGATGTCTACAAGCTTGATTTTGAAACTTCTTACCCGCTGATTTTGAACGTACTTGAGGAATTATTTAACCAATTTATCTGTATTTTCAATAATGTATTCTGACTGATATTTTAGATATTATTAATGATGAAATGCATGCCATGCTGTACAACTAATGCAAATTAAAAGTGAAATCAAATTTATGAAAAGGGTGAAATGTCTGGACAAAATTGGGGTATGACACCACTTATCTAGTAACATTGGCGTATGAGGCTGCTTCTACCCATTTTGTGAAGTAGTCAATGGCTTCAAGGATGAAACGATGTCCATTCGAGGCAGTTGGCTCTATGCGTCTGATCACGTCAATGCCCCACATGGCGAAAGGCCAAGGTGATGTTAGGACATTGAGCGACGTTGGCGACACATGGATCTTGTTAGCGTAGATCTGGCACTTGTGGCAGGTTTGGACGTGGCGATGACAGTCAACCTCCATAGTCATCCAATAGTAGCCAGCCCTTAATATTTTCTTTACCATAGTGTTCCCACTGACATGTGTCCCAAAGGATCCTTCATGAATTTCCATTATAATCTGGTTTGCTTCTTGCTTGTTCACACATCTAAGCAGAACCGAATAATAATTTCTCTTGTATAATACCCCTCCACTTAAGAAGAATTTGGATGATAGTTTCCAAAGATACTTCTTGTCGGTGATGGACGCATCCACAGGGTACTCTCGGTTTTCTAAGAATTTCATGATGTCATAGAACCAAGGTTGACTGTCAGCTTCGTCTTCTGCTGCCATACAGTAAGCAAGTTTGTCCAAGTAGTTTAGGTGAAAGGATGACACTTCGTTCTTCCACTTAACTTTAAACATGGACGCCAAAGTTACCAAGGCGTCATCCAGCTGATTCTCTTTTCGAGGGATGTGGTGGAATGTAATTTCATCTAAGTAGGGGACTAGTTTCAAGACATGCTCTTTGTAAGGAATGAGCTTATGATCTCTAGTATCCCAGTCTCCTTTGACTTGGATGACTACCAAGGTTGAATCTCCATAGACTTCCAGGATTTTGATCCTAAGATCGATAGCAGCTTCAATACCAAAGATACAAGCCTCGTATTCATCCATATTATTTGTACATTCAAAATATAACCTGGCGGTGAAGGGGAGGTGGAAATTAGTTGGAGAAGTGATTACTGCCCCAACGCCATTTCCGTGAGCATTAGAAGCTCCATCAAAAATCAAGGTCCATCGGGATCCAGGCTCGGGTCCTTCCTCAGGACCTGGGATGTTGTAATCCCTAATCAACATGATATCCTCGTCGGGGAATTCAAAACGCATAGACGGATAGTCCTCCAAGGGTTGTTGTGCAAGATAATCGGACAATACAGTCCCTTTGATGGCCTTTTGAGTGACATGTTGGATGTCGTACTCGGTTAAATCCATTTGCCATCGAGCTACTCTATCAGTTAAAGTCGGCTTCTCAAAGATGTATTTGACAGGATCCATCTTAGAGATCAACAATGTCGTATGAGTGAGCATGTACTGTCTTAAACGTTTGGAAGCCCATGCTAGTACGCATCAAGTTTTTTCAAGCATCGAATACCTACTCTCGCAATCAGTGAACTTCTTGCTCAAGTAGTATATTGCATATTCTTTTCTACCAGTCTCGTCATGTTGGCCGAGGACACACCCCATAGATCCTTCGAGAACGGACAAATACATGATTAATGGTCTACCAGGTACATGAGGCATCAACATAGGGGGTTCTTGCAAATACTCCTTTATTTTCTCAAATGTGTCTTGGCAATCATCGTTCCAAATGATGGCTTGATCCTTTAGAAGAAGTTTGAAGATTGGATCACAAGTGGCAGTGAGGTGAGATATGAACCTAGCAATGTAGTTTAATCTACCTAGGAATCCTCGGACTTCCTTCTCGGTTTTGGGTGTAGGCATAACTTGTATGGCCTTCACTTTCTCGGGATCTACTTCAATGCCACGTTGGCTAATGATAAAACCTAGCAATTTTCCGAATCTTACCCCAAATATGCATTTGTTGGGATTAAGCCTCAATTTGAACTTCCTCAGCCTCTCAAATAACTTTTCTAGATTGACAAGGTGTTCCTCTTTGGTTTTAGACTTGGCTATCATGTCATCGACGTAGACCTCAATCTCTCTATGAATTATATCGTGAAAGAGAGTGACCATGGCTCGTTGGTATGTGGCGCCGACGTTCTTCAATCCAAAAGGCATCACCTTGTAGCAGAAGGTTCCCCATGGTGTTATGAAAGTGGTTTTCTCCATATCTTCTTGAGCCATACGGATCTGGTTATAACCGGAGAAACCATCCATAAAAGAGAAAATAAATAACTGAGCGGTATTATCTACTAGCACGTCAATGTGTGGTAGTGGAAAGTCATATTTAGGACTTGCTCTATTTAGATCTCTATAATATATGGGACTTGCTCTATTTAGATCTCTATAATATATGCACATCCTCACTTTGCCATCCTTCTTGGGTACAGGCACAATGTTAGCCATCAATTGAGGATAATTGGAGACCACTGAGAAGCCGGTGTTGAGCTATTTTTGTACCTCCTCCTTGATTTTCATAGCCATATCGGGAAGGGTCCTTTGTAGCTTTTGCTTTACTGGAGGCCATTCTTCTTTAAGAGGTAGATGTTGGACCACAATGTCAGTATCGAGGTTGGCCATGTCTTGGTATTACCATGCAAACACATCTTTGTACTCCTTCAAGAGCTCGACCAATTTTGTATTTACCTCGTCTTGTAGAGCGGAGCCGACTCAGACTTCTTTTGCTTCCTCGTCCGTCCCAAGGTTAATCACTTCCACTGATTCTTTGTGCGACTGGAT
Organism: Lathyrus oleraceus; assembly: GCF_024323335.1. NCBI lineage: Eukaryota > Viridiplantae > Streptophyta > Magnoliopsida > Fabales > Fabaceae > Lathyrus > Lathyrus oleraceus. The sequence goes on along the minus strand of NC_066585.1, from coordinate 168,391,306 downwards.
GACTTTTTCCTCTTGCTTGAGCAGCCTTGCCAATTCTTCGGGGAGTTCAGCCTCTTCCTCACACTCTTCATCGGCTTGATTAATCTGGTTGTCAAAGTCGTATGAGACCGTAACAGAATTGTCATTGGTGGTTGTCGAGGGTGATCTGCATGATTTAAGGTCCACGCTTTTATTGATATGAAATAAAGGGTGATTTGAAAGAAAAAATTTAAAGAAAAATGCCATTTTGAAAAAGGTGAAATAAATAAAAGACAATGATCTCAGAATTGATTACGAACATGAATCTTTTTCATTAATGATTAATAAGGAAATTTGATGAGGCCCTACAAATGATTCCCCCATGCCTTGGGCTTGACATGGGTTCTTTTGACAAATGATTCCATCAGTCTTTGTGAAGATCAATCCAACATCTTCTTCTTCGTCTTCTTCCACGACACAGATACAGTTGTCATCAAGGTAACCAGCACTTGAGAAGTTTTCAGATAGTGGGAGCACTGATCCCTTTGTTTCTATCGGCTCGGGCTTCTTCAAATTCTGGGAGTTGTATCCTAAACCGGTACGGTCCTTATTGGAAAGCAGTTCAAGAATTTTTCCCCAACCTTGGGGGTGTCCCTCCTTTATGATTGTCAGGGCGTCCTTAAGAGAGGCCATTGGATATTCGACATCTTTTGATTCATCCCTTGCTGGGTGAACCATTTCAACATTGATAACTTCAAATGATTGGAACGTGACTTCCCTCATATCCCCTTCTCCTTCAACGTAGCGGAAAGATGCGAGGTGACTTACCATAATGTCCTCCTCACCCTTGATAACAACCAGTTTATCGTCATTTAAGAATTTCAATCTTTGGTGGAGCGTTGAAGTGACTACACCAGCTGAATGGATCCAATGCCTTCCAAGCAGACAGTTGTAGGATAGATAGATGTCCATTATGAAGAAAGTGATAAAGAAGGTATGGAGACCAATCTTCATAGGCAAATTCACCTCACCGATTACATTCCTCCTAGTCCCATAAAATGCTTCTACTATAAGCTCACTCGGTTTCATTACGAGTCCTTCAACAGTTAGCTTAGCAAGGGAGCTCTTAGGCATTACATTGAGGAAAGAACCAGTGTCTACCAAAACTCTTGATAGGATTGTGTCCACACACTCAATAGAAATATGGAGAGCCTTGTTATGATTCCTCCCCTCGGCGAGAAGCTCTTCATCACTGAAACCCAAGCTTAAGCTAGTAGCGATATTGTTAACTACCCCTTCAAACTAACAAACAAAGATATCTTGCAGTATGTGAGTTGTCCTATTTTTTTTTACCAAAGCATCCCTCTGGGCCTCCGAGCACATTAATAAAGACAACATTGAGATCTTCGAGGGTTTCTGGTTAAGCTGATCAACTACTCGATAATCGCTCTTCTTGATAATGCGTAAGAACTCTTCTACTTCATTGGAAGGTGCAGGGTCTTGTCTCTACTGAGCGCCATTATTTTTTTTGCCTTTTTCTGAAGCTGGAGGATAGATAGTTCCAATTGGAGTGGGTGCTGGCATAAATATCCTTCCACTTCTCGTGATTCCACTGGTGCCGATGATATTGCTCATTGGATCACTAGACTTCAACGGTTCTTCTTAAATCTTCTGACCATGGATGTAGACTGAGGTGTCATACACCCATGGGGCTGCCTTGGTTTCAACATACGGGAATGATGTGAGAATTGTTATTACGATTGGAGTAACAAGATTTATTGATAGAGTTAACTGAGAGAAGTTATATGGAATTTGCAGAGGAGAGACTTCATCGTATGGTATCTCGAGGGTAGACACATATTCTTTTGTGGACGGGTAGTCTACCACCAAGATCCCTTGGTCCATTAATCGTTGTATTATAGACTTCAGTGTTTTACGTTGTTGTGGGTTAATCAGACAGTGTTCACAATCATTACTACAAACGGGGAAGGCATTATCCTTCATTAAAGCATTCTTGATCTCGATTAGTGGTGTTTTTAACTCGTCCACATATGACATCAATCTTCTTCCATTGTCAACTTCCACCATATTCACGGTTGAATTGTTGTGAGGGGCATTGGGTTATTATTTACATTCGGCCCATTGGGGGTGAATGTGATTGCCTTAGAATCAATAAGATATTGAACCTTGTACTTTAATATTTTACAATTCTCGATGGAATGCCATGGAGCACTAGAATGAAATTCACAATGGACATTTGCATCATAACTGGGAGGAAGAACCGCTGGTGGGGGTCCCAACTCCCTTAGTTGTATAGGTGATCCCCTCAATAAATATGGTAGAATATGGCTATACGACACGAGAACCGTGTCAAATCTTCTCTCGGGCCTTCGCACCCTTTGTTGTTATTGTTGATACTGTGGTTGTTGACATTGCGGTTGTTGTTGATATCGTTGTTCTTGTGGTTGTTGGTAGCATTGTTATTGTTGAGTTTTAATAGGAATTATAAATGGTTGTTGACTAGGTTGAACGGGAGTTACATTGGCTACTTATGGATAAGTGGGATTTCTTGTTCGAATGATGGAGGTGGCATTGGTCTCGCTTTCTCATTTTTTACAGTAGGGAACAAAAGGTATCTTCGATACATTCGAAAAACTGGAAGAGTTCTGGATCTTGCCCATCTTAATCATATTTTCTATCCTTTCACCAGATAAGATCAGGTCAGAAAAGCCCGAAGAGGTGCTCCCTACCATTCTGTCAAGGTATGGGCCTTACAGGTTACCCATAAACATGTCTACCAGTTCCCTTTCTAGCAATGGGGGTTGTACCCTAGCAGTTAATTCCCTCCACCATTGGGCATACTCTTTGAAGGACTCCTCAGACCTTTGAGTCAGATTTTACAACTACGTGCGATTAGGTGCCATATCAATGTTGTATTGATAACACTTGAGGAATGCCTAGGCCATTTCCCTCCATGTGTGAATATGGTTGCCCTCGAGTTGCATATACCAATCCAAAGATGCCCCACTGAGGGAATCTTAGAAAAAATGCATTAATAGTTGATCATCATTGGAATAAGCAATCATCTTTCAGCAGTATGCCTTAATGTGAGTCCTAGGGTCGCTATTTCCCTTATATTTTTCAAAGTCTGAGACTTTGAACTTGGTCGGAATGATGACCTCGGGCACTAGGCACATGTCTGCCGCGACAAGGCCCAAAACATCAGTGTTCCCCATTGCCTTGAGCTTCTCCTTGATAGCCTTTACCTTCCTCTCCACCTCGTTAGTTGCTGAACCGAAAGCATCATACTGAGAAGCCGCCATTGGGCTGAAGAATGCATCATGTCGGTCATCTATTACAAAAATATGAGGACAAGGATTGTCGTTTGAAACATTGTCTGGTACACTAATGTTAATTGGAGGATTAACTTGAGGAACTGGAGTCGGAGTCTCGACCGCTGGAGAGGTAGGAGGATTGGTAGCACTGGCAAGTTGATTCATATCCTTTTGCATTTTTGCCATAATTTCTTGGCCTCTTGCGATTGCTTGGATAGTCTCCATTATTTTCCGCATTTGGGACTGCACTTGGGATACTTCCTTCTGAAGGGCAGCTTGGTTTTCTTGAAGTTTCTCCATGATGGCTTGTCGACATCCTCGTATATCATACCAGAAAGTCAACTTTGGAGAGCGGTTCTGGTCAGAAAAAGGGTGGATGAATGAGTTTTTATGTTTTTATGTTTTGAAAGATGCAAATGATGCATGAATGGTTTTTTGTTTTATGTTAAAGCAAAGCTCTTTTAGTTATTCGTGTTTATTCATTGCAAAAAATACTTGACGATTTACGTTCACAAACATAGATAAAGGAAAACACAATAGAGAAAATCACAACGCTTTCATTCATCCTTTGAAGGGAAAATAGATTGCAATACATGGAAGTTGCAAAAATACAGGTAAGGGAAACAAATAAACCAACTAGATATACATCCTAAAAGTGACCCCTTGAGACTTACCGAGAGCCTCAATGTCGGTGATGAGTTCGACCATTGTCTTCTTGCAGAATTTGACGAAGTGATAGACCTCTTCGGGGGTATTATCCAGGCACATGATCAAATCATCCTCCTTCAACTTGTCGGGAAATTCTTGAAGGGCATAGTTAGTTAATACCACCATGTTGGCGTATTTGTCCCTCCACTCGTTGTAAAGAGCTTGGAGATTATGGATGATTCCATCCCTTTGAGCAATGGCAGTTTTGGATCCATGGCAACGCTCCTCCTAATGTCTACAGTTGTTTTGAAACTCTACACAGGCTTGGTCATAGATCCCCCTCTTCAAGTTCTTGATTTTCTCGCAAGCTCGTCCAAGGTTGAACTGCTCACGCAAGAAGCTTCGGTGAATCTTTTCTTTCTCTAGTTATTCCTTGGCCAGATGGTCCTTATACTCTTTTAGAGTAGTCCTTAGTTCGAGAATTTGGGCCTCATAATCTTCCCTCGCTTCTTTCCTCATGGCATTAGACCTCTTGACAGTATTCTCAAGGTCCTTGATGATTCGGGATGCTTGATCCAACTCGTCGTTGCGGAAGTCTAGCTCAGAATTATCTCCTTGTAGAGCTCCACCAACCCAAACTCTTTGTCCCTCGGCTAATCGGAGCCTCTTCTTGCTATCTTATAATTTTTCACAAACTTGCTTACCCTTATCCTCCAAGACGATGTTACGTTCCTTGGCACGATTGAGTTGGACTCGTAATTGAGTGTTTTCCAACTCAAGCTATTTGATTTGGCTAGTAAGTTTGTCCATGTCCTCTTGTAGTATAGGCTCGGGATCGGGCATCAACGGGAATGAAGAAGGGTCAAATAGAAACGGCATATTAATAATCCTAGCCCTCTCTTTTACCCACACATAGTAGGGTTCCTTGGCTAGGATGTTTTTCTTACCCCATTCTTGGTCAATACGAATTATGCTTGTCCAAGATTTTTGCACTCTTTTCACATTTGAATCAAGCGAATCCAAGGTATTGATGACGAATGGAATAAAATCTCTTTCCTCGGGAGGACTTGTCATGGCGTACCCTAGTTGTCTCTTGAGTATAGCAGGGTTGTTGTTGATGCAACCTTGCGTTCCTATTAAGGGTACATTAGAGAACTCTCCACATCTTGCGATGACGTCTTTTGTATCCCACTCCCTCTTGTACCATAGAATTGAGTTGGCAGAGAGAGATACGAACCTTTACAGCCATGTCAGCTTGTTTTGAGCAAATGGTCCATTTTGAGGCACGCGGGACCTCATCCATATATGTAACATAGGAGCACAACAGAGGAAAGTACCTCCATTCTTCTCATGCCTTGTATGAAAGGTATGGTAGAAGTTGACAAGTAAAAAAGGCACCAGATTCTTTGTTAAAAAGACTTCAACTGCTAAACGATCCACGAACTTGTCCACATTTGGGAAGAGGACAATTCCATGAATCAAAAGTGCCAAGGTTGCACTACAGAAGTCGGGTCTTCCTCTTTTAATCATTTCCCAAGCATGGGCTTGGAGGAACTTTTGGGTTAAACCTTTGATATATCCTTTAACGCCCCAATTGGCCACTATCTTGTTGGCATTGATGCCCAAGGCGAGTGAGAGCTCGGTCAAACAGAAGCCTTCTTCCTACTTCGGGAAAGGATTGTATTCTTTGATTGATTGGTTGAGGAGTCTCTCGAGGTCTTCCAAGGTTTGAGATATTTGGAAATTGGGGAAAGTGAAGCATCTTAAAGGGACGTCATATTATTGGGCCATTGTAGTGATAGAACTATAGTCAACCTTCTCGGTTAGAAGATCTATGATGTCCCCAAAATTGGCTCTAAACTTGTTATCTTTGAGAGCTACGACCTTTGAGCAAAGGACCTTTAATGATCTGATGTCGGGACTCTTGAAGCGGAAAGTAAAGGTTCTTTTCCTTGTTGAAGTATCCATGATTGTGTCGGAAAAAATCTTGTAATTCTGCGTTAGAACAAACGAAAATTTTAAGAGCTTTGCTTATTATTTTGATGATGAATGAATGTATGGATGGATGATTGTTTTATTATTTCCACGGGATTTTTAAGCATGGGTTCATGGTTTTGGACCATCGTGACGAAGCATGGAGTTAATAATGACTGCTTAGTAAACCAAGGTTCTCGCTTTGTGTGATCTAAGGCTTTTTGGAAAATTGGGTGTAAGACACTGCCCCTAGAGTCATGGACTTCCTTGACTGTCAACCGTTTATGTCAATTTACTTGTCAGTCGACTTCTCCATCAAAGTCATCTACTCTAAGTGAGATATTCGTATCGACCCTTACGAGGAAGGCACCTCGGTGGCCTATACTACGCGACCATCGGTCTAGGCTAGCCATAGTTTAAAGGTTCTAAAAGGGGTCTTAGGGTCATTGACTCTAGTAAAATAACAGATGCTTACATCAAAAGCACGACAATCATTAATCCCCTTAAGAGAATCTACCACTAAGTGAGGTTCTCGTACGACCCTAACGAGGAAGGCACCTCGCGGACCAATACTACTCGACCTCTCATATCTCAAGCAAAACACTCAGACTCGGGTGGAGAGTCTTTCACACAAGGTTTTTCTTTGCAACCATTATAGCTTCTAAAATTCTTTGTCATAGAGCCAAAGTTTCGGATCAACAGTCAAATAAAGAAAATATGTACAGGTTAGCAACAAAAGCAATATACATAGAAAAATAAATAATAGATAAATCTCCGCGTGCGTAAAAGAGGAACAACTCAAACTAGGCTAGACTTGCTTAGGGAAAAACTGTATGTCCCCAGCAGAGTCGCCAATTGTCGCTACCGAGATTTCACGATAACGAAACTGGGACTAAAGAGATGCCTAAGAGAGGCAAAATTAGAAGATTCGCCACCAAATTTTATTTATTTTACCTCTATCGGATAGGCAAGGGGAAATAGTCAATAAAACCCTCAAAAGATACGCACAAGGGAAGCGCTAAAAGAGACTAAGGAATCGGTCTCACAGCCGATGTTTGGGTTCGGAAGTCGGTTACGCAAGGGGAAGGTATTACCACCCCTTATATACATGGTACTCCATGGTAACCATTTTGGTTGTTTTACATACATGGGGATTTATCTATCATTGTGTTATTTTCAAAAGAATGTGTGTGAAAGAGGGGGTGTTTTATTATTATAGTGCTTGCCAAGGATTGGGGCCCTTGTGCCTACGTATCACTCATTCAGGGATGAGGAATCGGAGCTCCGTAGTTCGGAGTAGAAAATATTTGTGTGTTGGTTGATTTTACCTTTGAGAAAAGGGTTTTCGGGATGATGCCCTAAGGCACAAAAATGATTTTGATGAGTTGTATTATTTTACCTTGAATAAGGGTTTTATGAAAAAAATGTTTGTGATTATATTGTACTAAAGTCTATGGGCGGAGGTGATTATTCCAGACAACAAGCCAAGTGTCTTGCGTCTAAAATAATCCGAGTAAGGGTAAGAATGCTCCATTCTTACTCATTCTCCACCACTTAAGGCTCGTGGCACACAATAGTAATTGTAATTTTATTGTATTTTTGAATTTGATTATGAAAATGCCACTTGACGTTGAATCAAGGGTTTGGATTATTTGATTATGAAATTTGGCTTATGCAACATGAATGCAAAGTAACCATCAAGAAACTAAAGGGTCTCCTTGTAAGGTAACACAAGATAAAGCCTTGTGTATGCAAAAGTGACCTAAGCTAAACAAAGGATAATGGTCTAACAAATATTTCCCCCTGAGGTGGTGCCACAATGTCATTCTTACAACATGAATGTAAGTTACGGATGAAAATCCAAGTGTTTATAAAGTATCACAAAAGAGTAAAGGAAGACCTCCAAACAAATGTTCTAAATGGAATCCTCTAAGTTCAAGTTGATTAAGAGTAGAGTTAATATTTTTGGTCTTATCATTTTATCATGTTTTTGTTGTTTTTAATGTTTGACGACAATAAAATAAATAACAAGTAAATAAACATGCATGATGAATGTGTACAATAATGATGGTGATGAGTACTTGAATGTAAATTATAAGGTAATGACATGAAAGTAAATTACAAGATAAATAATAACAATATCACAATAATAAGGGTTAGTGGATATAAATGATATAAAACAAATAATAAGTCAATAGTATAAAAATCACAATAACAAAAGTTAATGATAAACAAAGTTAGTGAAGTATAATTAGTGGTTAGTAATATGTACAAAATGAAGATTTTTGAAGACTATTTATCATAGGTCAAAACTCAAAATATAACACATTAAAGGATAATTTATCATTGATGCAAAGTATTGAAGATGATTAAAAAATCAACTAACAATAGATTTGTAACAAAGAAAGTTATACAACTCTAAGTTCATCTATCAATATGTCACTCAAATAAATATGATTTGTTTTCTTTCTTTTGTTTTTACTTTTTATTTATTTATCAAGGTAGTAAGAGAGTCAATAAGTTAGCATAATATAAATGATATATGGTTAGATACTAAAGAACATAAACATAATGTACATGAACAATAAAATAAATTGCAAGGAAATAAAGTGCAATAATTTAAATGTTAGAAGTTAATAGTTAGTGGTTAGTAAAATAACAATAAGCAAATGGATTAGCAAGTTAATATAGAAAATATGGTTTCATCTATGCATCAAATGACTCAAATATGGTTGAAATAGAGGCAATCTATCAATGACTCAAAGTATCATGAAGGATCTATTGATCAATCATTAATAGGTTTGAAATATTGAAGCTAAACAACCACGGTCATGATCTAATAGACCTCATCAACCAAATAAATGTAACAACAAGTCAACAATGAATAGTAAATGATAATAAGAAACAAACTTTTATTGAAAATGATAGACAAAAAGTAGTAAGAGCTAAAAACAAATCCCAAAAGAGTGTAAAACAAAGTTAATCATTTTTTGCAAGTTTGAATCTAAAATCTCTCAAAAAATCAACTAAGAACAACCAACCATTTTTCAATGCAAAACAGAACCAAAAAGTTAAAAAAGTTTAAGATAAAATCATTACCCAAAATGTGAAAGAAGCTAGGTTGAAATAGTGTTGAGCTTGAATGTGAAGCAATGAGTTTGGGATGAAAGTATTTGTGGTAGAAGCCTAGTGAAGTGATAGTTCTTCCACATCGGGAGGCTATTGCACCGTAGTTCTTAAGTTTTTACTTGTTGCTTGGATCAAGTGTGCCGACATCATTTGTATTTCCAGTTTGATATTTGTACTCGAAGAATTCTCCACAGTTTAATCCAGTTTTTTTATTCATCAGGTTCTTTTAATTACATATTTCTTTAGTTTCCGCTTTCATTTGGCATAATTGCATAATATTATTTGTATGCTTGCAATTCTGAATTTTGATCATGATTATGTTTATGTTTAATAATTATAACTGCATGATTAAGTTTCAAATCATGTCTGGCTAAAGTTTTTGATATCGGTATGTAAGGACCGTCGTCCCGACGGGATTCGGTAATAATTAGTGTTAATTTTTATAAGCTATTTTTCTGGGTGTGGTTTCCAATTATAATTTAAAAAGGTTTTTGCATGAGAGTGAAAAGTAATTAAGGTTATAAATCAACATAGTGAGAGTTTGAGATTTTAACCGGATAATGGTTTCTAGGCATTAATCCTAAACACAGCGAGAGCACTTTAGGATTAATTAGGATTTATCAATTTCCAAAAATTAATTTTAATTCAGATGGGTGAGCGGGAGCAAAACATTTTAGCTTAAGAGTATAACCTGAGTCAATAACACGAGAGTGTGAGGCAAAGTATTTTAATTTGATATTTCTTATTGAAAAGTGATTTACCTTATTTTATGCTAATTATTTACCGAATCCTCAAAGAATGATGTAATCTACATACCGATGCCTTCTTATTGAATATTTTTATTATATTATTATTTTCCATTTAATTTTATTTCTAGTTTCCCTTAATCAAAAAAAGAAAAGAAAAGAATCATTAGCCTTAGCTTTACATAGTAACTTTAGTTAACGATAGTTTGATATTTGGTCATTTGAGTTTGATGTCTTTTTAAAACTACGTGATAGGACTGTGAATTTGCAGTTAGACATTTTGATAGACATACTAAGTCGCGATCAAGTTTTTGTCGCCGTTGTCGGGGATCAATTAAGTCAATATCGTAACTCTATTCTTGCGCGGTATAGACTAAGGCAACTATTTTCCTTTTTATTTATTTTGGTTGCATGCCAAACCCTCGCTCATAGGAGAACGAGTTAGAATAATCGATAGACGAAATTGAGCGTTATATTAACCTAGGACGCCAAATTAGAGAATACCGTTTAAAATACAACATTCCTGATCCTAATATCCCTGAACCAAATATGGTTGCCCCTGTTAACCGTCCTTTAAGGGACTATGTTGCCCCATCTCAGGAGGAACCACACAGCAGCATTGCTGCCCCTGACATCGACCAAAATGATTTTGAGTTGAAACCTTCGTTGTTACAAGTTGTACAGCAAAACCAATTCTCTGGAAGCCCTACGGATGACCAGAATCTCCATCTGTCAGTGTTTGTGCAATATGCAGATATAGTGAAAGCTAATGGTGTTAATCCCGAGGCGATACAATTACATATTTTCCCCTTTTCTTTAAGAGACCAAGCTAGAGCTTGGCTCAAATCTCTACCGTCCAATTCCATAACTACATGGGATGAATTAAAGAAGGCCTTCTTAGCTAGATATTTCCCACCTAGTAAAACGGCTATGCTAAGAAGCTAAATCAACGAATTTAGGCAAAAAGACAACAAATCACTTTTCGAAGTGTGGGAGAGATATAAGGACATGCTAAGCATTTGCTCGCATCATGGGCTTGAACCATGGCTCATTATCCACACCTTATATGGTGGTCTCTCCTATAACACCAAATTAAACTTAGACCCTGTAATTGGCGGTTCTATAATGGATAAACCATATGAAGAGGCCTATCAACTTATTGAAAATATGGCACAGAATCACTACTAGTGGGGAGGAGAGTGCACTTCTGTAGAGAAATCTCAACCAAAATGAGGTATGTATAAAGTCAATGGCATAGATCACGTTAATGCTAAGGTAGACGCCCTGACTCAAAAGATTGAAAGTTTGACCATAACTCCCGCGGCAACCGTGGTTGTTGTAGCCCTAAGCTACGACTTATGTGGAGTACTTGGACACAATGTTTATGAATGCCAATTACTAGCAGGCATCACACATGACCAATTAAATTATGCTCAAGGAAACCCATACTCAAATACTTACAATCCAGGTTGGAAAAACCATCTTAATTTCTCCTATAAGAATAACAATGCCTTGTATGCTCCAAATCAACCACCTTCTGGTTACCAGAAGCCAACTCAGGGTGCACCTCAAGCGCCTAGAAAATCCAATCTTGAGTTAAAGATGGAAAACCTTGTTACTTCTCAAACGCAACAAAATAAGGAGTTTATGAACCAAAATGTCCATACCTCAGAAATAGTGAAACAATTAGCAACTAAAGTAGATGCTTTGGCTACTCATAAAAAATGTTGGAAATCCAAATTTCTCAAGTAGCCCAACAACAAACAACTAACGCATCCCCAGCTGGAGCCTACCCTGGTCAACCACAACCTAACCCGAAGGGTCAAGCTAATGCTATCATATTGCAAAGTGGGATAGAGTTAGACAGACCTGTTGATCCCATAACACAAATTTCGCCGATGGCTCAAAAAAATGACCAACCTAATAAACCAGAGGAAAAAGCTGGAATCAAAGAGGAATTTGAGAAGGCGAAACCATATGTGCCTCCACACCCATATAAGCCATCAATCCCTTACCCTTAAAGACTAGTTAAATCCAAAATCGAAGGACAATTTAGGAAATTCATTGCACTCTTGAAACAGCTTAATATTATCATCCCTTTCACCGAAGCCATTACACAGATGCCCTCATATGCTAAGTTCCTAAAATAAATCTTATATAACAAGAAGAAACTTAAGGACAATGAGACAGTGACACTTAATGCAGAGTGTAGTGTTATCATTCAAAATAACATGCCACCTAAACTAAAAGATCCTGACAGTTTTTCCGTACCCTGTGTGATAGGGAAGTTTGTAATATACAGAGCCTTCTGTGATTTAGGAGCTAATGTGAGTTTGATGCCCCTTTCTATCTATGAAAGACTCAAATTGGGAGAATTAAGACCAACAAAAATGTCTCTTTAACTAGTTGAGCATTCTGTTAAGTATCCCGTAGGAATGCTAGAAAACATTCCCGTCCAAGTCAGTCAATTCTTTATCCCTACCGATTTCATAATAATGGACATCAAAGAAGATTCTAACATCCCAATTATTTTAGGAAGACCCTTCCTAGCCATTGTCGGTGCCATTATAGATGTCAAATGAGGAAAATGACTTTCGAAGTGGGAGAGGAGAAAATTGAATTCATTTTATCATAATTTCTAAAAGAACCTGACATAGACGACACATGTTGTTTCATGGACATCATTGATGAGTGCACCAAAGAAATAAAAAGGGAACCATATGAGGATATTGAAATCCTAAAAATCCCAGCACCACCCATTCTTGAGGATGACCAATGGAAATAACCATACGTAGATGACAGTCTAAGGGAATATCTAGCACTAACTCCAAATCATATTCCATGCCCGAAGAAACCATCTATAGAACTTAAAACGTTACCCAAAAATCTGAGGTATGAATTCCTGGACACAGAGCTTGAGTAACCAGTTATAGTCAACGCCTATTTAGGACAAATAGAAACTGAAAAACTATTACATGTCTCAAGGAAATACCCTAATGCCTTAGGCTACAACATCTCAAACTTAAAAGGAATTAGTCCTTCTTTGTGCATGCATCACATTATGCTAGAGGAAGACTCGAAAACCTCTAGAGAACACCAGAGGCGACTAAATCTGATTATGAGTGATGTAGTAAGAAAGGAAGTGTTGAAGTTATTAGAGGCAAGTATTATATATCCCATATCTGACAGTAAATGGGCCAGCCCAGTACATGTAGTACCCAAGAAAGGAGGTGTTATGGTTGTCAATAACGAAAGGGGCGAGTCTGTATCTAAACGTGTAGTAACTGGATGGAGGATATGTATCGATTATATAAAATTAAATAAAGCCACTTGCAAGGATCACTTTCCCTTGCCTTTTATCGATCAAATGCTGGAACAATTAGCTAAACATTCTCATATTTGCTATCTGGACGGTTACTCAGGATTCTTTCAAATTCCTATCCATCCCGATGACCAAGAAAAGACCACTTTCACATGTCCTTATGGTACATTTGTCTACCGACGAATGTCGTTTGGACTTTGTAATGCTCCCGCAACATTTCAAAGATGCATGATGTCAATTTTCGCTAACTATATAGACGACATCATGGAAGCATTTATGGATGATTTTTTCGTTTGTGGGCAGAGTTTCGAAGGGTGTCTAACAAACCTAGAAATGGTACTTGATAGATGTGTAAAGGTTAATCTCATGCTAAATTAGGAGAAATAACATTTCATGGTTAGAGAATGGATATCACTAGGACACATAATATCCGATAAGGGGATTAAAGTCGACAAAGCAAAAATAAAAGTTATAGAAAACCTTCAACCTCCAAAAACTGTTAGAGAAATACGAAGCTTCTTAGGACACGTCGGTTTTTACCGATGGTTTATTAAAGATTTCTCTAAAATAACAAAACCATTAACTAACTTATTAATGAAAGACATGGAATTCGTCTTTGACAAAAAATGACTAGAGGCATTCGAGTTATTAAAAAACGCCATAATAACTGCGCCTATCATGCAACCATCTGATTTGAGCAAACCTTTTGAGATAATAAGTGACGCTAGTGACTATGCCGTAGGCTCGGTCTTGGGATAAAGAACAGATAAAAAGCTTCATGCAGTCTATTACGCAAGTAGAACCTTGGACCAAGCACAAATGAACTACGCCACGATAGAAAAATAGCTCCTAGACGTCGTTTTCGCGTTAGATAAATTTCGTTCCTACCTTGTATAGGAGCTAAAATAATTATCTATATTGATCATGCTGCAATTAGGTACTTATTGAATAAAAAAGACACCAAACCAAGACTCTTAAGATGGATTCTTCTCTTGCAAGAATTTGATTTAGAAATCAAAGATAAGAAGGGCACTGAAAACGTTGTTGTTGACCACCTGTCTAGACTTGAGAATATGAAAATAGAGCAACAACCAATCAATGATGATTTCCCTTATGATCGACTTGTAGCCCAATTTGAAGGTTGTCGCTACCGAGATTTCACGATAACGAAACCGGGACTAAAGAGATGCCTAAGAGAGGTAAAATCAAAAGAGTCGCCACCAAATTTTATTTAGTTTACCTCTATCGAAGAGGCGAGGGGAAATAGTCGATAAAACCCTCAAAAGATACGCGCACAGGAAGCGCTAAAAGAGAATAAGGAATCGGTCTCGCAACCGAGGTTTGGTTTCGGAAGTCAGTTACGCAAGGGGAAGGTATTAACACTCCTTACATCCATGGTACTCCATAGGAACCATTTGGGTTGTTTTACATACATGGAGATTTATCTATCATTGTGTTATTTTCAAAAGAATGTGTGTGAAAGAGGGGGTGTTTTATTATTATAGTGCTCGCCAAGGATTGGGGCTCTTGTGCCTACGTATCACTCATTCGGGGATGAGGAATTAGAGCTCCGTAGTTCAGAGTAGAAAATATTTGTGTGTTGGTTGATTTTACCTTTGAGAAAAGGGTTTTGGGGATGATGCCCTAAGGCACAAAAATGAGTTTGATGAGTTGTATTATTTTACCTTGAATAAGGGTTTTATGAAAATAATGTTTGTGATTATATTATAATAGAGTCTATGGGTGGAGGTGATTATTCTAGACAACAAGTCAAGCGTCTTGCGTCCAAAATAATCAGAGTAATGGTAAGAATGACCCATTCTTACTCATTCTCCACCACTTAAGGCCCGTGGTGCACAATAGTAATCGTAATTTTATTGTATTTTTGAATTTGATTATGAAAAAATGTCACTTGATGTTGAATCAAGGGTTTGACTTATTTGATTACGAAATTTAGCTTATGCAACATGAATGCAAAGTAACCATCAAGAAACTAAAGGGTATCATTGTAAGGTAGCCCAAGAGAAAGTCTTGTGTGTGCAAAAGTGACCTAAGCTAAACAAAGGATAATGGTCTTACAAACATGTCCCCTTAGGGTGGTGTCACGATGCCATTATTACAATATGAATGTAAGTCACAGATGGAAATCCAAGTGTTTACAAAGTATCACAAAAGAGTAAAGGAAGACCTCCAAGCAAAGGTCCTAAATGGAATCCTCTAAGTCCAAGTTGATTAAGAGTAGAGTGAATATTTTTGGTCTTATCATTTTATCATCTTTTTGTTGTTTTTAATGTTTGATGACAATAAAATAAATAACAAGTAAATAAACATGCATGATGAATTTGTACAATGATGATGGTGATGAGAACTTGAATGTAAATTATAAGGTAATGATATAAAAGTAAATTACAAGATAAATAATAACAATATCACAATAATAAGAGTTAGTGGATATAAATGATATAAAACAAATAATAAGTCAATAGTACCAAAATCATAATAACGAAGGTTAATAATAAACAAAGTTAGTGAAGTATAATTAGTGGTTAGTAATATGTACAAAATGAAAATTTTTGAAGACTATTTATCATAGGTCAAAACTCAAAATATGGCACATTAAGGGATAACTTATTATTGATGCAAAGTATTGAAGATGATTAAAATATCAACCAACAATAGATTTGTAACAAAGAAAGTTATACAATCCTAAGTTCATCTATCAATATGTCACTCAAATAAATATGATTTGTTTTATTTCTTTTGTTTTTACTTTTTTTTATTTAGCAAGGTAGTAAGAGAGTCAATAAGTTAGCATAATATAAATGATATATGGTTAGATACTAAAGAACATAAACATAAAGTACATGAACAATAAAATAAATTGCAAGGAAGTAAAGCGCAATAATATAAATGTTAGAAGTTAATAGTTAGTGGTTAGTAAAATAACAATAAGAAAATGGATTAGCAAGTTAATATAGAGAACATGGTTTCATCTATGCATCAAATGACTCAAATATGGTTGAAATAGAGGCAATATATCAATGCCTCAAAGTATCATGAAGGATCTATTGATCAATCATTAATAGGTTTGAAACATTGAAGATTTAATCAACTCTAAACAACCATGACCATGATCTAATAAACCTCATCAACCAAATAAGTGTAACAATAAGTCAACAATGAATAGTAAGTGATAACAAGAAAGAAAGTCTGATTGAAAATGGTAGACAAAAAGTAGTAAGAGCTAAAAAAAATTCCCAAAAGAGTGTAAAACAAAGTTAATCATTTTTTGCAAGTTTGAATCTAAAACCTCTCAAAAAATCAACCAAGTAAAACCAACCATTTTTCAATGCAAAACAAAACCAAAAAGTTAAAAAAGTTTAAGCTAAAAGCATTACCCAAAAATGTGATAGAAGTTAGGGTGAAATAGTGTTGAGCTTGAATGTGAAGCAATGGGTTTGGGATGAAAGTATTTGTGGTAGAAGCCTAGTGAGGGGGCTGAGTTGTGAGTGTTAGAGAGTGGGAGTTTTTGAGGGAAAAAAGGTGAAGTGGAGAAAAGTTGGTGGAGGGTGACGTTTGAGAGAGAAAAATTCTTTTGTTTTGACCTAGGTTTAGAGAGGGGAGTGAATGATGTTTTGACAGAACTTTTGGAGGCTAAAAAGCATGAAATATGAGGGGGAATAATGCCCATATTTATAGGGAAAACAAGTGGGAAAAGGAGTGAAACAAAAAGTTACTCTATGTAAAAAGACAGAGTTATTGCTGTTTTTTACGCATGTGTAATCGATTACCATGATTAGGTTAATCGATTACACCAGCCAAAAATAGCATGGGAACCTGATTTTTTTGCCAGGTAATCGATTACCATGATTTGGTTAATCGATTACCCCAGTCAAAAATGACCTGGGAACCTGATTTTTCTGTTAGGTAATCGATTACCATGATTTGGTTAATCGATTACCCCAGCCAAAAATGGCATGGGAACTTGATTTTATGCCAGGTAATCGATTACCATGATTAGGTTAATCGATAACAACAGTCCAAAAATTGATTTTTTCCTATTTTGTTGTTTTTTTCTCAGGTGTGAACACCATGCCTTGAGCCCGAGCAATATGTGTTTGGTCACGGATGTTAATGCAATTATGGTGATGGAATGGTGAATGTATGTATGTGTAATAGGGACATGTATCAGATAAAATTTGTATGGGGGTAGGGTGAATTTTGGGGCATGACAAAGGTAACACAACATAATGTTCTTTAATCTATAATGACGCAGAAACTGATGAAGTTGTGGAGGCCATGTTTACTAAAACTATTGTGTCGTGGTATGCCGACTTTGTCAACTACCTAGCGACTGGAGTACTTCCTCCAGAGCTAACTTGCCAATAGAAGAAGAAATTCTTCCACGACTTGAAACATTACTACTGGGATGAGCCCCTTCTCTTTAAAAGAGACGTCGATGGTATCTTCCGTCGCTGCGTCCTAGAGGAAGAAGTTGACAACATCATATATCATTTCCATGCTGCACTCTATGGGGGGCATGCAAGCACCTCGAAAACTTGTGCAAAGATCTTACAATCTGGCTTCTTCTGGCCTAATTTATGGAAAGATGTCCACTCTGCGGTTATAAATTGCGACCGGTGCCAATGCACTGGAAACATCTCTAGACGCGATGAGATTCCTCTGAAAGGTATCTTAGAAGTAGAAGTTTTCGATGTGTAGGGCATTGACTTTATGGGCCCATTCCCATCCTCTTTTGGTAACAAATACATACTCGTCACCATCGACTATGTGTCAAAATGGATCGAAGCAATGACTCCACCCATAAACAATGTGTGAGTTGTGATTAAGCTCTTTGAGAATCAAATCTTCCCTAGATTCGGTGTACCGAGACTCGTCATTAGCGACGGAGGATCCCATTTATTTCCAAAATATTCGAGAAATTATTGCTTAAATATGGAGTTAGACACCGAGTAGCAACACCCTACCACCCACAAACAAGTGGCCAGGTTGAAATTTCCAATAGGGAAATTAAGCAAATACCATAAAAAATAGTTGCGACTTCTAGGAAGGATTGGTCCTCAAAGCTTAACGAAGCTCTATGGGCATATCGAACAACCTATAAGACTCCTATAGGAACCACACCATTTAAACTAATCTATGGTAAGTCTTGCCATCTGCCGGTTGAATTAGAGCATAAAGCTTATTGGACCGTTAAGGCCCTGAACATGGATTATGCAACCGCATGGGAAAAACGAGTCTTAGATATACATGAACTCGAGGAACTAAGACTGGACGCCTATGAGAACGCCAAAATCTCTAATGAACAAACGAAAAAATGGCACGATAAACGTATATCAAGGAGGGAGTTTAACGAGGGGGATTTAGTCCTACTATTTAACTCTCGACTACGACTTTTTCTCAGAAAATTAAGTTCTAGGTGGTTCGGTCCTTTTGAAGTTACTAAAGTGTTTCAAAATGGAGTTATAGAAATAAATGGTCAATTTAAGGAAGCATTTATCGTGAACGGACATCGTCTGAAATATTATTATTATGTTGACAATAGAGATTATTATACTCTTCTAAACCTATGCGAGCTGCCAGCTCTTTCAACAAGTTAGTGATTTGTTAATCTGTGTTGAGCTTACGACATTAAACAAAGCGCTGCGTGAGAGGTAACCCACGATTACTAATTATTAATTTCCGAAATCCTTCAATAAGCGGTTTACTTGTTTTGATCAGTACTAACTCTTTTCATGTCTCCTTTCAGGCTACTAACTTCATACTAACTTTAGGAGTGGATAATGTAGATAATATGGTTGTTATTTTTAGAAACGTGGCACAAAGGCAACATTATGAAACTCTTTTTCAGAGAGAGTTGGCACTAACCAAATATCCTGATGGACCTACCATGGCTACCCTAGGTATAGGAGAGAGCATCAATTTTATGTTCAACCAAATTGGGTGGGAAGAATTTACTAGGAAGAAATTCTCAACCTACCATAAGCTAACACTAGAATTCCTAAGTTCCTTTTTATATGACCATAACCAAGGGATGTGATTCAAAAGAGGTCGAGTATCATTTAGGCTTTTTGGGTACACTTATCATTTTAACCATCGTGAGATGGTGGACCTTTTAGGATTTCCTAATGGACCCGACGTTTTCAAAATGGCACACGAGGATACATTTACTGCCCGTGAACTTGACTATTTTTGGAGTAGAATTTCTGGAGAAACACTCCCTAAATCTAATTCCAAGCACTCTGTCATACCTTAATTTTCAACCCTAAGATGCCACCATCATTTGTATCATTTACATGACATCTAGCATCTTTACATTACTAACCTATTGAAAATACAAAAAGATTTTCTACTTTGTTTGTCTTAAGCTAGGGTTTTGCACCAAGAGTTTTCAAAGATTGATCAATCAAGACTTAACATGAGTTTCAAAATTTTAAACTCCTCATCCTTCCCAAGTGATCAAGTGACTTCCATAAATAAGAATCAAGTTCAAGATCATTCCATCTCAAATTCATCAAGGCCAAAGTTCATCTGATACCCTCAACTAGGGTTTTTACCCAAAGTTAACTGGTTGACTTTTTAGCCAAGGCATGATCCTAAACCTTGAAGTATGGTTAAAAGACTTAAAATATATCATAAGTGATCCATTCACATCATCCAATATACCCAAGAGATCCCATTCACTAAAGATTGCAAGAATTGGATTCATTTGATACAAAGTCAACTGAGACAAAGTCAAAGTTTGACTTTTAAGATTTTTGGTCAACTATGGACTTTTCAAGTCAAAGATTATGAAAATACGATCATTGAAGTTATTTGATCAAGTTTAGTCAAGAAAATCAAGGTTACTTGCAAAAAGGGCAAAGATGGAGAATTTGAAATTTTTACAAAGTCCCTAAAAATCATGTCCAAGTACCCAACTTTCCAAGGCCATAACTTGTGATCCAAACCACCATTTTCTTTGCTCCAATGATAAGATTAAAGACCTTGCTTCATACTTCAACTTTGTCCTAGGTGAAGAAACCTCAAAAAATGCACAAATAAGGAGATATGGGGCCATGAAGTGGATGATTCATTTATTTGTCAAGTGGTAAAACACTTAGTGACATTTTCAACATGTTGACCTAGTCAAGTGACCAACTTTATGCCAATGTTTCACCAAGATCCCAATTGATTCAAGAAAAATGATCAACATGAAAGTTGTATATCATGATTCCATCTTTCCAAAATGTCCAAGATCAAGAATTTCCCATGCTTGAGCTAAGAGAATCGAATTTGGGAAGATAGCCTCATGGAATGGTTCATAAGTCGAATTCCAAGCCACAATACATTATAAATCCAAACAAATCAACAAGTACATGTACTTCTTGATTCTAAATCCCCCATAATCAGAATATTTCACCCACTTTTGAGCTATTATCCAAGTAACTAAACCAATACACAATGAACTATTCCATTTGTTGCATAAAGTAACTTTAATCCAACAAGAAGTACCATTGAGCTCCAAAATGGACTTGGATCTGATACATACAACTCCAAGCCTCAAGTCAACCCATATGCTTCAGCAAGGACAACATAAAACACTCAATGAACTCCTTTCTTTTGCCATGCTTCCCACTTGGAGAATTGTGCAAGAACCAAGCAAGCAAGCAATGAAGTACAAGCCATGATTATTTTATAATATCTGAGGCTTCTTGAAACCTCAAGGATCCCTATAAATATAGGACAAAGCCTCATCTATCCATAAACCAAGATTTCCAAGAAAAACTTCATTCTTGATAGCTTTTCAACCTTAACCTCCATTCTCTCATTTGGCTCGTGCATTCTGCAAACCAAAGGTTCCAATCATCTTCTAGGAACTCATAAGCATTAGGAGAAGCATCAAACAGTAGTTGAAAGTAGTGTTGAAGAGGCATTGAACCTTGCTCCAATAGTTATATTCTTGATCTTTGAAACTCATCATACATACATCATTTCATTTTGATTTCTGAAGCAAACATGTAGCATTTATTGTGTTAAGAAGAACCATTAGCTTACATGTCATTTATATTGTTGTTTGTGTGAATTTGTGTTGCATGAGACCTAAAGTTTCAGTTCTGGGTTTTGCCTTTGTTCATCTTCATCTTTGAGTATTAGATAAAACCTATCATACCATTATGTTCCTTACATTTTTCTAAGCGATTTTGATCTTTATTTTATGAAAAATGGTTGAGAAATGAGAGAGATATGATTGATGAAAGATTTGAAAAATAATGTAAGAAAAAAAACGAAAATGAGAGAGAGAGAGAGAGAGAGAGAGAGAGAGGTTGAAGATGATGCTGAGTTGGCATTAAAAAAGTCAAAAGGAAACGTGTTATATAATATATACAATTGTTTGTGTTTTAATTAACAGATGTATAGCCACCCTACTGGTAGAAGCGCACGTCCAAAGTCACTTATAATAACCAAAAGGTTTGGGGTTTGAGTCCCCCTCAACCTAGATTTTGTTTTTTGTTTTTTCAAATAGTACATGGAACCTCAAGGACGTGGGTTCGAACCTGGTCAGTGTAATGTTTATTTTTTCTCACTTGTTAAATATTCATTTTTCTTCATAACTTCAAATATCCATAACTTCATGACCCCTTAACTTTTTTGACCCATTATTTTTGCCATGTGTTAATGAGAATACCTATTTTATGATGACACCAAAAAATCCCAAAAATATTATTCATTTCACCACTTTTGATTGGATGGAAAACATGTGCTTTTAAGTGTTTTGTAAGGCTCCTAATTGATTATTTTGGCTTATGTCTTGTTTGTTCTTGATGTTGAAAGTTTGTATGACTAAAGCACACTCTTTTAAATGTTTATTGTTATCCTTAACATGTTTGAAATTTATTATCTTAATACAATGTATCAATTGATTCACCTTGAAAACATGCTTGAATGAATGGTTAGGAGGTGATTAGGTTTCCACTTAAGCTTGGTCTTATCATGAACTTTGATTCAAGTTTAATGTTTATTTTATTAATACTTATAATGTGATGCATGTTTGACCTAGATTGATTCATGTTGCATTTACCATGTATCAATTAATGCTTTTGCCATGTCAAATATGATTTTGTCTTCACCATCAATGTGTTGTGTCTTGTGATGTTATGTGAAACTTCGTCATGTCTTGTTTATGTTTATATCAATGCCTAAAAACCATGATCAATATTGTCATCCATACCTCCCTCACCTTGTTATTGTCATTGTATTTAGTCATATTTTGTGCCTTAATATTAATACATGTTCAACCTTGTTATTATTTATATCCAAGGGAAGGGAATCATGACATTCTTGTCATTTTGTATGTGTGTGTTCATCTGCATCCTATGAAACTTTGATTCCCCTTAGTCCAAAACTTCTAGATACAATCTTAGGTTCCCCTCAATGTAAACCTTAGGATTTTATCTCTCTCTCTCTCTCTCTCTCTCTCTCTCTCCTTCTTATAACCACTTTCATAATAAACTTTGACTTAGGTCATTGCTTTTCCTTTTATTTCTTAATCAAATGCTTCAAAACACTTAAGCATATTCAAAGATATTTTCATAAGACCTAAAGAACATAAACTTAATTCAAACCCTTTTGCCACTTTGGCTTTTCCATGTTTAAAACCTTTTCATAAAAGGATTAGACACGAGTCATCCCTAGTTGAGATTTAAATCTCCTACCCTATAACATTGTTAAGATTGATATTGATTCTTTTCAATTTGGAAGAGGTATGTGGCATACTTGTTGATTCTATATCCAAGTGAGAGTCATTCTTTCAATTTGATGCAAAGATCTATCTTCCACATGTTTGTGGTGGTTTAAAAGTGAGTTTTCTCCTTAAGATGACAACTTGTCTCTTTCTCATAAAATCAACCCCAACAAATCGCTTCTTACCTTTGAACTCGAACTACGCGGTTTTGATCCTTCAAGGGTACGTAGGCATAAGACTCAATGTCTTTCCAAATCATCAAATAATAAAAAGATGTTCTTTTTCTCATCTCCCTGATCAAATAACAAACAATTTTAAACCAAAAAAATATATTAAAAAGGTTCCTGTAGAGTACTATAGATGATTAGGGTGTTAATACCTTCCATTTTCATAACACACCCCCGTACTTTAGAATCTCCCCCCATTTTGCTTAGCTTAAGTTTAATCTTCTAACTTTGTATATGCATATTAGGTTATTTTTTATTCTTTTCCCCTTCCCTTGGATAAATTAAAGTTCGGTGGTGATATTTTGATTCATGAGTCAAGTCTAATCAATAGCTTGATCTTTGATTCTTCACCGCGACATACTCCACCCAAATCCATAACCCTGCTATTCGTTATTTCCATATGATCTTATCTTACACCCTTTTTGGAAAACCGGAAAGCAGTACCATTGTGTCTAGGGATGAATTATTCATTATGTTATGTGTTTTTCAATCTAGGCTAGTTAATATTGCGACCTTCATGCTTGCAAACCTAGGTAGGATTGTCTGTGCTACTCATGGTCCCATCTTGATTAGTGGACAGGTCACCATGATTGTTGCAGCCTTAGCCCTAAGAACTGCATTCTCCCGCCTAACCCCTCTAGGAGGAATCCGACCAATGAACATAACCTTCTATTTTAATAACAGACTATAGGAAACCTTGGACCTAGTGAGTTCCAGTTGTTAATCAGCAATGAGGTAGCTCACCAATTCACCCTGCCCAACATTGAGCGAACCAGTGTACACGATCGTAACAACTGGCTTTATATTTTAGAAGGCAAGGGTTAGTCACCTTCACCTCCTAGAACCCATCCTATTTATGAGTGTCATAGTCTTCCTCTCTCTGATGCACCTACACTTATCTCGGTTGCTCGTGACACTTCTCTTAACAACCATAATTTGGCACTAGATATCCTTCGGACCAAAGTCGCTGCTATGAGAGCTAATGTTACTACCATTCACCAATACTTATATGGCTTTATGTATATAGATAACGAACAATTTGATCACCTTCACCAAGTGGTGTATTCCAGGCGCCCTTTCTTCGATCCTACCGATCATCGTAATGGCTAATCTCTACCAGATGTTTCCGCATTCCTGCCTGACACTAAAGTATTGTGGACACTTCTTTGTTTAAGTGTGGGGGAGGATATCATTTTATGCTTTCTAATTAGGATTTCCTATTTTCTAGACTATGATTTTATGCTTCTAAGTTAATTTTTAATTTTGTCAAGCTACCGACGTAAAACATAACAAATATTTCAGTTTTATTAATGTCATTTTCTATTTATCTATTTTATATGCATGTTTAATTTTATTAGTTCATCGCATTTTATTTTTTGATTGATTAATTATTTTTGAGGCTAAGTGTTCCATTAAGCAGCAATATATCACTCAGAAGCCTTTAAAAATAATTTACAACCACCATTATGCCTTTTTCCATAGCCATAAGATGAAAACCACGTTTCTGAAGCCTGGGGAGTTCACCATGCCTCATGGCGTTCGCCAGAGAGCTAAAATGAAAATTTTCATATTTAAGGCTCATGGCGTTCGCCACAAACCTTAGAAACCCAAAAACACGGCTTTCAACATGCAACACCATGTTTTATCCCACTTTTCAACTTCCAAAACCCACTTTCTCCATATTAACTCACCTTAATTCCCCCACTCACACTCTTCATCTCCAACCTTTCAAACTCTCACTCTCATTCGCCTATTTAAAACCTCATTTATCATCCAATTCAAGTAACACCTATTCCCCATTGCCAAACCACAAACACAACCCCACTCTAAAAATATTTTTCCTTCTCACCATGCCTCAAAGAGTTCAAGCTAAAATGAAAAGGCCAACGGTAGATTTGTCTAACATCGTCTTCAGTGAGGGAGAAGTCGGGAAATTATAAAATGAAAGGTATTTGAAGTTCTACGAATGTTCAGTCACTCCGACAAGGTATGGCGATGAACCTTGTCTACGTAGGTTAGGATTACTCAGTAGTGTACAATGGATACTCGATAAATTAGATTTAACACACTCTTGTTCTTTGAAGGATGCTACGTATGAAAAACTGACTTTGGAGTTTTTGAGTTCTTTTACTTACTATACACCTTTGGTTGATCAATACTCTTCTGGCATGATAAGGTTTAGATTATTTAATATAGATTATGAATTAAGCCAAGATACTATTGGGGACATGTTGCATTTACTCCATGGGAATGGTATAGCCTATGCATATCCTTTAGAAGAAGAATGGCAATATGAAGTGTTCCATTTCTGGGAACAATTGACAGGTAAGAGAACATCTGTCTGGGAAGGGCGAAAGCTTCACATATCCATAACAAGACCATACATTATGTGCATCGCATATTAGCTAACACAATTTTCGGCTGAATTAACAATGGTAGGGTAAATTCTAAAGAGTTATTCTTTTTACATGTTGCATTCGCATCGACACGAGTCAATGCGACTCCTCTCATGCTGGCACACATGCAGTTGATTTACGCCAGAGGGGCCACCACTTTCTGTATCGGAGGTCTGGTTACCTCCATAGCATGTGCACTAGGCTTAGATAATGAACTTGCAACTCTACAACCCCTATAAACGCCCTCCCTGGATATCAATTCCTGTCGATCCCAACGTTTAATTAAGGTCAGGTGGGACGACAAATACTCTCTCATGGTTGGTAACCGTGAGATTAGGAGTATCATTTTACCTTGCCACACACGTACAAATGTGCGAAACAGGAACAATTGGCTTTATGATCTGACCTCCCCTGAACCCGGTCATCATGCCCCTAATGACATACCTGTGCAGGATAACCAAGGTGGTCAAACTGATGATGAATTTGATGAGATGGAGCAAGATGCTCCGACTTTCTTTGATCCTACTACACGTGCACACATTGCACCTGGCCCTTCTGACACTTTTGCAGGTACCTCTCCCCGACACTAGTCCCAAGAGGAGTATGATTATGTTGGCATCAGAACCGCACGTGACGATGTTCTCTATGAGCTACGACATTGTAACGATGTAGACACCGAATGCGACCAACTATTTAGAAATATATAGAGACAATAGGTTGACATGATGGCACATATCCAACAGATACATGATCAGTAGCACGACTACACAGAAAGGATCGAGCATAACATAATGGACCTGATTGAAGAAATGGAAGGCATACATGTAGGGACCGAGGACCTGCTTGAGCACATGCAACACGCAGGTATACCACCTCCTCAACATGGTAGGTATGGACGAGCACGAGGCCGAGGCCGTCGTTGAGTACTCCATTCAGGTTCTATCCTCCTTTTCCACCTTTTATCGAAACATTGGGGACAATGTTCGGTTTAAGTGCGGGGGAGGAACTTTATCGCTTTTATTTACATATTTCTTAGGTAGATTTATTGTTTTATCCATTTTCATTTCTAATTTAATTGTTTAGTGTTATTTGAGTTAATGCATGTGTTGTCGAGCCTTTATGCGCGGTTTCCACTATTTATTAATCTTCCCGTTTTCTTGAGCCATAACAAATGTTTTCCATGAAAATCATTTCATAATTAGAAAGTTCTAAGTTACAAATGACATTAAGGTTTAATTGTAAAATCTTGGGAAATTTATGTGAAAGATCGGTATCATTTTAACGCCTTAAGTCTCCTAAACATGCGAATAAATTTGAATATTCATTATGTCAAAAACCTTGTATCCTTACCTAATAAAATAGTTCAGGCAATCAGCACCATCTTGGTCATGCTTTACGTAGGAGATTGATGCAAATAAGTGTTTGGTCCAAAAAATAAAAATGATATTGAATGAAATATGTTGAGACTTGAATGACCAATACCAACCGTAGTTGGTTTAATGGTATTTGGCGCTAAACATGGTAGGGAGTATTACGGTCCGATCCCCCACGATTATGATTTAGGAGGGGGCTTAAACCACTTAGATGCCATAATCAACCCCCGAACTAGGAAATCGAAGGTAAAAGAAAGACCAAAGTCACTAACAAATATTCCTACTATAAGTGTGAAAGATAACATGCTTAATATGACCGCACTTGAACGGAAAAATAAAAGGTGAGTTGACAAGTTTGCGATATAATGACATCATTTAGATTTGTTTGCATGTAGGGAGACTCATGATCGCAATTGCGGAATAATGTTATTACGATATCCTTAGCGTACCGATTAGTACTTATTTAAGCAATTATAACCAAAGCAATGTTTGTTTTAGAATGATTATTTGATTGTTTATGTTCTTTTTCATGGATCTATATGCTACGAGCCTCCGAATTTTCATGTCATAAGTGTAACATTTGCTTGAGGACAAGCAAATGTTCAAGTATGAGGGAGTTTAATAACGTGAAACTATATCGTATATTTGACTCAATTCGTATGCATTTTAATATAATTTTGTGTGTGCTTTTATTGTATTAGGCTGGCGTTGTTGCCCTGTTTTGGGTACTTGTCAATGCAGAACTCACGTGCGAGAAAGAGATAAAGAAAAGAGAAGAAATGAAGAAAAGTTGAAGAAAAGAAGAAAAAGGATGAAATTGCAGGTTCTGGGCCTGTGGCATTCGCCACGGGCTTGTGGTGTTCGCCACGCCTCTGCCACGTCACCCCAAGTTTAAGTATCATGACGTTCGCCATGGCCCTGTGACGTTCACCACAGGCACGCATTGCAGCTTTTCAGCAATTGCATAAACTTAGTCAAGGACTCCCCTAAATCCTCTCAACCATTTCTACACGATTTTAGGTTAATTTCAGCTCCACTTACTAGTATAAGAGGGGAGTTTCATGGAGAAAAAAAAGAATCCAAGTTTTATCATGTAATTTTGACTCTTAGGCTTAAGCAGAAATACTTGAAAAGTGATAGTTCTTCCACATCGGGAGGCTATTATACTGTAATTCTTAAGTTTTTACTTGTTTCTTGGATCAAGCGTGTCGACATCATTTGTATTTCCAGTTTGATATTTGTACTCGAAGAATTCTCCGCAGTTTAATCTAGTTTTTTTTATTCATCGGGTTCTTTTAATTGCATATTTCTTTAGTTTCCACTTTCATTTGACCTAATTGCATAATATTATTTGTATGCTTGCAATTCTGAATTTTGATCATGATTATGTTTATGTTTAAAAATTATAATTGCATGATTAAGTTTCAAACCATGTTTGGCTAAAGTTTTTGATATCGGAATGTAAGGACCTTCGTCCCGACGGGATTCGGTAATAATTAGTATTAATTTTTATAAGCTATTTTTCTGGCTGTGGTTTCCAATTCTAATTTAAAAAGGTTTTTGCATGAGAGTGAAAAGTCATTAAGATTATAAATCAACAGAACGAGAGTTTGAGATTTTAACCGGATAGTGGTTTCTAGGCATTAATCCTAAACACAGCGAGAGCGTTTTAGGATTAATTAGGATTTATCAATTTCCAAAAATTACTTTTAATTCAAATGGGTGAACGAGAGCAAAACATTTTGACTTGAGAGTATAGCCTGAGTCAATAACACGAGAGTGTGAGGCAAAGTCTTTTAATTTGATATTTCCTACTGAAAAGTGATTTACCTTATTTTATGATAATTATTTACTGTATCCTCGAAGAATGATGTATTCTACATATCGATGCCTCCTTATTGAATAATTTTATTATATTATTATTTCCCATTTGAATTTATTTCTAGTTTCCCTTAATTAAAAAAGAAAAGAAAAGAATCATTAGCCTTAGCTTTACATAGTAACTTTAGATAACGATAGTTTGATTTTTAATCCTTTGGGTTCGATATCTTTTTAAAACTACGCGATACGACTGTGCACTTGCAATTAGACATTTTGATAGACATACTAAGTCGCGATCATTTGCTAGACCAACAATCAACCCGATTGTTCTGATCCTAGCAACTGGTGCAAAAACTCCATCAAAGTCGATTCCTTCTCTCTAAAGAAATCCTTTGGCTACGTATTGCTTTGTGTCTGGTTACTTCTCCTTTTGGAATCAACTTTACTTTGTAAACCCACTTAACATCAATTTCTTTCTTATCTTGTGGAAATTCGACTAGTGACCAGGTTTTATTTACTTTTATTGACTTCAGTTCCTCCATCATGGCATGCATCCACTTCGAGTCTTTCAATTCCTCAATTACATTGATTGACTCAATATCTGCATATAAAGCATAGTGTACAAGTTCACCTTTATCATCAAATTCATCATCTGATGTAATCACACATTCCTGCAACCTTGTAGGCATGTTTCTTTCTCTTTGAGGTCTACTTGTGCCTGTTTGACCCCTGACTTCCTCTTGTTGAACTCCTCTGTCAGCTTCATTATCTTGTTCATCACATAGAATTCTCACTGAATCCTTCTTGATGTTTTTATTCCAATCTCATTTCTTAAGCTCATCTATGATCACATCCCTGCTAATCACAACTTGCTTATTCACTAGGTCAAATAGTTTGTATCCATCAGTTGAGTGATATCCTATCAGGACCATCTAGCTTGAATTGCTCTTAATTTTTCTTCTCAATTGATCAGGCATATGTCTATGTGTTATGGATCCAAACACCTTCAGATGACTTAAGCTAGGCTTGACGCCAGACCAACCTTCTTCTAGTGTGATTCTTTCTAGCTTCTTAGTTGGACATTTGTTTAGGATGTATGTTATAGTCGACATAACATCACCCCATAACTCATTAGGTACGTGCTTGCCTCTTAGCATACTCCTCACCATGTTCATGATAGTTCTATTTTTCCTTTCTGCATTTCCATTTTGCTTTAGAGTGTAGGATAACACCACCTAATACATAACCCCTTATTTCTCACGTAAAATAATACACTACTACAAAAAAAGTACCTTTCGTAACGTCATTTCACCTCGGCCAAAGTATCCACCTTGATAGAAAAATATGATAATAACTTAACAAAAAAGAAATAAAAAGTATGTGAAATAAAGAAAGTGTGCGAAAACAAATCATTATCTTATTGTAGTTATTACAATAATAGATCATAATGCAACAATGTTATTTTATCTTATATATTAGACATTCAAATTGAGTTTCCAAACAAAACAACACTCTCCATGAAACATAGTAAAGTTTTCTCTTTTTTTATCAGTTTTCACATACTAGTTTAACCGACATATATACAGAGGTTCCTTCTTATGTTTATTTTTTTACTCTCAATCAAAAAAAGTTGCATATATTAATATAGTCTTCCTTTTTTCACTCATAAGTCATAACACGCATCATGGGCGTCACACCCCATTTTTGACTAGTCACTTTAAAACTTTCATCCATCTGACTTTATTTTCACTTTGCATCATCTATATA
Organism: Lathyrus oleraceus; assembly: GCF_024323335.1. NCBI lineage: Eukaryota > Viridiplantae > Streptophyta > Magnoliopsida > Fabales > Fabaceae > Lathyrus > Lathyrus oleraceus. The sequence goes on along the minus strand of NC_066585.1, from coordinate 168,360,865 downwards.
GCATAACATGTCTTTCATCATGTATAATGCCTAAAATATTGGTCAAAATAAATCTCGAATATACATACAGATTGGTAAAACTGAATCTCAACTGTGCGTAAATTCAGTTGTCGAAAAGTTTCAAAATTGAGCTTACAAACATCAATTTTACTGATCTGCAATTCACATAGTTTAACTGACGTGCTCATTTTATTTGCTCGACTACTTTTTCATTGCATATTGATCAGTCTGAGCCTTTTAACCGGTGAAATTTTATTTCAAAATTAGATCAAACATTATATGTTTCTGAGAAGTTTATTTCATGCTGATCATTTTGGTGCATTTAATTTAATTTTTCGAGCACTTTTGCGTCTGACTTTTATTCATTATGACCAATTGGGACAACACTTGTTGTTCCTAGTTCACAGTGTTTTCCTCCAAAACCAACCCCTCGTTCTGAACTTATCTAATAACTTGGGGTTGAACCACAAGTCGAACCTGCACCAGATGAGCGCCAAAAAAATCAGCAATTCTAGTCATTTGAGTTGCCAACTGCTAGTAACTCTGATTCATGTTTTGAATCAATCGATTGAATATCGTACCATTTGTTGTGTTAGAGTATTTACCATGTCATGGTTACTCTCATTCATCTGTTGCCGCATTACCATGACATAATTTGTTGTCAAGGTAGATATTTCCTGAGACCCAAATCCCATTCCCACACGGGGTTGCATAATTCGACCATGGTTGCTTATGGTTGAACTAGATGCCAGGATTGGTGAATACGCATTCGCAGTGTTATCGATAAATGTTGATGGGTTATTATGTAAACTATCCATCATTATCGTTGGCATTCCATACGGTTGTTCACGCTCTGACATGAGCATTGTGAAATTTGTGGTAAAAGGTATGAAATCAGACACTACAAACGATCTAGGAGTCACTGGGTGACTTTGGGGAATTGGAGACAAAATCGTCCCTTCAGGTAAAGTCATCGGTCCAATCGTAATAGACGGTATTGCCGTAGTACTAGCAATCGAAGGAATGGGCTCCGCCATTGGTGCAGAAACTGTGCCCGTCCCAGCACTAATAGTAGGTTGTTCTCCATTGTTATTCCTGGAAGTGGTCATTCTCCTTACAGGTCTCCTAATTTCTCTCTTTGTTATTTTACCACACTTTAATCTCATGCATACTCACACTCAGGGAATGAGAAGTTAATGAAGAATTATAAATTTTTGAAAATGCAAAGTAAAAACACACACAAAAAGGGTCCCACTGGATGTGCCAATTTGTTTACTATGAAATTTGGTAAACAAATTCAAGTTTCTATTAATACTTAAGGGATCAAACTCAAAAATCTCTCGGAACATATTTATGTGCATTTATGGTTTTGAACAACATTCTGTGTCAAAATCGAAGGGTAACTTCTACGATTTATTTCAAAGTTGCTTTGAAGCAAGATTTGGTATAAAAGATTTTCAGAATAAAGATTGAAAAAAAATGCAAGGTGAAGTAAAAACATGAACTGTAAAGTGAAATCGAAAGGTACCTTCATGCATAAAAGATACTTAAATGTGAAAAGACTTGAAATTTATAAACTGTGGAACACATACATACATTTTTCTCACTCGTTTCTCAAATGCGCATATACTTCGAGTTTATAGAATATGTGTACAATTGTGGACCCCTTCCCAAATGAACAGAAGTTCTTTTATATACTACTCTAAAATAATTATCCAAGAACGGTCGACTAACCCTATCACGACACATTTCATCCCCATGTAGTGGTTCTCTCCGACGAGTCTCTACGTGTCTTCGAGTAACCGTCTATGTTAAACCATTTCTCGCTCTTTTTGTTGGAGAATGGCCATCCATGGTGCAGCGGAATTTAAAAATTTTCTCCATTTAGTGATCCTTACGAATGGGCATGATCAGTGATAGAATCGTTACCTCTTGTGGCGATTCAAACCTTTTGTGCAGATCTCTGATAATGATCAAAACCTTTGATACAGATCCACGAGGCGATCACGAACGTTGAACGATGACAACGTCTCTACTCAGTCCACACGAACGGATTCCTTCAATCGCAGTGCTAGCTGTTATGAATGAAGGCTTTGAGTGAGAGAGAGATACGAAATTCCAACTCTTCAGTTGTGTTGTCTGTCTCAGTGAGTTACAATGCTTCTACCCAAGGGGTTCTATTTATAGAACCACTTGTGTGGGCTTCAAGCCAAAAAGCCCACTTAAGTGCATTTTGGCCCATATCTCATAATATGCCAAAATCACTTAAGTATTTGGTACCTTACCATATTTCATATTCTACTTAAGTACACCGTACCTTACGATGTTCCTTAATTATTCTATCTCTCATCAATCCGTCCTTTGTGTGTGAATCTATAGGTTTTCGCGACGTTGACAATTATATTAAATCACGCATTTAACATAATAAACAGTGAGCGGTATCTAGCAACACATCACTGCTACCCAAGTCACGAAAATGTCATGTGATCTGACAAAACCTCCTGTGATAATAATTATGTGTATAATTACCCCTTTGCCCTTATGTCTATATTGAACACAAGGTATAGACCGTGTCACCCTTGTCCAGTTCAATATTGGGCCCATAGACATTTATCCTGTTACGCAGGATGGGAAAATTCCATCTAGGACACTCATGTCCCTCAGCATGCTTTGTGGAGTACCCATCAACTGTCTTTATGGTTATCCAGTTACGGACAACGTTGGATCAGCAACAAAGCACTCGACTCTACATCTAGGATCCATAGTGGTTTCAGGTCGAAGAGTGGTATACACTATTATCACCATGAGAATAACTTATGACACTTTGCATAAATTTCTATATAGTATTCTCATAGCGGGTCAATCCAGTATAAATATTACTCCTAATATTCATACCTATGTTTAAGACTTGATAACTCTTTATCCATGATCCATGAGATGTGATCATCAGTCTACAAACATAATAGTCTTAATGCTTTAATGTTATCCCACTTCACATTAAAGCTCGACTACGGATACTTTAAGAATAGTTTCCTTATGTTTAATGTGTTCTCATGATTAAGTCACACTTAATACATTAAACGGACTATCTATTCTAGGGACTTTATTAATCAACCATAATAAAGAAAATGCCTTTTATTATTAATAAATAATTCGATACAAGTACCAAAAGTATTGGCCTCTAGGGCTTACACCAACACTTTTAACACCATTCAAATATCTTAACTATTTTTACTAATCATCAAGAACTGAATTCCCACGTCGAAGTCTTTAATGTCAACCATGCTACGATAACCCACTATAGCATTTTTCACATGCAATGCCTAAGTAGACATTGTTTACATTGTAATGATGAACTTCAACCTTAGTCAACATAGCATAGTATTCAATTTCACTAAGTCCCCAAACTCCTACAATGCCCTTCGACGTGAAGTTACTTCGACCAGCATCACTATATGTGACTTTCGACATGGCATCAACTCAATTCCCCTTCGACTTCATTTTACATTGTCCTTCAACCTAGTATATTCATTGTTGTCCCATTAATACTTGCTACTTATAGTCAATTCGAAAAATCTAAGGTAACATTAGGTCAAATGAAAACACATAAGGTTTCAATTTGTTTTAATTTGTGTCATTTTCACGCTATCATTCATTTAAATAAAAATAATAATATTTTATAATCCACCTTTACTATCACGTAAGCATCCGTTATTTTAAAATTATTCTTTAAAGAAAAATTTTAAAATAATTAAAAATAAAAATAAAAATAGTTATAAGAAACAAAAATATATTTAATTCAAAAAAAAAATTTGAATAAATTTTTTTGAAATTTTGAAATAGAGAGAATAACTATGTTTGGAGGACAAAAACAAGAAACCAAGATGTTAATGAGCTAAAAGCTAAGATGCCTACCCGAAGCCGAAACTGATTCTAGCGTCCTTCATTATTCCAATTTCTACCCGCCACAATTGTGCTCTCAGATTTTCTACTCTTACGTCATATACCAAGTTCTTAGATTCGTCTCATTCATCAAACCATTGACTTCAGATAACATTAAACGGTCATGATTACCTTGAACCCACGCCAACCGCAGGTGATTGTATCGTCAATGTTTATCAGCGAGACACGACATCTCCCGCTTCCACTAACAAAAAAAACAGATCATAAACCAAGAATAGACAAAAATTCAAAAAGACGAAAACACCCTTAACTCCGTCCGTACAAAATGCCGACTACAGGGGCAGTCATGTAACTCCACTCTCGATATCGTTTTCGAGCAAAAAGTACATGCCCCCGAAAGCTAGCATGTGACGCTTGTACTATACATCAAGCCAAAAGGGTCAGTTTTGTCATTTTGTCACATGATTCCATAAAAATAAAAACCTCGATATTTTTCTAAGCTTCTCCTCACCAAAGAAATTTATCAGTTTTTTAGAAAAACGAGAAAAAAAAAACTAATAAAACAAACAGAGCCGCCCCTACTTTATTTATTGACGGAACTTTATGACGTAAGGAATTTTCATTTCTCTCTCTTATTCTCTTTTCTTTGTTTCTTCCTTCACAATTTGCGTTTTTGCCTCGTCTTCTTCGAAGTGTCAATGGAATAGAGTGATTTTCCAGATCTGAGTACTATTTCCAGTTTCTATTTTCATTCTTCACAATCACGGTATATGTCTTATCTGATTCTTCTCTTTCAAACGTGTTTCTGTAATTGGATTGCTATGTGATTGATTCCTTGGTATTTCCTATTGAATTTTCTGTTTTAATTTCTACTCGGATCTATTTCTTAGTTGCAAAATTTATTACACCGCTGCTGCTGATTCTCTTATAGCCATTATTATGAGCTTCATATGTGCACAAATCTCATTATGAAATTATCCTAATTCAATTGTAAAAAAATTCTTGAAGGTATTATTGCATAGTGTGTGTGAGTGTGGGTGTGCGTGTTGGTTATTCTGCTCCAGCAAGAGTTATTATCTTATCTTATTTCTATTAAATTGCGTAAGGCTTGAAGTAGTTGTTATGCTCAAATTTCGTGCAGGAACATTTTTAGCATTCTTTTCTATATTTGGAAAGCTGGTTCTATTGGAAGCTTTGCAAATAAATTGATATACTGAAGGGATTTTATGACTACGAAGCTCCATATGAAGAAAATGGGAATGGATCTTACCCTTTCAGATTGGCAAAGGTCAGAGAACTCCTTCCTATGTGTTTTTTTTAATCCTTTTCTTTGTTGAAGCTTGAATTTTTGCCCCCTCTTGGTTGTGTTTGTAGTCAAAGCTATATCTATCATTCTTCTTATTTAATTTCTGATATATATACATCTTGGTGTTTTCACAATACTATCTGTTACAGTTTTTATATTTTTTGGGCTGAGAATGCTGATTATAACTTAAATTCCATAGTCATATTTCTTAATAGATGCCACCCTGTGGCTAATAATGAAATTCAACATGTCTTCCATGATACTGTATCTGTTTTGAATATGTTATTTTCTCTTCATGAGCTGTTTTGCTGGTACACTCTTTGAAGACCTTACAAGATTCTTGTAACTAGAAGAGTAATGCACCCAATAGATGGAAACTTACTTCAGTTTCAATTTTGATATGATGTCACAAATATGGTTTATGTGTCATGCGTCACTATCTACTTGACTAAGCACGATACCTTCTGGTGGATGCAAGATTTCCTCCTTTCACAATTTTCATTTTTAATTTGTTTAGTAAAACCTTTCACAATCAATGTATGATTTCGTGCTTGGATGCCTTTTACCGTATTCATGTAGGTGTGATGTAATGCTTGAAATACTTTATAAACAACCCTTGGAGCTTGTTTTGTAATGCATATTTGATTCGCGTATTTTGCACAACTTGCTGGAATGATAGCTACATCTTTTTTCTCTGCTATATGTTATATGACACATCATCTGTCATGTTATTTTTGGTTTGAAATTTTTTCCCCTCATGATGAAAACTTGTTTTCAATGTTGCAATGCCAAGGTATAAATAAGCTATAGGCTACAATACTCAATCTGCATGTGCAATTATCTTCAAAATCAGGGCTTGTTCAGACATATTATTACTTCATTATGATACTTGTCATTTGTATTTCCATACTAATATGTTTAGAACTTTCTCTATTTCTCCATGCCTTCGTTCTTTAGAATATATTTGTATCTTTGTAAATTGTAACCCTTTTTAATGTTTCAGTATGTTTGCACTTGTATCTTTGAGTCCCTTTTAATTTGTATAATTTGCCATTTTATTTAATTGGGAAGGTTTTCTGTTCATGTTCGACGTGAGATTTAAAACTTGGCATTTCCTGTTCCAGTTACAGGAACTGACCTCAATTTCGGCAGTGTAGAGTTTATATGGGTGCATTGTGTATTATTAAAAAAAGTTTTCTTCCTAATGAGTGTTAACTTGTAAATAAAAAAACTTATTTCCTTCTTTCTTGTCAGGGTAAATGAAGCTTAATGATTTATTCACAAGGAGCACGAGAAGCTCCAGGGAACTCTTTACATCAGTTTTAACCAGTCTTATAAAAGGGTTCTTCCCAAGAGACGTTATAAGATACATTTGGTATAGTAAGATATTTTGAAGCTTACTTGTGGGACATCGTGAAAATGGATAGATCAGATACATCAGGCTTTGTAAGCGGCGGATGCTTTATGCTCAAATTTCTTTTTCTAGTCTGGTAGGTATGTGGATCTTGTAGTAGTATGTGGTGAACTGTTCTGCTACTTCAACCTCCTGTAGCTGTAGTGCACAACATCTGGATAATGGATTTGAACGAGAAAGCTGTACTGTTTCCTCATGATGCTGAGCTTAGGATTGGTAATACTACTTTGAGCTTGAACGGTATTGGCTTTGGAGAAACCAATAATACTAATTATGGATGTACTGAGAGCAGTCTTGGGATGAAGTTTTCCGTTGCTGTTGATGATGGCTGCAAATTGGTTCTGGGATTGGGCCCAACCCCAAAGGCATATGGCGATGACTACAATGATATGGGGTTTAATAAGAAGAAAAAACCGGCCAGCCTTTTTTCTCAGAGCATGCCATCCGAATGTGAATCAATTCTTCAACTTGGCCTTTCGGGTGCGGCAAATGAGATATCAAGCATGATGGAGTACTCAGGTTCAACAGAGACCAATGTGAATATCTCATGTTTTTCAAGCCAGACATCAGGAGAATATAATTATGCAATGATACCTGTCGTTGATGAGGGTTCTACCTCCGCAAAGAAATCAGGTGGTTATATGCCATCACTTCTTTTAGCTCCAAGAATGGATAATGCTGAAATTTCGGTGCAGACACAAGAACTAATTCTTGGGACTAAATCTCAGACGTTCCCCGAACTATCCAGTGCTACTAATCACTCACTTGGCACCGCATCTGGCCCTCAGGAAACCGGGATAACTTCACAGAACCGAACAAGCAATCCTAAGAGATGCAGATATTTTGGCTGTTCAAAGGGAGCTCGAGGTGCTTCAGGGCTTTGTATTGGACATGGGGGTGGACAGAGATGTCAGAAACCAGGATGCAACAAGGGCGCTGAGAGCCGTACTGCTTATTGTAAGGCCCATGGTGGAGGCAAGAGGTGCCAACACTTAGGGTGTACTAAAAGTGCCGAGGGGAAGACAGATTATTGCATTGCACACGGTGGTGGTCGGCGATGTGGGTATCCAGGTGGGTGCGCAAAAGCTGCACGAGGTAAGTCAGGACTTTGTATTAGACATGGAGGAGGTAAGAGATGTACAATAGAAGGTTGCACCAGAAGTGCTGAAGGGCAAGCTGGGTTGTGTATCTCTCACGGGGGTGGACGTCGTTGTCAGTACCATGAATGTTCAAAGGGTGCGCAGGGGAGCACTATGTTTTGCAAGGCACATGGGGGTGGGAAGCGTTGCTCATTTGCAGGGTGCACTAAAGGTGCTGAAGGAAGCACCCCACTGTGCAAGGCACATGGTGGGGGGAAGCGTTGCCTTTTCAATGGTGGTGGTATTTGTCCAAAAAGTGTACATGGAGGAACAAACTTTTGTGTTGCTCATGGTGGTGGAAAGAGGTGTGCTGTTTCCGGCTGCACCAAGAGTGCTCGCGGTCGTACTGACTGCTGTGTCAGGCATGGTGGGGGTAAGCGCTGCAAGTTTGAGAGCTGTGGGAAGAGTGCTCAAGGGAGCACCGATTTCTGCAAAGCCCATGGTGGAGGAAAGCGATGTAATTGGGGAGATGGAAAATGTGAGAAATTTGCAAGGGGAAAAAGTGGGCTCTGTGCTGCTCACTGCAACCTGTTGCAAGAAAGTGAAATGAGCAAGGGAAGTCTGATTGCACCCGGACTTTTCCGCGGTCTTGTACCTTCTGCTTCCACTGTCTGTAGCAGTTTTGAGAACAACAATTCTTCCTCAGGCGTCAGTGTTGTGTCTGATTCCTACGATTCTATGGAAACACCTAAAAGACATCACCTCATCCCCAAGGAGGTGTTAGTTCCACTCTCAATGAAATCACCATCCTATTCAAACTTCTTGGCAGCCAATAAGCCAGCACAAGACAGAAACCTCCACAGCATCACCGGTGACTGCGGTGGTGCTACGAAAGGCACCTTTGATTTGCCGGAGGGCAGGGTCCACGGTGGCGACCTCATGTTGTTTTTCGGAGGAAATCTCAAAAATGCACTTGATGGCATCTGAAGTGTGAGGGAGTATAGTGACTCAAGATGTATGTAGGTTTCACTTTAGGAGATAGGGACTGTTCCATTCCTGTCATGGAATTGTGCATAAGTGTTTGTACTGAATGTTCAGTAACTCAGTTATTATTGTTGGGTGTTGATAAGTTGATTATTAGCCATTAGGCTTTATTGTTTGTAGTGTTTTCTTCATTCTTAAATATTGTAACGTGGCAATCTTAAGCAATAAGCACATAAATCCACTGCAAGAAACAATCTCATAAATCTGTGTATGCTGCAATTAAATCACTGTATCTTGTATCTTAAATCTATAGTTTCTATTTTGCTTCAAAAATATGCGGTGAACTAAAACCTGCTTCCTTTGCTATCGTGTTCCGCAAACTATAAATTAGAGATTTCTTCCTATTTCGTCTCTCTCCATTTCTTCTTCTTCTTCTCCGCACTAACCTACAGGCACTGAAATTGCAATGCACCACCGCCATTTTCGTGCTTGTAACGTGGCTCTGTTTCTCTCACCTCCCTCTATCTTCAACCTTCTCTATTTTGATTTCTACTTTTCTTCTACGATTTTCTTACTTGATAGTTTTTGTTCTCTGCAATTTCATTCTAATGATTCAACCACTTCAGTTTTAGGTTTAATTGATTGAAATTCCGAATTGAAATCAATACTTTAATTTGATGAGAAACGAAACGAGAGTTCAATTTTCGTTCAAAGAAAGAAAATCGCGTTATAATAATTTATCCCAATCGTGATTCGAGCGGAAAAGGTTTCGGCTTAACAGCTTCGTCTTTGAAATGCAGGAATAGGTTATGGAGAACGCGATGAGCAACGGCAAGATGAAGGTCTCGAAGCTGAGGACTTTGAACGAGAACTTTTCGCCGTTGCAGATCGAGTTGGATGAAAAGAGAGGACGCTATCTCCAATCAGCGACGATGAGTCCAGGTTTTCAACAGTACACCGAGAAATTCGACGCTGGCTCGCCGCTCGCAAAATACTTCTACGCCGGATCTCCGATTTCATCTAAATCCGGTGAGGCCTTCAATTCTCCGCTTTTCGGCTCCAGCAAGTATAGGTCCGCAAACAGTAGCTTTGGTTCAGGGAACAGTAGCTTTGGTTCTCGCGGTAGATTGTCTCTCTCCCCGCTTTCTTCAATCGAGAACTTCGAATTGAAGCCAATGCAGAAGTCGCCGCCGATATACCGAACGCCAGTGAAGGCGGAGGAGGAAGTTATTGTCATGGATGATATTCAGGTGAGGCCAATGTTCGGAGTAAAGAGCGGAAGGTCCTCATCGTCTTCTTCCAGTAGGGGCTCTTCTTCCTCTTCTTCGTCCACCAAGAGTTTGTTCAAGACGGACATTTGCAGAGCCTGGGAAGAATCTGGAAACTGCCGCTTCAATTCCAAATGCCAGGTTTGTTAGCGCCATAACTATTACGAATTTAACTATTCTTGTTTTGGCTTTTTTATGCAATAAATAAATATTAGACTTTAGAAAAGTAAATTTAATCCTCTTTAAGAATTTTATTCATCCAAATTGGAAAAAAGGATTTTTCTAATTAAGGTATGAGTTCATTGTTATTTCCATTAATGAAAATGTGATCCTGCGTTAACTTTTAACTATTCCATTTGACCATAGTCGGTTAAAGACCCCAAAAGACCCAAACACAATTTGGAAACAAGGGTTTGTTTGATATGCAACCTTTAAGACTATATATCAGTTCATTTTGTCTAACTTTACCAAAAGTTCCAATAGTGCCCTAGCTGATTGAGTTAGATTTAGCATTTGTTTGGAATTGCGGCTGGATATCCCGAAGTTAGTATTTGTTGCGTTAAGAAAACATTGGATGCGAGTAATTTTTGTGCATTGCGAATCCAGACGAGTCATTAGAGCATCTTTTTCTGTGTGCGAAAACGTCAGAACATGCGCTATTATATAAAATAGAAGCCTCCTAAGCGTGTAACGCGGATGAATTAGACGCAAAGACAAACACACACTATAAAGAAATCGGCCAACGCCATTTGAAGGTAGGCGAGCGAAAATGCTGCGGTGTAAGATAGAATATACTAAGATCAGTCTCTTTAAAATTGCAAAGATCCCTCAACGCCCTCGCAATGTTCAGGTATGTACAGCTGAGAAGTTTCTTGTTCAATTGGACCAGATAGGAAATTTGCCTGTTGGTAGTAATTCCGTTTTTAGGTTATTCGACTTTAGGATGTCTTAAAATCAGTCGATGAAACTTTCCCAAATCAAATTGCTTTTGCAGAAGCAAGCCGGCCGTTTCATCCTAAATCAAGGTGGTTGTTTCATCATATTATAGAATGAATGCTATGAACATCCGCGACCCGTTACTTTTCGTGAAAGCAATAACCTCGGTATGATCTGCTGCTGTTGGCATCTCAGTTGATAAGTCAGATTTGAGCATTGCAAACAAATCGGCATTCTCAAAGAAATTAAGAAATCCTCTCTCTTTTTTTATTTGCAAATCTGATTACTAAGAAGTAAGCTAGGAGTCCAATATATGTTAGGCTTTTAATGGTCAACAGACAATAAACTAAATGGTATCCCAATAACTCAAATTAACTCAAAAATCTTGACTAAAGATACAGTTAATTTTAAATATATAAAATCATTATCAATTTTGAACTAAATCTTATATCAAATTTAATAAGATAATTTTAATTACAAATCAATTATATTTAAAACACATAAAATAAATCTAAATTAATGAAAGATAGTATCCAACCTAAATTATAGCTAGCCAAACAGAGCGAAAAATAAACTGTAACGGTCGCAAGTATCCTTGTAGGGTTTGCTTCCTCTTATTGAAAAAGAAAATTTTCATATCGGTTTGGTTCTTTCTAGAAAAAGGTACCTTTATCTCAATTCTCATTACTTTAACATCTATAATTCTATACGTAGTGGGGTTTTCAAATTTTTCACAAGAGTGTTTAAATCTTTATTGTTGTTCTTGGATACATATTGGTTAACCGTATCGTGATATTAGGGCTTGAAGCTGTGCCTAGATAGTCTGATTAAGAATCTTGGAGCTATTAGGCTCAAATCTTTGACCGCTGCTATCATTGTTTTGCAGTTTGCTCACGTCAGAGAAGAGCTTCATCCAGGTCGTTTCTCCATGAAGAATAAATCTGAGGTATGCAATCAAATTATATATACATCACCATGCCCTTTATCATAATAACACCTAATCAGCGATTTAATGTTTCTACTTTGGTTGTGTAGGCACAGATGGGCAAAATTTCAATTAGACAAGAACCGTGCATATATGGCCTAAATACACGCATTGTTCAAGAACATCAAGAAGTAGCTGAACCTGAACGTGTAGTCACAAGACCCATGATATCACAACCATCTTCACCTGAACATCATCGCATGCACGCCAATTCCAACACCATCAGTGACTGGTCACCTCTGGATGATGGCATTGAGTGTTTCCTCCCAAATTGTTCAGATAAAGTTCCCTCTAAGGAGGAAGTTGATGCACATATTTTTGGTATTCTTAATCAGCCGACTACTAAAAGAAGACTACCGGTATTCGCGGCACTTTGCTAGGGGAAGTATATCCCATGACTAGGAAAAAGACTCCTCACTGTGGAAATTACTCTCAAAACCATATATTTTTTTCTATTATTTGAATAAATAATGTCACCCCTGGTAAATAAATACCATCGTAGTTGGGTGTGCTGCTAACAAATACTATTACGTGACATTTAATGGTCAGTTGATGGCTAGATTACCAGTGCTGTGCATACATTTTAGAATAATAACATTTTTTCATAAAAGGCATAACCATGATTTTTGATTCAACAACCATCTTTACTGATTCTCTATTGAGTTCTGAATTTCACATTCGGCATATGACCAACATTAGTACATGTTTGAATTCGTTGTAAAATTGATAGTATCACTGAGCTATTGTAATTTTGATTAAAACTGCACTTTAGAACTTTAACAAATAATTTTGACAAATACACAATTGATTCAGACATGTGTTTTGTATTGCACTAACTCGTCCTCAAATTAGGCAATACTGTGATTGAAGAATGTTACCACTGCAATTAATAGTGTATCCTGGGATGGCTATTTTCAGACTTCATTACAATAATTGTTTAGAGTACAGTAAGCCTAATGGTAAGCGCATCCAGCTTTTAATTCAAGCAACCTGGATTGTTTGCAGTCCCAGCCTTTAGTAGAAATTAGATTTGAAGAGTTTTGCTAAGAAATGCCCAAATATGAAATTTGTTTGAATATTTCTATAAAATATTCAATAATATTTTTTTCGGGTTAATGATTTTTTTTCTCCCTTTCATTTTGAGTACTATTTTTCTCTTCTTTGAATCTTTTTTTTCAATTTCATCCTTTTGTAATATACTACAATATTTTATTTTATTTTATTTCGCCTTTATAAATTAGATTATGTGATTTGTTCAAATTATCGTCATTAATATCTCGATCTAGATATCAAAATTATAAGATTTTACGATCTCATACATCTTCAACGATGCATGTCTTAGGTAGAATTGTGTAAAAAAGTATCGATGCAAAATCATAATTTTTTACATCATTGATTTGATGAAATATTAGCATGTTTCGACGACAATCGGTTGACTTTTGGTCAGCATTATTAGTGACTCAAGAAGGATAACGTTCTCCTTTTGAAATGATGAAGATTTAGATTTAAGGTCTATAGAATAAATATAATAATTGTAGTTTTTTTTTATAATAATGGGCCCATGGTAAATCAATTAATAGTTCAAATATGTCCTTAATATTTAACAAATATTTACGGCAGAAAATGGTAATAAAATATAAAACTTGTTCATTCCACCCTTATGAATTCTCTCACATTATATAGAAATCAAAAATACATCATTTCAATTGTTAGAAGTTTAAAATCTTGACACACCACAAAACAAAAAATCTCTTCGTTACATACACATCTAATGCAAGCAAAAATAAGTTTGAAATCTAAAATTCGGACCCTTGAAAAATTGACTTCGTTCACACTCTTTAGAATCCAAAGAATCACAAAGGACGTGTTTGACGGTGCTCACCGTATGGAGGGAAATAAATATCATCTACTACAACGATGTCAAGAGTAAGTTTGTACGACTCGGTCTCCAGACTCCCCTTGAGTGGGATAATTGAGCACTCATGTGACAATTCTTTAATGTAGTCGAAAACATACTCTCACTCTGCAATACCTATAAAATGCATGAGTAATAGTGTATTATAAGTATTATGAAACTACTCTCTCTATTCCATAAAAAGTGTCTCATTTGCACATTTTATTTATCTCAAAATAATTGTTCCTTTATAATACCAATATAGTATTTATTATTATTTTTCCAATACTATACCTCTATTTATTAACTTTCACTTTATCCAACTATTCTACTAACTAATATTAATAAGGATATTATAATAAATAATTTAATTTTATCATTAAAACCAACACATTTATCATTTTCTTAAGAATAATGTATTGTTTAAATAAGACATTTTTATGAGATGGAGGAAGTAATAATTAACATGTAAGTAAATTATTTGAAATAGGCCGTTGCTTTCGGCCCCTTATGTCTTCCATTGACTAACTACATCTAATATGTAGTACAAGTATACCAAACAAGATACCTCCCAATTATACTTGTGAATCCTCTCCAAATTCATGAAGTATTTATGGTAGACAATATCGACATATGTCACACTTTTGTCAATAATGGTTGTGCCAACCAAAAATAGAAAGTATGTTTTCAATGTACATTGTCTATGATACGAAACTTGTGCACCGTCACCAGCATTATTTTCAGCGACATCCAAGTGGTTAATATAATTTTGCTTCATAAATGAAAATCCCGTATGACATCCTCTGGAATCTAGAATCTCCTTTTGATAATTACACATATTAGCTCCTAATTATGTCACCATTAGCACAGTCCGCAATATTTTTCAATAATTAAATTAGCATTCGGTATTATGAAATCTAAAATTGACATTAACACAATCCATTTTGAAATTTGTATATGTTGGTTCTATTATGGATCAGCCAAATGACAAAGTGACCAATGCTTAATCCATCTCAAATCGACTCAATTTGGTCGAAGGTATAAAATTAATTCACACGATAAGATCAACATACAATATTTGATCTCAATTGTTCACTATACTCATCTAGAATCTTGAAATGTCTTGGGTGTTGGAGTGCTAACTGTAACACCCTTCTAAAATACCCCAAATATTTAATTAAAAATAATAAACATATAACAATTCAGAGTAATTATGCCATTCAAGGGTGTCACACAATTATTCACACCATTCAACAATATAACGGTCATGCTCTTTTATTAATTCAAAACATAAACATTTGCATAAAACGCAACGGATAGAGATCTCATCAATCATGTACAACATGTAACAATCACATGTAAATTATTCAACAAAATAAAACATCCCATCCCGATGTTACATCTATCAGAGCACGACCCACTAAGGAGACTACACTAGACTCCAAGCATTCGCTTCTACTCAACTCATTTCTCGTTACCTGAAAAATAGTTGTAAGGGTGAGTTCCTCAATCAATATAATAAGCATTATAAAATATCATGCAATGTTAAGTAATTTAACACATTAATCACCCTAATCACAACATACAATCAGTAACAGCACATCAGCTCACATCACACTCAACATTCCATAACACACAAGTATAACCTCAAATCATACTCTACAACAACACAAACACACGTATAATATTGGAATACATCCATTCATATTATACGCCATACATACATTATGCAATGAGACTCCACACATGCGGTACCGACTATTCTTGAACATATAGTTCAAGCTCACCGATCCCTCCAGATACGGCTACTAAGCTCACTAGTCCCACTCATTTGAGACCTAGTTACTCACTCACTAATTCCTCACCATGGGAATTAGCTACAGCCCCGAAGGCTAGACTATGCACACTAATCATCTAGCATGCAAACATCAACAACAATTCCACAATAATTCACTCACTAATTCCTCACCATGGGAATTAGCTACAGCCCCGAAGGCTATGCTATGCACGCTAATCATCTAGCAATGCAGCATCAACAACAATTCACAACGGACATATGCTCACACTCTAAGCCATACAACAGTCCATTCACACATACATGCATAATACATACATTCACATCATTATGCATACCATCATACATCATCAACACATGTAAATCAATTAAACACAGTATTAGCACCCTCTACTAATACCTATACTGCTCAAAACAACGGGAAATAATCCCTATTACATCATACGCCAACATAGGTCAACTCTCAATTATGTACACAATATTAAAAAGCCAATTTTTCCACTCTGTAACAGTGTTAACCGGTTAACGCCCTGGGTTAACCGGTTAACGCAGGCAAAACACGCTCACTGCCCAAAACTTAACAGTGTTAACCGGTTAACACCCTGGGTTAACCGGTTAACGCAGGCAAAACAGCACCAATTTCACAAATTATAACAGTGTTAACCGGTTAACACCCTGGGTTAACCGGTTAACGCAGACAAAACAGCAGTTCCTGCGCTAACACAAGGCAGAATGCAGAATTCTCCGCATTTTCCGCCATTGGAGGACTTCCGGACCTCCGATTCCAATTCCGTAAAAAGCTACACTATCGGAAAATCACGACACATACAATCACGGATTCAATTTCAGTCTACATACAATTTATCCAACGTGATTCTTCAGCATCAACAATCCCAATTAGGGTCAAATAACGGCTTACCACTACCCATTACATATTATCCCATAATACCCATTAATCGACGATAAACCCCCCTTACCTGAGTTAATCGACGAATCTTTAAGCTCCAAGCTCTTCTCTCTTCAACCTTCAGCCCTTGCTCTGTCTCTTTGCCCTTTTCCTCTTTCACGATCGTTTCTCTGTTTTCACGTGAAACTTTCTTTTTACCAAAATGGGATACTTTCTCTTATTTCCAACATATATATATTTTCCAAATAATAATAATAATCCAAAATAATAATAATAAAATTTCCAATTATTTAATTAAATTAATAAGTAAATTATTAATTCAATTTAAATAATTATTTTATTATTATCGGGGTGTTACAACTCTCCCCCACTAAAAGAGTTTTCGTCCTCGAAAACATACCTCAAGCGAACAACTCTGGGTAAGACTCCTTCATCTTACTCTCCAGTTCCCAAGTCACATTGCCACCTGCTGGTCCTCCCCAAGCTACCTTCACCAAGGCAATCTCTTTACCCCGCAACTGTTTCAACTCTCGATCCTCAATCCTCATAGGTGATGTTTCAACAGTCAGGTTATCTCTCACCTGTACATCATCTACTTGGACTACATGCGACGGATCATGAATGTACCTCCTCAACTGAGACACATGAAAAACCTCATGCAAATTCGCAAGCGACGGCGGTAAAGCGACACGATAGGCTACCTCCCCTATCCTCTCCAAAATCTGATAAGGACCAATAAATCGAGGAGTCAACTTCTTCGACTTCAAAGCTCGACCAACACCAGTTATCGGAGTAACACGAAGAAACACATGATCTCCCTCTTGGAACTCAAGTGACTTCCTCCTCTTATCATGATAACTCTTCTGACGACTCTGAGCAATTCTCATCTTCTCCTGAATCATCTTAATCTTTTCCGTAGTTTGTTGAACAATCTCCGGTCCAACCACAGCACTCTCACCGGACTCATACCAACATAAAGGTGTCCGACATCTCCTACCATACAAAGCTTCAAACGGTGCCATACCAATGCTCGAATGAAAACTATTGTTGTAGGTAAACTCAATCAAAGGCAAATAACAATCCCAAGCGCCTCCTTTTTCCAAAACACAAGCTCTCAAAAGATCCTCTAATGACTGAATCGTCCTCTCAGTCTGACCATCAGTCTGCGGATGATATGCAGAACTCAATCTCAGCTTAGTTCCCAAAGCCTTCTGCAAACCTTCCCAGAACTTCGATGTAAATCTAGGATCTCTGTCCGAAACAATACTCGACGGAATACCATGCAAACTTACAACCTTCTCAATATACAACTCAGCCAATCTCTCTAACGGATAATCCATTCTGATCGGAATGAAATGAGCCGACTTCGTCAATCTATCCACAATCACCCAAATAGTTTCAAAATTCTTATTTGTCCTCGGCAAACCAGAAACAAAATCCATACTGATACTATCCCACTTCCACTCTGGAATAGCCAACGGTTGCATTAGCCCAGACGGCTTCTGATGCTCAATCTTTGACTTCTGACAAGTCAAACAGGAATAAACAAAACTCGCAATTTCTTTCTTCATTCCCGGCCACCAAAATAACTTTTTCAAATCATGATACATCTTCGTAGCTCCAGGATGAATACTCAGGCCGCTACGATGTCCTTCCTCCAGAATACTCCTCTTAAGTTCGGTAACATCCGGAATACACACCCGATTACCAAATTTCAAAACACCATTCTCATCAACTCTGAATTCGCCACCTTGGCCTTGATTCACTAAAGTCAACTTATCAACCAAAGACACATCGGATTTCTGACCCTCTCTGATCTCATCCAGAATACCACTTGTCAACTTCAACATTCCCAATTTAACACTATTGTGAGTACTCTCACACACCAAACTCAAGTCTCTAAACTGCTCAATTAAATCCCATTCTCTAACCATTAACATAGACATATGCAATGATTTCCGACTCAATGCATCAGCCACTACGTTTGCTTTACCCGGATGGTAATTCAAACCAAAATCATAATCCTTCAGAAATTCTAACCATCTCCTCTGTCGCATATTCAGCTCTTTCTGATCAAACAAATACTTTAAACTTTTATGGTCACTGAAAACCTCAAATCTCGACCCGTACAAATAATGCCTCCACAACTTCAGAACAAATACCACAGCTGCCAACTCTAAATCGTGCGTCGGATAGTTCCTCTCATGAACTCTCAGTTGTCTCGAAGCATAAGCTATAACCTGCTTATTCTGCATCAACACACCCCCCAAACCCAACAATGAAGCATCACAGTAAACTTCAAATAGTTCCGACGAACTCGGTAATATCAAAATAGGAGCAGTAGTCAACCTTCTCTTTAACTCTTGGAAACCTTCTTCACATTTTGAGTCCCAAACAAACGCTTGCCCCTTTCTAGTCAACATCATCAACGGTAACACCAACTTAGAAAATCCCTCAATGAACTTCCTATAATACCCTGCAAGTCCAAGAAAACTCCTTATCTCAGAAACTGACTTCGGAGCTTCCCACTTAGATACCGCTTCTATCTTAGAAGGATCAACAGCAACACCACCTCTTGAAATCACATGACCAAGAAAACTAACCTCTTCTAACCAAAATTCACATTTAGAGAGTTTAGCAAATAACTTCTTTTCTCGTAGAACTTCTAAAACCACTCTCAAATGCTCAGCATGCTCTTCTTCAGATTTCGAATACACCAAAATGTCATCAATAAACACCACAACAAACTGGTCTAGGTACGGATGGAAAATTCTATTCATATACTCCATGAATACTCCAGGCGCATTAGTCACACCAAAAGGCATTACAGAATACTCATAATGTCCATACCTTGTTCTGAAAGCAGTCTTCTGAATATCCTCGGTTTTCACACGTATCTGATGATACCCAGATCTCAAATCTATCTTGCTGAACACACTCGCACCAACCAACTGATCCATCAAATCATCAATCCTCGGCAAAGGATACCGATTCTTGATCGTCACTTTATTCAGTTGCCTGTAGTCCACACACAACCTCATAGTACCTTCTTTCTTCTTAACCAATAACACTGGTGCACCCCACGGTGACACACTCGGACGAATAAATTTCTTATCCAACAGATCTTCCAACTGACTCTTCAATTCAGCTAACTCAACAGCAGACATTCGGTACGGAGCCATCGATATCGGCCTAGTACCAGGTACCAAATCAATCGAGAACTCAACTTCACGCTCTGGCGGCAATTCATTCACTTCTTCAGGAAACACATCAGGAAAATCACACACCACGGCTAGATCACAATTCGCCAGTTTATCTTTAGCCTCCAAAGTCGCTAACAGCATAAACAACTCTGCCCCATTTGCTACTTCCTCATTCACCTGCCTTGCTGATAGAAATAAACTCTTTCCTTCCTCAATCTCAGGAAATATCACAGTCTTATCAAAACAGTTGATAGAAACTCGGTTAAACACCAACCAGTTCATTCCCAAGATAACATCAATCTGCACTAGTGGAAGACACACAAGGTCTATCCCAAAGTCTCTACCAAAAATACTCAAAGGACAATTCAAGCAAACTGAAGTAGTAGTCACTGAACCCTTCGCAGGAGTATCAATCACCATACTACCATACATCTCAGATATCTCTAACTTAAGTTTAACAGCACAATCCAAAGATATAAAGGAATGAGTAGCACCGGTGTCAATAATAGCTACAAGAGGAAAGCCATTAATATAACACGTACCTCGGATCAAACGATCATCTGCAGAAGTCTCAGAACCTGATAAAGCAAAGACCTTGCCTCCTGACTGATTCTCTTTCTTCGGCTTAGGACACTGTGGACTGATATGACCCAACTCTCCACAGTTGAAACAAGTTACAGTCTTCAACCGACACTCTGCAGCCAAATGACCACCTTTTCCACACTTGAAACACTTCATCTCAGCACTGGTACACTCATGGACCCGATGTCCAGCCCGACCACATCTATAACACTTAGCAGGGGCACTAGAGTCTCCCCCACTAGGCCTCTTCATCCCACTCTGCTTCTGGAAACCTTTGCCAGCTGCATACGGTTTCCCACGAT
Source organism: Lathyrus oleraceus (assembly GCF_024323335.1). Lineage (NCBI taxonomy): Eukaryota > Viridiplantae > Streptophyta > Magnoliopsida > Fabales > Fabaceae > Lathyrus > Lathyrus oleraceus. Next base: position 168,340,307 of record NC_066585.1, on the reverse strand, counting down.
CATTCTGATTCTTGCCTTTCCTATCAACTCTCTGTTGATAGCTCTCTGCTCTGGCTTTGGAATCCTGTTCAAAAATCCTGCAACAGTCAACCAAGTCAGAAAACACTCTGATCCGTTGGTATCCAATAGCCTGCTTGATCTCGGGACGCAACCCGTTCTCAAACTTCACACATTTTGAAAATTCTCCAGCAGCCTCATTATAGGGAGTATAATACTTTGACAGCTCTGTGAACTTAGCAGCATACTCAGTAACAGACCGATTGCCCTGCTTCAATTCCAAGAACTCTATCTCTTTCTTCCCTCTGACATCCTCTGGAAAGTACTTCCTCAGGAATCTCTCTCTGAACACAGCCCAAGTGATCTCAGCATTTCCAGCAGATTCCAACTCAGTGCGGGTAGCAACCCACCAATCATCAGCTTCTTCTGACAGCATATGCGTACCGAACCTGACCTTCTGGTTATCGGCACACTCAGTTACTCGGAAGATTCTCTCGATCTCCTTCAACCACTTCTGAGCACCATCTGGATCGTATGCTCCCTTGAACATTGGAGGATTGTTCTTCTGGAACTCACTCAGTTGACGAGCAGCTCCCATTCCCACAACATTCGGATTCCCTCCAAGTACTCCAGCTAGCATACCCAGAGCCTCAGCAATCGCAGCATCATCTCTACCTCTTCCAGCCATCTCTATTCTGAAAACCCAAACAACTAAAACAATGAGTACTGATAGGGTTACACAACACCCATACCGTACAGGGGAAACAGAATAATTACGACTCGACTCGACCGACTATGCTCTGATACCACTAATGTAACACCCTTCTAAAATACCCCAAATATTTAATTAAAAATAATAAACATATAACAATTCAGAGTAATTATGCCATTCAAGGGTGTCACACAATTATTCACACCATTCAACAATATAACGGTCATGCTCTTTTATTAATTCAAAACATAAACATTTGCATAAAACGCAACGGATAGAGATCTCATCAATCATGTACAACATGTAACAATCACATGTAAATTATTCAACAAAATAAAACATCCCATCCCGATGTTACATCTATCAGAGCACGACCCACTAAGGAGACTACACTAGACTCCAAGCATTCGCTTCTACTCAACTCATTTCTCGTTACCTGAAAAATAGTTGTAAGGGTGAGTTCCTCAATCAATATAATAAGCATTATAAAATATCATGCAATGTTAAGTAATTTAACACATTAATCACCCTAATCACAACATACAATCAGTAACAGCACATCAGCTCACATCACACTCAACATTCCATAACACACAAGTATAACCTCAAATCATACTCTACAACAACACAAACACACGTATAATATTGGAATACATCCATTCATATTATACGCCATACATACATTATGCAATGAGACTCCACACATGCGGTACCGACTATTCTTGAACATATAGTTCAAGCTCACCGATCCCTCCAGATACGGCTACTAAGCTCACTAGTCCCACTCATTTGAGACCTAGTTACTCACTCACTAATTCCTCACCATGGGAATTAGCTACAGCCCCGAAGGCTAGACTATGCACACTAATCATCTAGCATGCAAACATCAACAACAATTCCACAATAATTCACTCACTAATTCCTCACCATGGGAATTAGCTACAGCCCCGAAGGCTATGCTATGCACGCTAATCATCTAGCAATGCAGCATCAACAACAATTCACAACGGACATATGCTCACACTCTAAGCCATACAACAGTCCATTCACACATACATGCATAATACATACATTCACATCATTATGCATACCATCATACATCATCAACACATGTAAATCAATTAAACACAGTATTAGCACCCTCTACTAATACCTATACTGCTCAAAACAACGGGAAATAATCCCTATTACATCATACGCCAACATAGGTCAACTCTCAATTATGTACACAACATTAAAAAGCCAATTTTTCCACTCTGTAACAGTGTTAACCGGTTAACGCCCTGGGTTAACCGGTTAACGCAGGCAAAACACGCTCACTGCCCAAAACTTAACAGTGTTAACCGGTTAACACCCTGGGTTAACCGGTTAACGCAGGCAAAACAGCACCAATTTCACAAATTATAACAGTGTTAACCGGTTAACACCCTGGGTTAACCGGTTAACGCAGACAAAACAGCAGTTCCTGCGCTAACACAAGGCAGAATGCAGAATTCTCCGCATTTTCCGCCATTGGAGGACTTCCGGACCTCCGATTCCAATTCCGTAAAAAGCTACACTATCGGAAAATCACGACACATACAATCACGGATTCAATTTCAGTCTACATACAATTTATCCAACGTGATTCTTCAGCATCAACAATCCCAATTAGGGTCAAATAACGGCTTACCACTACCCATTACATATTATCCCATAATACCCATTAATCGACGATAAACCCCCCTTACCTGAGTTAATCGACGAATCTTTAAGCTCCAAGCTCTTCTCTCTTCAACCTTCAGCCCTTGCTCTGTCTCTTTGCCCTTTTCCTCTTTCACGATCGTTTCTCTGTTTTCACGTGAAACTTTCTTTTTACCAAAATGGGATACTTTCTCTTATTTCCAACATATATATATTTTCCAAATAATAATAATAATCCAAAATAATAATAATAAAATTTCCAATTATTTAATTAAATTAATAAGTAAATTATTAATTCAATTTAAATAATTATTTTATTATTATCGGGGTGTTACACTAACCATGTAGGTCCACCCCCGCGCCACCTTAAAGGAATCAAAGCCACCGTTCAAGATCATCAGTTTTCCAAATGCATTAGTTTCTGGTTCCCGAACATAACATTTGCCCATCTGTGGGAATCGACTTCCGATTCCTATGATTTCCACGATTTCATATCTAATCCCTGATTTACTAGTTTGCAACCTCCACATGTCACTGAATCAAGAACAAATCGACCTCTAATTCACACGTTTTCCATGAATTCGCTTTCACATCCACCTTCTAACTCAATTCTTCGCAATCTCCTCATATCTCATTATCGAGAAGCACTCAGAAGCCAAGACAAAAATATATATACCAATTGATTCAATTTATCATCTTCTCAACCTCTATTCTTAGAAATTCAGATTTTTCGATTCTCTCATAAACTCCACAAAGTGGCAAAAGGAAGGATCTGAGATTCAGATCTAGGGTTTCTCTGGTGTGCAAAGGTGATGTCCATGAAGGTCACGTCGGGAATTCACAGTATATATTTCGATCTAATGTTTTCCATGTTTTCGATCTCTCTCGTGGTACTTATAATGGCGACCTAGAAGATACTACAAGTTCATAGTTAACACCAAGCACAAATCAAATTCTGAGGCACCTTTAATGGGTACCAAAGGATCTTCGGGCGGTTTATGAGCCTACTCCAGGTCAGAACCGATGTTTCCCTTATCACTTGGTCCAGTCCTTATCAGAAAGACCGACACAAGTGTTGGTGTAAGCCCTAGAGGCCAATACTTTTGGTACTTGTATCGAATTATTTATTAATAATAAAAGGCTTTTTCTTTATTACGTTTGTTTAGTAAAGTCCCTGGAATAGATAGTCCGTTTAATGTATTAAGTGTGACTTAATCATGAGAACACATTAAACATAAGGACATTATTCCTAAAGTATCCGTAGTCGAGCTTTAGTGTGAAGTGGGATAACATTAAAGCATTAAGACTATTATGTTTGTAGACTGATGATCACATCTCATGGATCATGGATAAAGAGTTATCAAGTCTTAAACATAGGTATGAATATTATGAGTAATATTTATACCGGATTGACCCGCTATGAGAATACTATATAGAAAGTTATGCAAGGTGTCATAAGTTATTCTCATGGTGATAATAGTGTATTCCACTCTTCGACCTGAAACCACTATGGATCCTAGATGTAGAGTCGAGTGCTTTATTGCTGATCAAACGTTGTCCGTAACTGGATAACCATAAAGACAGTTGATGGGTACTCCACAAAGCATGCTGAGGGACATGAGTGTCCTAGATGGAATTTGCCCATCCTGCGTAACAGGATAAATGTCTATGGGCCCAATATTGAACTGGACAAGGATGACACGGTCTATACCTTGTGTTCAATATAGACATAAGGGCAAAAGGGTAATTATACACATAATTATTATCACAGAAGGAATTGTCAGATCACATGACATTTTCGTGTCTTGGGTAGCAGTGATGTGTTGCTAGATACCGCTCACTGTTTATTATGTTAAATACATGATTTAATATAATTGCCAACGCCGCGAAAACCTACAGGGTCACACACAAAGGACGGATTGAAGAGAGATAGAGTAACTAAGGAATATCGTAAGGTACGGTACCCTTAAGTGAATTATAGAACATCGTAAGGTACAGTGTACTTGAGTAGAATACGAAATATGGTAAGGTACCATGGGCTTAAGTGATTTTGGGCATATTATAAGATATGGGCCAAAATACACTTAAGTGGGCTTTTTAGCTTGAAGCCCACACAAGTGGTTCTATAAATAGAACCCTTGTGCAGAAGCAAAAATTGCGGTTGCATTATTTTTGTTTTCTATCACTCTCTCTCTCTCACTCAAAGCCTTCATTCGTACCAGCTAGCACTGAGATTGAAGGAACCCGTTCGTGTGGACTGAGTAGAGACGTTGTCATCGTTCAACGTTCGTGATCGCTTCGTGGATCTGCATCAAAGGTTTTGATCGTCACAAGAGATCTGCACCAAAGGTTTCAGTCGTCACAAGAGGTAAATATTCTATCACTGATCATGACCATTCGTAAGGATCTCTAAAGGAGAAATTTTTAATTTCCGCTACGCTTTGGGTCGCAATTCTCCTTCAACAAGGTCACTGCTTAAGGTATATAAGCATTCGAGATCAAATATCGGTTCATAAGTGAACACAGTAATTTCACCAGGGTTGGAGTCCAAACGAGGATGCTCATAATCAACATTTCCTTATTAACATTTCCATGTTTGGATAAGTTGACTATTGAGTCCCTGGAGTCAGGCTAACGAAAGCAAATGGAAATGACCGACCATGCAATTAGAAAGAAGGCACCTTGGATTCTGGTCACAACGAGACCGGTTGACTGTAATCCCAGACTCCCAACCGACTTCACTGTCCCAAAGGAAAGACTAGGAGATGAGGGTTATCCATCCTCCCTACACATAGGAAAAGGAGGCAGAACTCCCAAGGGATGTTGTCCTCTTTCGACTGTTACATCAGGTTCAGTGGAAGGCAAACATTTGATTGGATCGCCCATAGATAGTTCATCAGCCACCTGTAAGTTGATTTAGGTATATATCGACTCCAGAGTAAGAAGTTGCTGAAAGGTCTCGGCCCCGGTGATCAAGAAGAACTTCGTCAAAGCATTGAAAAGAAAAATTCGATAATCCTAAAGTTTCACTGGTCGCCATTAAGTTACATCCTGATAGGAGCCGACCATCCGACAATAGGGCAGCATGTAGTTACAATGTAGAGTACCTCAACACCATGTCCAACCAAAGAAGACACCTTAAAGAAGGGAAATTCACTCATCTCGATACCCCAGGGAAGGACAACAACCAAACACCTCGGACACCGTCCATCCACGTTGGAGTCGCGGTTGAAGGTTTATCTATCTAGTCATTTAATTTTTTATTTGTAATAAATTCAATATATATATATATATATATATATATATATATATATATATATATATATATATATATATATATATATATATATATATATATATATATATTCTTCCTTTATTGAATGTTTCTTTGTCTCTCTTAATTTTAGAGTGCTCAAGACAGAGGCGACAAAGATTAAAAAAACATGAATGTGTATCAGATACAAACTTAACATATTTATGTGATTCTGACACGACTTAAAACTCATTCCATACTCGATTGTGTATCCGATATAGACCTAATGCATTTATGCGATTATGGTATGGCTTAAGTGCATTGCTTGCATGAATGTGTATCTGATATATACTTAACACATTTATGCGATTATGACACAGTTTAAACACATTGCATACCCAATTGGGTATCCGATATAGACAAAATTATTGTTGCGATTTTGATATGGATTAAACGCATACCTTACATGAATCCTCGTCTGAGGCATATTAAACATATTTCTGCATAGCTGGTGCACCCCCATTTTCAAATTTAGCCAATCTAATGGCATATGCGGTGGATTCTTGAGACGTCCACCTCGACCCAAGCCAAGCCTCGTAGGCAGGGACGATGATCCCACCCTTAGTCGAGGAACAATCCTATGTGACACTGAGCATAGAACAAAAGTACACAACCATATCGCACTGATTTCTCTGATCGCCGGCCTCGCCCCGGTAAACGCAAGAAAACAACCAAACATGATGTACAAACTAATATACTACTATGACAAATGCTAAATACAACCAACAAGTATAATAGCCAATAATGGTTGCTAACATTATTTGATACGCTAAGTCGCAAATCACAAGATAGGGAAACTCCATAGGCACATTTTCCACTTCAGTACAATGAAATGCATTGTTTCCTTCATAAAGAAAGTATCTAGGGTTCTCACGGACAAATGGATAACCCACTATAGCTGATGAGTGACGGTGGTCCAACCTAAACAGACAAACTTCGTAGGGTAAAAGAGTAAGCGCCGAAGTTAAAAAATTCTTAAACAGCGACAATGATAAAACGAAGATAATCGCATAGCTCTAAAGTAAATAACACTCGAATCATTAAGGTAAACTATTTCCATTAAACATTAAATATCATTACATTCGAGATAAAAAAAGCATGAGAAGAATTGTAGGAAATAATATAATACAAATAAAAATAAAATTAAGCGCAATCATCTGGATTCGAGGAACTAGGACCACCTTCTAGAGTCTCCCCAAGAGTAGATTGAAACGCGTACAATATCTCATCTAAAATGATGGCATCATGACAGAACTTCCTCACCTATTCCACAAGTTACTCACATACCCTGAGCATAACCTGTAGAGCACGCTAAAGGGCGTCACGAAGTGCCTTCTTCAAATCGACCGCCTCGTCTTAGAGAATTTTCAAGACTCCAACATGGGCCTCAGTTTCTTGAAGAAGGGATTTCCGATGCTCCTCCACCTGGCAAGTTTTCTCATCAATAGAATCAGAAGCAGCCTGATACCGCTTATATACGTCCTTGAGGGAATCCTCTAGTTTAACCCTACAAGTAACAAGATCAGAAGGAAAGTCATGTATTTTCGCCGTCTCTTGTAAATAGTTGGCAACTTTAACCTCACCAAGCAGTGAAACAAGCTCCTTTTGGAGAGTATATCACATATGCTCCATAACTTCAACCTTCCTTTTCCAAGTATCCATTTCCTTTGAGGGATTAGGTGTGGCCAAAACATTTCCCCATCCAACAGAGATAAGAGATAAGATAGAAGCAGATTTGAACATGTTGTGGGTGAGCTTAGAGGCCCGTTCCATCTTTTTTCCTTTAGGGAGATTATGAATAAAGGATAATCCGACCTCGAAACAGTAGTGCCATCTTCCTCTTGAGTCCGAGCAAGCTGAGAAGAAAAGACATTTAACATTCGCATAAAGGGAGTTATCTCCCTAAAAGCACCACCCTCATTAATGTGAGTCTGTTTTGGAGAACCCTTATCTCGAGAGGATAGTTGTTCCTCATCCCGGGCTTTTTTTTATCGAAATTGGAGGCATGGTTGATTTTTCCACTGTTAAATTGGTCGCATCACCCACAAGTCGACCCATCTTGGGAGTAGAAGCATAAGCCTTTATATCTGAGGCAAAAGAAAGGGTCGAAATAGGAACAGTAGCCGTCAGAGGAATAAGGGTAAAGGTAAAAATCCCAATATTCACCACAACCTGAATACCCTAAGAATTTGCAAGGCGATGGAGCAACTTCAACTTGCTTACTTTATCCATGCTATCTTCAAAATGTAATCATGCGTGTAAAAAAAGCACGAAGACTCCGCTCTCACCAAAAATCTTCCTTCTTTCCTCTTGGCTAGCTACACTCAAAATAGCATGAGTATCAATTCACCTTTTTCTGACATCGGATGAGGGCACCTCACCAAGGCCAAACTCGTCCTCTTAGCCAAACCCATGAAACAAAGATTGCATTTCCTCTTTCATTTATCACCTCGTTCAAAGAATGAGAAGTCGACTTGGTATAATATAAGGGAGCATTCCAATTAAAGTGGATCTTAGACTAGTACTTCAGATACAAAATCCGACAAAAGTGAGGAGAATCAGAAATGAGATAGTACAAAATGTCATGGACTACGAGGGTGAGGGGTTTTACCAGCAAGAAACTGAAGGAGAAGTGCGATCCAAAATGCAGCGGAATTTAAAATTTCTCCTTTAGTGATCCTTACGAATGGGCATGATCAGTGATAAAATTGTTACCTCTTTTGGCAATTGTAACCTTTGATGCAGATCTACGGAGCGATCACGAACGTTGAACGATGACAATGCCTCTACTCAATCCACACGAATGGATTCCTTCAATCTCAGTGCTAGCTGCTACGAATGAAGGCTTTGAGTGAGAGAGAGAGAGAGAGAGAGAGAGAGAGAGAGAGAGAGAGAGAAACGAAATTGCAACTGCACAAATGCTTATACACAAGGGTTCTATTTATAGAACCACTTGTGTGGGCTGCAAGCTAAAAAGCCCACTCAAGTGTATGTGGCCCATATCTTATAATATTCCAAAATCACTTAAGCGCGTGGTACCTTACCATATTTCATATTCTACTTAAGTACGCCGTACCTTACGATGTTCTACAATTCACTTAAGGGCACCTTACATTACGGTATTCCTTAGTTACTTTATCTCTCATAAATTCGTCCTTTTGTGTGTGACCCTGTAGGTTTCATCACCACCACAACTTTGAAGAAATCCATCTTTGAAACATCCAGCTTTGGTGCGATGCATAGAGCTTGGGCTTTGGGCCTCTTAAAGGCTTCATCACCAGCGGAAAGCAAGTCTACCTGGGAATCTTACAGAGATTTATTTAAAGTCTCGTTAAGACTCTGAGATTGCTCCATTTATTGGGTTAAGTCGACATTAGTCGCTTCCAGTTCCAAGCATTTGGTCGACGCAGTCTCATTCTGCTTAGTCATTTCCAATAGGTTGGATTCCTACATCTCCTTTTGCTTCTTCATCTACGAAAGTTGCTTGGTCAATTCCTCTACATGGGTAGTCTGGACCTTCAAGTCATCCTTTGACTAGGTTAGCTCTTTGTTAAGGTGAATCTCGTTCTGTTAGTGTGTGTCACCGCTTCAAATAAACCTCTAGTCATGATGGCACATCTCATCAAATATGCCCCAAGATTTTGGGTCAATTGTTGAACAATTATTAATTTCACTTTCTCAACATCTTCGGTCGCGTTTAGATGGTCGTAAATATATATCAAACCATTGAAGCTATTGGACCAGAACTTGAACTCAGAGGAAGGGTTAGTATGTCGAATGTTGCATGAATCCTACATCAAATTAGTGATTGTCAGGTCGGCTTGACTAACGTCATCACTCATCAGGATCTTCATTTTCTTTGGAGAAATCGACTTTGAGTCCTCGGGGGGAGAAACAAAGATCGACTCGGGATCTGATATGATAAAAACTGCCTTAATGACATCCACCTTTTTCCTTTTGAGGGCTCGGGTCTGAATACCCGTCAAATCACTCTTAGAAATAGATTGATCTCCACGCCTTGCTCTGGCTTTGGTCATCAACTTCTTTTGTTTAGAGAGTTTGAGATTTGTCATTTTTGCTGAAAAGAGAGGACCCAAATAAAAATTAACGAATATGAAGGCTAATAATATCATGAGAGAACAACAAATAAACATGCATAAGCATTACCCAAAAAATTATAAATTTGTTCAGGGTTGTCAGACATCTGTAAAAGATCTTTAACTTTCACTACCTGGAAAGCATCCAAAATGGCCAAAGACGGAATTTCCAAATCATCCAATTTGTCATAGTCAAAGCTAGAGATCGAACAAGGATTGTTCGACTAGTAAATCAGGAAACCGTAGTTCCCGTCTCGCACATACATAACACGGGATCATTTTTTCCCACTCTTAACTCGGAGAAATTTATCCTTAAAACCTTTATAGTTGGCAGTGTAAACTTGTAGAAAGCTTTCCCCAGGAATTTCGCTAAAGGAAACCCAACCTCCTTTTTTTGCCCCCTTTAACTCAAAAAACAAGAAAAATAAACCTAAGGTCGACGTTATGCCCATTGTATCACAAACAATTTCGAAAGCCTTGATAAGACCCCAACCATTGGGGCGTAACTAAGAAGGGGCTATATACAGGGTTTTGAGAAGATCAAACTCAAAGTTGGTAAATGGAATGTGGATTTTAAAGTCCTTGATTATTCCTGAATAGAAATAGAAATACTCTTCTGACACTCCTTTGGGCCGAGTGATACAAACAGTCTCACCAACTATGCAAGGTTCCAGTATAACATCTTATTCATTCCCAGTTGAAGAGATTAAGGTATTATAACAAAGCTTTGAGATGTAACTTTCGTCAATGATACTACGATCATAACTTAAGACCTTTTTGTTTATAAAAAATCCCGTTGCTTCCATCTGAGTATCCAAAAAACCTGAGGATGAAGACTCTGAGTCAATGTTACTAATGGGTGAAGGGATTTCACCATAAACTTCTCTAATAATCCGGTCAAAATCTACTCTACTCAAATAACCCTCACACTCTAGCATACAAGCATTCCAAATCCTATTTTTATCACTAGCAGTAAGAAAAATTGAACATTCCTTTGAGTAGCTATTGTTTTGAAATGAAGACATAGTAAAAAGAATGGAAAATGAAAAAGGAAGTGATACTTGGAGCTTGAAGAAACCGAGCGTCAGATGAAGGACAAATTAATTTGTAAACGCTTAGGAAGGAAATCACTTGGAAAGTAGAGATGCTCCAATAAAAAAACAAAGTCTTTAAAAAGCAATAAAGTTTTGTAACAATCAAGAATTTCAAAAAGGGTAATGATGAAAAGTGGGATTTCCCATAAAAATCATCAAGATCGGGGGAGAGAAATACTTGTCATCATTAAATGGTTGACACCCGTCGTGCAAAAGGACGACTTAGAGAGGGAATTCCTAGATTGTATTGACCAAACAATTCAATCCAGTAGGACCTCGTGATCAGGGGGCTTATGTACATCCCAAAATTCCCTGAAACCGAGTTGGTGCAAAATCCGAGTATGAAGAGGCAAGTAGGTCAGATGATCGTACTCAAACATACAAGTCGGGATCTGGTAGGAGCCCTAAAACAAGTACGCCGGGGTCGACTTCATACATACAAGTCAAACCCGATGTCAATGCTAGGATACCATATGAAGAGTCACAAGATACGGTTACATAATGTTCCATGATGACGTGAGAGTTACAGATATTGATGGGAAATACGTTACATGGCAATTATAGGGGCGGCAAATGTTACATGGCAATTATAGGGGCGATAAACGTTATCTAAGGCTGCCTTTATGAGGGATATGAGGAGGCAAGCATTAATGGATCATGGATGAGTCGGGCCATATAAATAGGAGATTCCCTGGATGAAAGGGAGAAGCAAGAATCACCTAAGAAAATACATAAACAAACACTTAAAACCAATCGTTTGGGGCTCTCCCTGATAGATAATGGGGAAGTCAACCTTTTAGTGTTTTTAGCAAGAAGATTCTGGAATGATTATAATTCCCTCAAGGTGGTCAGCCGGGATCGATATGGTCGACCCAAAACAAAATTAGATGAAGTTTATAAAATATGTTAAGTATGTCTGTCTGCGCATTAATTTAGTATTTTGAAAGCTAATCATACTTAATTTCAAATTGAAACATGGTTGAAGTTTAATATGTTTAGAACCTTCTTCCCATTCTAATCTTATAAAATAAATCAATAATTCCTAAACATCCAAGGGCTACCTTTTAGGGTTCTTTAGTGGTATTATTTATTTTCCTTAGTGGTTTTGAACAAACCAAGTTCAAAGTAAATAGTAGGTAATCCCTTAGGATTACACCATACATTGACGAATCCATTTGATATAAAGCTTTAGTGAACAAGTTTTTATGTAAAAAGTTTTCCTAAAATGCAAGGTTCAATTATTATTGAGGATTCTTGCATCTCTCCTTCATGATGCTTCTTAGTCATTGCTGATTAGTCGAATTTCATGTTGCATGTTAGAAGCATTATAAAGGCAAGCAAGAGAGGTTTCCAATCGTGAATGGATCAACCAAAATTGTTTTAGAGGACTCGTGTTGATCCATGAGAGAGTGATAGAAATGACACACCCACTTAAAGGAACCAATACAAGTAAGAATAAGGTCATCATCTCACCACAGCCAACTGCCACCAGATCCAAGGAAACACCTTGTTGCATGTGATAAGTTATCTCTGCCACTAGCTCTAGTTTAGTCATGTAAATGAGTTTCTAGACATATGTATAGTCCCCTCAGAGATGCAAGATCATACTTCTTGAGAAGTATAAGGCCCCAATGACTGAAAGATTTGTGGAAACTTGGGAGGAGGGAAAGTAGCTCCACTACCGCTTAGGATAACTCCCCGGATGCAAACCCCGGTGGTTTGGACTTCTTTGTAATGGGATCTCATTGGGATTTTTCCTTACCCATATCCCCTTTTGCCTCATCTAGAATAGCAAATAGAGAACGATCATTCACGTTCTTGCTCCGCCTATCAGAGGAGAGCGTCATTGTTCAACAACTTTCTCTTGCCCCTTATGTGAATTCTCGTTCTCTACCAGGGTCGTATCAATATTTCCACATGTTTGGACAAGATTTGAAGTTAAGGTAGAGAAGGTGAGCACCTCATCCACAAAGAAGGCCTTCATTCTCTTGAAAATATCATTAAGGGATGTCATGTTATATGCAAAATATGACAAATGATAGTCAACATAGTACTATAAAAATGACAAAGGCAAACATAAAATAAATCCTCTATTCACCAGACAAATTTTCTCTCTCTAGAGCGGTGGTGGCGTCTGATAGGCCGCAAGTGCATGACTTTATCGATTTTAATATTAAATATTATTGATTCCATAGGGACCAATCACCAATTACCGTTATCTGTTACTACGACATTTATCTAACATTACATATATAGTTTGATTTGCGCAAAATTAAAAATACATGTTTAATTCAAATTTTAATAACAAGAGACCTAAATGTGATTTCCATCAACCATTGTTACTCATGTAAATTGCATCACTTTAACTTTATGACGAGAAAATGTTTTTCGTAGAAAAAATTATGTTAGAGATCTCGTTCGCTTTCATGTGTTTCGTACCGAATTTCAAATCCGCAGTGACCCGTTGCCGCGTGATACAAGTTACAACTTTGAAATCCATTTTAGAAAATAATTATCTCTTATTTAATGAAAAACTATTTTTGGTACTAAAATTTATTTAAAGGTAACGTCTGCTTTTGCGTGTTAGTTACCGGATTTTAAACTCATAAACGTCCGCTTTCGTGTGATACAATTTACTAGTTTAAAATCTCATTTGAAAGTTAGTAGTTTCTTAATTAATTTAGAAAGTGATTTCACTGTTTTTAAAAATTAAAATCTGAATTTTCTTTAGTCAGATACCGTTTTCGCTCTTTCGAGTCGAAACTGGTATCACTCTATTTCTACTTTCATAGTAAATTAGCCTTATAAAAAATTTAAAACTAAAAATCATTCTCGTTACAAAGTTATTGTTCATGCAATTACATAGTGCCGTCGATATGACAATCTTCATATTTCGGACTCAACAGATGTACTCACACATATTGAAATCAGTAAATGATAAGCATATTGTTAAACAAAACATGATTAAAGTTACTGAAATACGAACCTAAAAAATTAATAAAAATTAAAACTTGCATATAATGAATTTTCTCTGAAGGGAGACTTTGATCCGATACAAAATTAGAATTAAAACAACAACAACGAAAATTACAGGAATAAAACGACAACAAAAAATGTTAAAAATACAACAACAACAATGAAAATAAAAGGCTCCAAGTGTATGAAACAATATTTGCAAGAACACCTCAATATGGAATATTAATGTTTTTACATGTGAATTCTATGACTCTTACAAAGCTTGGATTCCAAAAATAATGAACTAAGGTCCTATTTATAGTCTAAGGATCGTCTTGGAACTACTGGATTCGTGCAAAGTGAGTGGAGATAATGCTGAAAGTGGGATAAACCAAGAGCTGGAACATGGGCGAGAAAACTGCATCAGACCGTCATATGATGGGCATTAGCTAGGCTGATGACCTGTCTGTCACGACAAATGTCAGTTGGGCTGATGGTATGCCCGTCATGGTAGCTTGACTTATGCTCCTTGCTTTATGAACTCTTGACTGATGGTCTGGGTGCCGCAGTCTATGACGACCGTCATGACTGAGCTGTGCCTGTGACAGTAGAAAACTTGGAATATTTTTTTATTTCGCCATTTTTTCGTGCGCAAGTCATAAAGCGATCAACACCTAAAATTTGTAATGATTTAATACATACTCCGATGATTAACTTTAAGACTGAATAAATCACAACATATTAGAAACTCCATCATTCAAAATTCAATACATTAATATATATCATTCAACAACATACACCATTCAACAAATCATTCAATAACACAATTACACAAGTTGTAAAACAAGCTACTTCATTCCATATAAAGGCTACATGCTGTTGCAATGGCTCTTGAGTAGGAGTTGCTTGTTGCATGTCCACCTTAAGTGCATGTTGCTCCCTAAATAATCAAACATTATAGTCACAAAAGAAGTTAAGAAGCTTACACCACCAAAGTAGATCATTAAGAAAATTAAACAATCACCATATTCTTGTTAATTACTGTAACATGTAAATTTAATTCACCTACAGCAATAAAACATTGCAATTAGTTAGACTATTAGTTCTACATAGTTTTACACAAAGTCATTCTCGATAAATCACAAACTAAATGATTCTCCAAAGTAGTTTTACAAAATTTAAAGCAATAAAACATTGCAATTAGTTATTACCTTGGTAGGAAGTTCTGTTGGGGTTCATCTCAAAGTTTCTTGTCGCTCTGTTCTAAAAAAACGAAATAAAATGAATTACAATGAAAAACAATCATAAATCAGTGTTGTTAAATGTCGATAATATGGTGTTATAGCATTTGAGAGTGAGCAAACTGCTATGACAGACTATCCACAATTAACAACATTGACACAAATACGATAAATTTAAATATTATTTCAGTGCATTACCATTAAAAAAACTTTAATATTCTGAAAGACACCTCATTCTGAAAACAACATATATAAATCACTATGACTCTAAAAAATTAGAAAACAGATTGAACTAAAAAATTAGACAAAAAACATTAAGTATTAAAAAAGAATAAATTAATATGTAAATAAAATTAATAAAGTAGACATATCCATATTTTTTAAGCACATTTCCAGATATTTCTTGATAAAATTCTGAAATAATAATAAATAATTATTTTGAAAAATATATTTAAATAACATTACAATATCTTATTTATTTAAAATAAAATAATAATTCTAGCTATTACAATATCTTTCAATAATATTTTTTAAAAGCTCAAATCTTTCATAAAATTTATATTTTTTAAATAAGTAAAAGAAAGACTTAGCCAATCCTAGAGAGAGAAGACTTTAATATTATTAGGGACGATAGAAATTTATAGAAAACAATAAAATTGGCAAATAATTTTTGTTTTCAAAATCAAGTGAAAAGAAAAAACATCACATAACTGATCAGTATATTATCGAAAATATTTGGTATGAAATGATGGATTGGAAACAAATTTTTTCCATCGGAAATAAAAATAAACTTAGCAGTGGAGTATTTAAATATTTAAATCACCATAGTATAGAGTAGTTGTGTGGTCGGCAGCACATAGTATAGTGATGATGTGTGGTCGGCAGCATAGCA
This sequence comes from Lathyrus oleraceus, assembly GCF_024323335.1. Lineage (NCBI taxonomy): Eukaryota > Viridiplantae > Streptophyta > Magnoliopsida > Fabales > Fabaceae > Lathyrus > Lathyrus oleraceus. The sequence goes on along the minus strand of NC_066585.1, from coordinate 168,324,323 downwards.
CAGCACAACACTATGAAATGAAGTGAGACAGAGAGCAGCCAAACTCATTTTCTTATCTAAATTCAAAAAACTGTGGCGGGTACAACACAACAATGGAGGAAGAAAAACTGCACCACCAACTCCAACTCGATGAAAATGATGACAACGAGTGGCGACTCTATGAAGCCTACAATGAACTTCACGCGCTAGCTCAGGAACTACACACGCCCTTCGACGCGCCCGCCGTACTCGTCGTGGGCCACCAAACAGACGGCAAAAGTGCCCTCGTAGAAGCCCTAATGGGCTTCCAGTTCAACCACGTCGGAGGAGGCACCAAAACCCGCCGCCCCATTACCCTCCACATGAAATACGGACCACATTGCGAATCCCCTTCCTGTCATCTCCTCTCCGATGATGACCCTTCTCTTTCTCACCAAATGTCCCTTCCCCAAATCCAGGTCCGTTATTTATTTTTACCTTTTTCAGTTTATCAGTTGTAACTAATTAATTAATTAACTAACTAATTAATTAATTAATTAATTAACTAAACAGGCTTATATTGAAGCGGAAAATGCGAGATTGGAACGTGATTCTTGTAGTCAATTTTCATCTAAGGAAATAATTATAAAAGTGGAATACAAATACTGTCCTAATCTCACCATAATAGATACACCAGGGTTAGTTGCTCCTGCACCAGGTAGAAAAAATAGGGCGTTACAGGTTCAGGCACGGGCGGTGGAGTCGCTCGTGCGAGCCAAAATGCAGCACAAGGAGTTTATTATACTCTGTCTTGAAGATTGTAGTGATTGGAGCAATGCGACGACTAGGCGCGTTGTGATGCAGATTGATCCGGAATTGTCTAGGACTGTGATTGTTTCGACGAAATTGGATACTAGGATACCGCAGTTTGCGCGTCCTTCTGATGTTGAGGTTTTCCTCTCGCCGCCGACTTCTACGCTTGATGGTTGCATTCTTGGTGATTCGCCGTTTTTTACTTCGGTGCCTTCGGGAAGAGTTGGTTCTGGAAGTCACTGTTTGTACTCCTCCAATGATGATTTCAAACAGGTTCAGTACTAAATTATTCTATGGTAAAAGTAATACATTTTGTCGGTAAAAGAAACAATGAATTAACAAGGCCTTGGTTCCTTGTGATTTAAGTCATTTAACATTTGTTGCAGGCAGTAAGCTTTAGAGAGATAGAAGATGTTGCATCCTTGGAGGAGAAATTGGGAAGGCCATTGTCGAAGCAAGAAAGAAGTAGGATAGGTGTGAGCAAACTTAGGCTGTTTCTGGAGGAAATACTACAAAAGAGGTTTATTTGCGATAGAATTTGTCGTTCTTGACTTGTTGTTTCTAGACAATAATTAGAAAATCCATCATTTTTTTATGTATATTCTAAAGCTAAATCCTAAGAATGAACTTGCTAGGTATATAAATAACGTACCGTTGATCATTCCACTTCTTGAGAAGGAGCATCGGAGCGTGACAAGGAAATTGAGTGATATAAAACAAGAGTTGAGGTTCGTATTAATGTTTAAAATGTGTTTGTTGTACGCGACCTTCATAGGAAGGGGCAGGGGTGATACTTTTATATATTAGTTTTATTGTTATCTTAATATGTATTTGTTTCATCACTTGTATATTCTTCAAATTATATACAGCACACTGGATGAAGCCAAGCTGAAGGAGAAAGGAAGAGCTTTTCACGATATGTTCTTGACCAAGGTTTTTGTTTCACAAATTCAATTTTCTTCTCAATATCTGATCATGCTTTATCGGATGAATTTCTTCTGTTGATGGATATTAGAACTCCTACCATGGGAAGGGTTATTTAATATGAACGTTTAACTTGTGGAGTAAGTTTATTTGTCTGTCATATATTCTATATGAACTTGAATATGCATGCTTTTATTTAATTCTTTTCAGCTGTTAGAACCCATAATTCTCTAAACCTTGAAGATGTACTTTATTCTATTTTCACCTCCCAACTCACATATTTTCTACCATTCAGCTGTCATTACTACTTAAAGGGACAGTTGTTGCGCCTCCTGATAAGTTTGGTAAGTTTCCTAAGCTCTCTTTTATGGACACACCTAATGAAAATAGATAATGTTTAATGAAAAAAGAAAGCTCACTGTCTTTGGAGATCTCCTTTCTCTTGGTAAACGGTTATTGTTATATTCCTTAATGTTCTTTTTGTTTTGTTTCAGGTGAAACACTACCAGATGAGCGAATAAATGGAGGTGCATTTGTTGGTGCTGATGGTGTTCAGTTCCCTCACAAGCTAATACCTGTAAGTTATACGATTGTTACAAGCTTGCTTTTCTCAGTACTTATGTTCCACTTATTTTCTTTGCTATCTTCTCTTTTAAATTTTTTATTATAATTACCGTTTTATTTTTCTTCTTTTTTTGGTTGATGAATTCATTTAACTTATGCCTGTAATTACCACTTCATATGAGTTTTGTATTTGTGCTGTGGTCATTTCGCAAAAGCTTTTGAAGTATTTTCAGAATCTCGCTAAGCAAACATTTGATAGGCTGTCTCATCCTTTATAGAATGCAGGAATGCGTCTTTATGGTGGTGCACAATATCACCGGGCAATGGCTGAGTTTCGTTTTGTAGTTGGAGGAATCAAGTGTCCTCCAATCACTCGGGAAGAAATTGTAAATGCTTGTGGAGTTGAAGACATTCATGATGGGACAAACTACTCTAGGTAATTCTGTGTTTTACTTATTCATTCTTGTAATATTTTACTAATCATTAAAATAATTTTTATTTTGACCAATCAGGACTGCTTGTGTAATTGCTGTTGCAAAAGCTCACGACACATTTGAACCTTTTCTTCATCAGGTGATTAATACCATAGAAGTGAAAATTGCTTCCTTTCACTCTTTATTTCTTATAATTTGTTAGGATTACAAGTCAACTTACACCATTATGTTAGAATAAAGAACCAAGGTTTATTGTTTTGCTTCCCTAACTAATATATTAATCCTCCGTTTTTGATACAGTTGGGGTCTAGATTGTTGCATATACTTAAGAGATTACTCCCAATCTCTTTTTACCTTCTTCAGGTACTCTCTTTTTAATCTTTTGTGGGATATAAAACTACTTTTGAGTTTTCATCCTATAGCTTAAGATTTTGAGATAAATGGTTCTTGATGTGTATCCAGAGCCTTTATGAACAACTGGTGTAGAGTTTAATTCTTGGCAGTTGCCAATCTATTCAAAATCATAGTTGAATTTCTGTACAAGTTAGTATGGGCGTGTGCGTTGTCTTGTCTACCCTTCACGCAATTATTTGTCTTTTTTCCTAATACTTTTTATTATGCATTTTGTTTCTGACAGAAAGATTGTGAGTATCTAAGTGGCCATCAGGTGTTCCTCAGGCGTGTTGCCTCTGCCTTCGACAACTTTGCAGAATCTACTGAAAAATCATGCCGGGAAAAGTTAACCACCACTTGCCCTCTATCGCATATTTTCTTTCCACATTGAAAAAATCACGTGCCTTTTTAAAAAACAAAACAACAGAACAAAAACATTCCAAGCTTCATTTTAGATTTGGCCGAATTATATTGACCTTCCTAGATGTGATGAAACTAACCAACACTCTGCCCTCTATTTTTGGAAATTACATTTTATTGACCATGAGTCATATATATATACACCGTATATGTTATTAGTACCCCAAATTGTTTTCTTAATGATTTCTAAATGCCATTTATCAATGCTGCTTTGTCGCAGATGTATGGAGGATTTGGTAAGCACCACACGATATGTCTCATGGTCTCTACACAATAAGGTAGGCTTTGAAATGTTGCATTTTAAATGATCTCACTTCCTAATTTGAATTTTAACTAAACTTGTATGAGCGTCTGGTTACACAATAAGAATCTAGGAGTAAAATATTATTTTCAAAGCTGTTTTTCTTCCTTATTGTTTATATCTAATGCTGCCACTGTCAATTTTTCAGAGTCGGGCTGGATTACGCCAGTTCTTAGATTCATTTGGTGGAACAGAACATTCCAACGATCCTACTGCAACTGTTCTATCACAACCAAATGTGCAAGATAAAGAAGACACAAAGCCACAACTAGAAGTAAAGCTCAGTCATGTGGCTTCTGGAACTGATTCTAGCACATCTAGCCAGACAGCTGAAACAAAGCTTGCTGACCTTCTCGATAGTACACTTTGGAATCGGAGGCTTGCTCCGTCATCTGAAAGGATTGTTTATGGTTTGGTACAACAAATATTTCACGGCATACGAGAATATTTCTTGGTTTCCACAGAGTTAAAGGTTTGTAATGTTTCTTGTTTGTTTCCGCTTTATTTTCGCTTCTATCTTTTAAGCACTACTTATACCTAATATTTTGCAGTTCAACTGTTTCCTTTTGATGCCCATTGTGGACAAGTTGCCTGCACGGCTTCGGGAAGACCTAGAATCTGCGTTTGAAGATGACCTGGAAAATGTTTTTGACATAACCAATCTGCAACTTTCATTGGGACAACAGAAGGGAGATATGGAAATTGAACTGAAAAGGGTATTGCATAAATTATATGACATAGCTTTTTATGGAACAATTTCCAAAGATGGTAACTTTCTCTTGTTTTCTATTGTGTCTAACTCGTTGGTGGTTTTGCAGATCAACAGGCTCAAAGATAAATTCAGAATGATACATGAGCAGCTAATTCAACGCCAAGTCGTGTGAATGTGAACCGCTGCCAGATCTTATGAGTGTAATATTAGGTGTGACTTAAAAACTTATGCAATGTGTGATTACTGATTTTTCATTTGTTTTCTAATTTAGTGCTTTCCTTGTAGTTTATGATAGAAAGTTGCTGCTGTTACTCTATGAATCTTCCTTCTTTTTTCTCCATAAGTTAGTTTTGTCTGTGTTCCTCCTGTACGAAGTTATAACTCGATCCTGTTACTGTTCTTGAGACATTGTAGCACATAACCAGTTTAGTAGAGATCACTAAATATAATGATTGCTGAGTCTTCAGATAATATAATATTCTTTTCATTTAAGAAGGCATTAATAGAATATCTAGCAGCAGTTTAATTGTTATATACACTTCTCGAAGGATTTGAAATTACTGTAGATACAAATTATATCATATATTCAAAACAAAGAATTACTACAGATCAAGACGGCTGCCGGGAGAATGAATATAAAATTTGAACTATCCTGATTGCTAGAGTTTTCATAAATTTTTGGTTAGTTGCAGTATAACCAACATCTCAAATATCTATTAATAATAAATGTCATTAGTGGAATTAAAATAGAGATATCTTTTTTTAAAGAAGTTTAATGACAGTGAAGTGTAAAAAGTATCAAATATATATTCAATCAAAATATTTTAAAATTCTAAATCATATAAATTTAAACTTTACAGACCAATATGATGGAATATTAAAATTTATATAGATTAATTTGACAGAATATATGCACAGTATTTACACTCACCATCCTTTTCTAAAAAGAACATATGACTAAACGTTGGTGCTCACCTAAAAATTGCTAAGATCAATGGATCAATTATTCAATTATTATGAGTATGTTTGATTGTGAGAAAAAGTTAATAAGAGAAGATTTATTTAAACAAATGTTAAGAGATAAAAATATAAAAAATTTAGTAAATTTAACATGTGTTTGATTTGAGAGAGCAGAAAATAAAAGCGGGAAGAGAGAAATATAGTGAATTTAACACTTTTAATAATGAATTTAATTGAAATATATTGATAGTGTAAAAGGATTTTACACGCCATTTAATCATAAACGTGACGTTGAATATTGAAATAAGTTTGACTTTTATTTTAAAAATCTATAAAATAATTCAAACAGGTGATGGTGATTAATCGACGGTGTAAATTTTTTTACACTAACAATGCATAATAATTAATCTCTTTAATAATTTGTATAATAAAACATATAAGTTGAATGTATTCAGGGCCGGTCCAAATAATTTGGATATATATATATATATATATATATATATATATATATATATATATATATATATATATATATATATATATATATATAAAACTTTTATGTAGTCTATTTTTTTATTAATTTTATTATCGGATAACTTACATAATAATTTTTATTAAAATCATTAATATTATCTTTCACATATCTATTATTAATTTTTAATATAACTTTTAATTAAAATTAATATTAAACAAAATGATATTGTATATATTTTCAGGTGAATTCATAGCAAAATGTGCAACAACTCTTGTATTAATAGCATGTACACTAGAAGTCTAATAGTAAATAATAAATAATCCATACAAGTAAAAATAAATAAATTTACCATAAAAAATCAATAACAAAAGGGTCTATGTAATGACATTATAATTTTATTGTTATATAATTAAGTTGCAACGTATTATTTTGCTATAAATACGATAGTTTTTTATAATTTTTTTTATATCTCAAGTATCTACTTGAATGTTTTTTATATATCTTAACTATCTACTTGAATCTTTTTAAAATTAAATAAATATAAACATAAAAAATTAATAACAAAAGGGTCTATGTAATGACATTATAAAATACGAGGGTTTTTTATACAATTTTTTTGATATATTCTCAACTAGAATCTTTTTAAAATTAAATAAATATAAACATCATTTTACTTGGAATATTAAAAAATACACATACAATTATGTTAAAGTAATAGATTAACTAATTACAATTTTTATAACTTATTATTGTCTAAGTATTTTTTAAAAACAAATTTATTATGTAATTAAGTTAGAGCGTAAAAATTAACTATAAATATGAGTTTTTTGAAACAATTTGATATTATCACAATTATCTACTTGAACCCTTTTAAAATTAAATAAATATAAACATATTTACACTTAAACATTAAAAAATAGATACTGAAATTTTACTCAAATAATAATTAGTTATTTATGATTTTTATTAATTATTATTGTCATATTATTTATTTAAAATAAATTTATTACAAAAACTTTTTAATTACTATTTTTATTTTATTCTTTACCTATTATGTCAAAACCCTTCTTTAACTTGGTCTAGGCAAACCTTTTTCAAATATTTAACAAAATTTTAAAATTTACACACAATTTGTTCTGTATGAAAATTAGAATTGTGATAGATTTGTAGTGATTGATTTTTGATATGGTGGTGTGACCTCCAACACGACAATTCTAGAGTGGACGAATAAGGTTAAGACTTCAACCTTCAAGTTAATTATTAGGTCCAAATGAGTAAAGTGTAAGTCTGAAAAGAAAGTGTGTGTCTTATATTTCCCTTGCCAGTTATATACAATGGAACACTTTAATGAGCTTCGTCTTATTAGACTTATCAATATTGGGTCTTTGGCCAGTCCAGAACAGTTGTCCCCAAAACTTATTAGGTGTTTTTATCAACCGGGAAGTCTTTCGAAGTTGATGCTGGTATCTCATCATTAAAGTCAACCATAGAGAGAAGTGGGAATGTCATGAGACGGTTGCAGAAATAGTGGAGTATGCATTAAATGCATTTCTCATCATTGAGATGTTTTGCCGATTTTCAGGCACGTGATTTCAGGCTCGTAAGCTTAGAGCGCTCGAGTGCACTCAAATACGCTTGTATTTCTAAGGTAGAATCTGGTTGTTGATTCCAACTTTACATCTTCCTTTTTATATAACTCACTATTAATTTCTTCTATATAATTGCGACTCATTCAAACTGAAAATTTGCTTCACTTCTACTAGAGTTATCCCCCCCCCCCCTTTTCCCTCTAGAAATCATTTCCTAAGGCATTCACTTTCTCTTTGGAGTAGGGTAACCTCTAGTTTGCATTTTAACCTCTGCTTTCTTCATTTACTCTCATCCTTTTCAAGTACCATTCTTATCCAGAACTCATTTCCTATTCCAATATTTTATTTTTCCATGACCCATATAAATGATTGCCATGTAAGCCTATTTGGTGATTCTAACGGTAATGGTTCCTCCTCCTTCGTTAGAACAAAAAATCCTACTAGTTCAGACCCTAACCATTAGGCTGCCATTCGTTCAACTCATGTTGTAATAAATGTGTTTGATAGTTCTGGATCGAAAAGGGTTTCTAGTGATTCCCTTGACATGGAAACTTCATCCTACGATTCTTTTCCAACGTGTTTCGCTCTAGAGAAGGTGCTAAAGAGTCTCTCGAGGGAGATCGTGTGCTCAACTCTGGGCCAAATCTCTATGTGGTCGTCATAAACTCTCCTCTTCCTGCCTTGACTCTATTGAAGGTGGGGATTTTTTCTTTGAACAAAGCAAAAACTCGTTCCTTTATCAAAACTTATAGGCATGCCTTTCGTCGGGACCCAAGAGACGCAAAGAATAAGGATCACCTTCAAGTTGAGACTCAATCCGCTAATATAAATTGGCTCGGCTCACCAACTGTTGATCGAGTCGATAATGTGCCCCGAAGGAAAAATTGTCTTCTGGAGCCGACTAATGCGATCACATATAGCTGGGTGGATTATGAGATAATGGAACTCCTTCCTCTTTGAATAACTTCATGGTCGTCGAGGAGACTAATATAGAAGTGGGTCATTATTTCCAATGGTTGATTATTCCCTAGGACCGAGAAAAAGGATATGCAGTTACTTTGGGGATTGCTCAATCCCTTTCAACAAGTTCATGTTTACTCAACTATAATTACGGTTACCCCTTACCAGATTCAAAGAGGAGGTGATATTTTTAAAGGTTTACCCATCGTAACTCCATTCAAGTCCTAGGCTTTAATAAAGGCCTTTTAGTTTTGGGATGGGTATCAACTTTAGAAGCCTTCTCCTCGCCTCTTTTTCCACATTTTCATTGTGGTGCGCACCTCGGAGGATAACCTTCAAGATCAGGGTTGATTTCCCCATGTTAAGACTTTCCCCAGTTTATCGCTTATACCGATAATTGGGATGATTTTCTGGACCGCTTTGTGTCGGTACACTCTTATACCTTAGAATCCCATTATTCCTTCTTCCAGGTGCTTGATGTGTTACCTCTTCATGTATGCTTTTAGAACTTATCTCTGAGAAAATGTACTGACACAATTTGAATGTGTTAGGTATGACTTCATTTTAAACAAGAGCCTCATAAATATACCATATCCTTAGATTCCTTTACCTCTGAAGAAATTATGATGAAGGAAGATCTTGATGGTTTTTGCAAGGACATCATCTATGAAGAGGTGTTTGGCCCTTTCGAGGTAAGGCCCTTCATGCAGAGGAAGCGGTTGATCGAAACTCATTCCATTATGGTGGCAGTCAATAATCTTGAAAGAAAATATATTTTGGGTGAGGAGAGAAAGTCATCCCATCTCCATTTTTCTTTCACATGGATTGTTTTTACGTTTGTAGATAATATGTATTTCTTGGAGAAAATATTTAAGCTGAAGAAAGAACGGGATGCTAGGGCCTTCGTTACAACTCCCTCGATCTCTTCTAGTTGAAACTAGTCTTCAACTGGGAGTGCCACCAAAGGGGCCAAAGACCAGGTTTCACCCCTTCATAGTAATAACAGAAGGGATCAGAGTCAATACCATGCCCCCTTAAAGAAGAAAGTTCAGATAAACAGGCTTGGCTGTCTTAGGTTGTCCCTATCGGGCTTCCTGTAGCCAATGTCAGGTTAGTTTTTCCTATTCTCAAATCACTAGCCATTCTCCCGTACATGATATCTCGTGCTTATCAAGAAGATTTTCCCTTCATTTATGAGGAATATGTCACCTTCCTCAATAATCTCCCTGAAGCAGAGAAGATGAACCTACTTTTGTAGGCGACCTTCTATGCTTACAGGACGACTTTTCTGATTTCCTTGGGTGTTGCTGGCTGAGGTGGTGTTTTGGATATGGGCATCCCTTCGATGAAAGGGGTTCTTGGAAGGGTCAATGCGAGGCAGACGAGCATGAGAAATCCCAACTCTAAGAGAAGGTGCTGAACCTTTAGAAGGAAGTGGACATTCTGAGGTTCCTTCAAGAGATAATGAACGTTCACGAGACCCCTTCCTCCCTTGCTGCTAGGAATATTGAGCTTAAATCCTCCTTGGAGGCGGAGAAGAAGTTTCATAAAGACGTGTTTACTACCATAGCGGCATTGATGTCTAGCACCAATGAGGCTATTAAGGCTCTCTAGAAGGTGAAAGAGTCCAGAGAAGAGGAGCGGAATATCTATGGGACGACTGGTCGCCATCAAGAAGAAGGTTGGTGACTCAATTGACCAAACTCTCAAGGAAGTGTACAACGCTTTTGACCTAGCTACCGACCAACTATAAGTACTCTACTCGGTTGTTCGAATTCTCCGCTTGCAGCTTAACCTATAAAAGTTAGTCTTGGATGGAGCCTTGATGGATGATGAGGGTGCCCCAAATCAGAGCAGTGATCCATGATTTTGTATGATTTTGATTATGCGTTGTGCCTTTATGTTTTCTTGCAACATGTATGAATAACACTATTTTCTTACCTTTATTTTGTTTAGTACCTCTAAGCTTGCTGCATTTTGTTTAACAATTTTTGCAGCCCTT